>NC_085025.1:15084697-15401575 GCF_963692335.1 Osmerus eperlanus
CTCTATAATGTATTCTCTCCTGTCCTGTCGTCCCCTCTCCTGTCTTCCTCTGTCCGTCTCTCTCTCCTTCCTCCTCTCCTGTCCTCCCCTATCCTGTAGTTGTCTCCCTTCTCTCTCTCCCTTCTTTCCTCCTCTTTGTTTCTTTCCCCCTCTATCCTGGCCTTTCTTGTACATCCAACCTTCCACCTCCTCCTCTCTCCCCTGTCTCTCCTCAGTCCTCTCACACACTGTATGTCTCACCTCTTCCTGTCCTGTCCCATTTGTTTACTCCAGTCGCCGTGGCACTGAGGAACCAGAAGGTCACCTTGTCCAACGGCAACGGCAAGGTGGTGACGCTCTCCAACTCCGTGACGTTCCCCGCCCTGCAGTCCCTGACGTTTTGCTGCGAGATGGCGCGGAACAGCCAGAAGGCCATAGAGACCATCTTCTCCTACAAGGCCGACTCGTTGGTCGACAGCAATGGCACCGGTGTAGAGTTCAGCTTTGGCAACAACAACGGCATGGAGCTGGTGCTGGCGGCGCAGACATGCCCCGTGGAGACCATCATCACCGCCACTGACATCACGTCCACCATGAAGAGCTTCTGCCTCACGTGGACCTCATCCACCGGCCTGGTGGCGCTCTACTTCAACGGGAACTACCGTGCTAAGACCTGCGCCAACACCGCCGGGAAGTCCATGGTGGCTGGCTGGCACTTCTGGCTGGGCAGCCAGAGCAAAAGCCTGGATGGGACGCTGTATAATGTCCGTCTGTGGGACTACGCCATGAGCGTGTCGCAGCTGGCCGCGCTGACCTGCGACGTGGCGGGCAACGTCATCGACTGGGACAACAGCTACTGGGTCATCCCTTCCTCCCAGGCCCAGACCGACAGCTCCCTCAGCTGCAGTGAGTAGAACGATGGCAGGAGAGGTTTGGGACTGCGGTAGGTTGAGTGGAGGAGAAGAATAATATGTGGTAGGACTGTGTAACATGAGTAGAACAGTGGGGGCAAGAAAGGATCGGGACTGCCGAGTAGAGGAGAAACGTTACGAGGAGGGAGGTTCAGGTAGGACTGTGGTAGGCTTTGAGTGGGTGAATACTGTGTGGTAGGACTGTGTAAGGTTGTGAGTAGAACAATAACAAGAGAGTTAGGTTTGTGGTAGGCATTGAGTAGGAGAACAGGGGGAAGGTGGTCAAGATTCACAATTTTCCATAGTTGTAATTCACCTCAGAAAAAAGGAGAACCATTAAATTGTGTGATATAACTTAAATGAACGGAAACATCATGAACGTCGGTACACATCTCCACACGGGACCACTAATCGACATTGACCGCTAATCTTTAACAGCTAATCTAGGTTAGATTGTTAATCTGTTAGCAGCCACGGAGGAGAGGACGGAGGGTGGTGGATGAGGTCCAGACCGTGTTCCCTGAGTGGTGCCCACCAGAGAATAGGCCTGTGTGTGGCTGAACTCCACAAACCAACTGCAGAATCATGCATTTCTCAAGACCCATTATGTGTCTCAGAGGAATACGCACATACCCACACACACACAGGACCCATGGCTGGAGAGAAAGGAGCCCGACTCCTTTCCTTAGCTGTGGGGGTGTAACCCTATCTGCTGTGGCCCAGCCTGGTCCAGCCAGCCCCTCAGACAGAGAGGTGTTCAGATCTGCTCCACAGGCTTTGCCTCATCAAACCCGGAGAGAGAGAAAGGGAGAGAGAAATAGAGATGGAGAGAGAAGGAGGAAAGGAGAGAGAGGTAGAGGGAGAGTGAGGGAGGGAGGGAGAAAGAAAGAGGGAGGGAGAGAGAGCGAGGGAGAGAGAGAGAGGAGAGGGAGGGAGAGGGAGGGAGAGAGAAGGGGAAGGGGGTTCCCAGCATTAAGCCTATCCACCCTCCCTCCCTGCTCTCTGTTAGTGTTGGAACTGCGGATGGGGTGTGGATGATCTGGAACCACTGTAGCTGTAACACACACTCGCAAACACACACACACACGCAAACACACACACACCTCAAGGGATCCCAGATGAATTTCCTAACCTACAGTACACTTCACAGGGTGTACGTGCGTGTGCACGCACATGCGAGTATGTGCATGTGTGTGCGTGCGCATGCGTTGGCTATAGCTTCACCACCGCAGCAGATGTTAAAAACAGATAGACTTCATCAGAGTAAGCACTGTGCGTCCCGGTCAACAAGCTCTCCGCTGTAGTCGAAGGAAAGTTGAGCTTCAGTCCTCCCTTCAGTCCTCCAGTCTCTCTTTATTCTGAGATGGTGAGAAAGTTGAGGGAGACAGGAGGGGAGAGGGAGAGGGCGGGCGAGGGACCCATTAAAGACAACACTGTTCTGCTAGTACAGTCCGCACACACTAACAAAAGCTTTGATTTGTATTTGTTTCTGCTGTTTCCACATACCACATCCCCAATTGGATAGCTTATCATTTCTTTCTCAACCTCAACTCCCTATGTGACACGGTTATGGTTTAACGTGTACTCTAGCCTTCTCAACCGTACGGCACGTCACCAGATGTATGGTGAGTCCGTGTGTGTTAGGATGATAACTGCTGTGTTTACCCTACAGGGCCCTGTGTATCCTTCCCTGTCTGATGTGACCCCCTTCCCGCTACTGTGACGCCCACTAATGCTATGTCTTCTCTTCACAGCCTGCTACCCAACTTGCATACACTTAACAACAGCTGCCCCATCTAGTGGTGAGTGCTGCTAACAACATGTCGCTTGCTCTGGTACCGCTGTAGGCAAGACGCATGAGACGCCAGCGCCAACTAATTGTTTTAAACTCATGTCATTGCATCATTAACTATTGATTTGCAAAGCTGCCAGGACTCAGATTAAACTTTGACGATACACACATTGATTATGTTTTCATCAGGTACATACTGTTCGCTAGGCAGTACATCTTTACCCAGTAAGACGTTTCTAGAAGTTTCTGTAACGACTCAAAACATCAACACCATCAAGTCATTGGCTGGTTTTACAGACCTGGTCAAAATGGCTAACAAACACGTTCACTGCATGATGCCCAGACAACCAGCTGAGTCCCACACTAATAGACTGTCAGTGTCTGTCCCTCCTGCTTTACACCTTTGTTGTCCTACTGAAACTCTCCCTCACACACACACACATGCACACACACACACAACTCTCCTGCACTGACACCCAGCTTTGTGATGTTGCTAGGAGGCTGGAGAAGCTTAAGCCCAGACTAGCATAGGTCATCAGTCATATATATGGCTTAGCGGGTCGCTTGGAGAAATTCCGACTAATACTGTGCTAATTATCAGACAAGACTAGAAGTAGCTCTGTGCTAATTATTAAACCGGTTGACAGAACTAGAGCAAGCATTTGGTAATTATCGGACCTGTGCATAAGACTAGAAGTAGCGCTCTGCTAATTGGTTGACAGGACTAGAGCTAGAAATGTTTGACCTGTGGACAAGAGTAAAGCTATCACTGTGCTAATTGTCTGACATGTGCACAAGGCTAGAGCTAGCGCAGCTGTGCTAATTATCAGACTGGTTGGCGGCACCTGGAATAGCGCTGGGCTAATAAGAGGTCCTGTCTCCTGTCAGGCCATCTGGTTGTCTTTCATCACTCTGGGAGGTCAGAGCTGATAAAGAAGAAGTGTACACACAAGTCCCTCTCTCCCGATTTTTTACTAGCGTCTCTCTCAACTGAGTCCTCAGACAGGATGGAGCCAGGATCTCATCTCACGCAGGGAGAACACACATGTAGAAGTCACACATGCACATCCACACACGCATACAGGCCCAAGTAGATACAGGCACACGCCTTAACACAGTCCTGCGCATAGAAACACCCATATGTACACACACTCACAGGCAAACTCATACAGGGGGTGGGGGGTGATTGGCTTTTTACTCTGTATAACTCGAGATAACTATAATCTCAGTATGCCAGCGCCTCGGCCATTAATTGTATATAACGGAACAAGTTATCCCTTACTTTTCAGTGTGAGGGATGGTTGAAATGCGTGAGAAATACAAGACGTTGCATGAGAGCGTGAGAAATGGCTGAAATGCGTGAGACTTGAGAGCCCTGATTCTGTGTCCTTCAGTTGAACCAAGTACTTAGTATTCCACCTTTTATCTGTGGCCTGGCAGTAGTGTTAGATCATTCAGCTGGAAGTTTCACAGCTCAACCCAGCGTGGAGACATGATACAATAGATTAATCCTCCATCCTGGTCATCCATTCATTGGAGTCCCTGACAGAAGCAGTATTCATCATAGTGTGCCTGTCTCAACTGCTATTGAATACGCCCATGAAATAAAAAAATGTCTGCTCCCTCATTTGACAAGTCATTACCCTACTTCCGATTGCTAGTTATTATACCTATAATTATCCCCTCACACACACATCAAGCCCAGGTGTGTATCTTTCTCTTCTCTATCCCACTCTCTTCTCTCCCTTTCCCCTCTTTTTCACACACACAGATTCAGCAAATATGCCGTGGCCAAACAAAGCCATATTCATCTCTGATATATTGTCTGGTTAGAGGGGCCGCTCTGCATAGTTTTCCCCCAGAGAGGAGGTGGCAGAGCTGGGCACAGCTTCACAGCTGTGGGGGGTGGGGGTAGGATGGAGAGATTAAACCCTTCAGTCTCTTTCAACAACACAGCTGTATTTTTATGATGACTAAAATTCCTGCTTGGTTTTCCCAATGGTGCTGCTTTTTATTGGTGGTGGAGGGGTGTGTTTATCAAATTTTTCATGGGTCACATTCCATGGGTGGAGCACATGAAAGCAGAGCCGACTGGAAGAGACCTGTCAGCTAACAATACCACAGTGTCGCATGTGGGGCAGACCTGGCTTAGATATGCATTTCAAATATTTGGAATACTTGAGGTACACTTGATTAGACTTTTCCCATGGACAGGGCAATTCGAATGTTGGAACTGTCCTATGATTTCTATGTGGCTGTACGGTACACTAAATCAAGTTTACCTTAAATATTTACAAGTTGAAATGTTCCGACTGTATTTGAAGATCCAAAGTCTGGACTAGATCTGAATACAGTAGTGTGTGTTGTCTCTCTAACCCCACCCCATTGGAATAATTATCTGTGATTATGTTGTGATTTCATTTTGTCTTTCCGACCCACTCTGAAGGTACATCTGTGCCCACCTACACTTCAACCACCACCACATGTGCCTCCCCTGGACTGGGCTGCCCAGGTAGGAAAACAATTATACCTTGATTTAACTGTACCTCACATTAACATAAATACGTCTGTTAAAAGAAACATTTACTTTTATTAACCGATTCTGAAAAATAATCAAGCGTCCTTTTACGAATTATTTGATCTTAATAGATGTATTTTCTTTTCTCATAGAATATAATTGAATTGATGCACTCTATTGTAACCCAGCCTGACCTCATGGGAACCTATTTGCGCAAACTCCTCAAATACAACTTCACATATAGCTTGTGGGTTCACCTCAGTTCCCCCAGTGGCTCCAAAGTCTGTCCAGTAGTGGTGTTTCTTGTTAAAGAACCCCTGATGTGCACAAGCCCTCGTCTCCTCAGAGCCCTGGATGACCTAAGGAACCATGAGAAGCAGACCTTCTCCTCCACAGGGAGAGAGAGGCCAAGGAAAGAGAGAGTGAGAAGGCTGGAGAGAGGCGGAAAGATTCAAAATGTTTGAAGACAGGAGTAGAAGAGAGGGACGTGGAGAGATGGGAGTGGGGGGCGAGAGGGGACATGTGTCTTCCTGCTCGGGGTGACCCCTGCTAAAAGGTCACGGATGCAGAAATGAGCGCCGAGGGTCTAGCTAAGTGGCGTGTCGTCACAGAGAGATAAGGGGTTCGGCTAACAGCAAGCCACAGTTTCCTAAATGCCAGTTCTCACACAGTCCTTTAGCCCAGAGCTGTCTGACGTTACACTGTACGATGAAATCTGAGGAGTCTAGTTTCATAAATCCGGCTTATCAATAGAGAGAACACTGACTGTATGACTCCAAGATGGAGTCTAAAAGTTATTTTTTATGGTCTCTGCTCATGAAAGACAAGCTTGGTCAGATTGGGCAAATGTCCACCGACTGAAAGAAGGATAGATGAAAGCCTAAATTCAATTCAGGGAAGAACGAATGGATGGAAATTTGTATGCCTGTTCGCACGCCATACTGATTACTTTAGAAAATTGGGTTTCAAGAGCATTTAGAGGCTGTCCCTTTCACAGCCAAAAACGTTCACTCAAATAGTTTCTTCAGATAATTCCTTTAGAGGTGCACCTGAAATAGCCGGAGTGAATGTGTAGAACTTTAAGCTTTAGTATTACATTACTGATCTTCGGATGTTCCCCAGACTTCCACACTTGTCGATCATAGCTTCATTGATACCTCTGTTGTGTATATGACACATCCATCTAATGCCCCCCCCCTCCCCCACCAGCTACTCTAACTTCCACCACCCCTGTCTTCACTAACATGATCGCTACTAATGCGACCACAACCGGTAAGTTCCAGCCCGCCATCCCTCCTCCTCATGCTCACTCTTCATCCTCCTCCTCCTCACACTGTGTTGTTTCTCGACAAATACCCGTCCTTGGGGTTTTTTGTTTTAAGTTCTTCAGCCCATTTCCTTATGTAAGTGTTAAGAACACAATGAATGACCATCCATCAACATGTTTTCTCTCAGAGGAACTCTGTTCTGACAGAGAAGATCAGCAGCTGGATCATTAAAGTGACAGCTGTCAGCCAGGAGTGGTTGTGTCAGTGACTTTCACAATGCGGTCCCTCTTCTCTTTCATTTCTTGCCAATCCTTCCTCTCTTCCTCTCCCTTTCACACTTTTTCTCTCTCAGGTATAGAACTGTAATTTTCCCCCCATGAGATGTCTCGATAAAAACTTTCATAGACAGGGACTACAACAGCATCATTGCCAATCTCACCTTATTAAAAACTATCAGCTGAATAACCCCTCTGCCAGTTGTACTATCTGAAGCCTTATTTTATTAATCGCTACCTAACCAACACCTTTGTGTCCTGTGATTAGCCAAATTACAGTAATGGTCAAGGTATCAAATAACAAGTTTCCACCCCTTTAAACTAGATTTGTATCATTGTTTGCCCACACTAGTTTACAGAACACAGATGGGAGTAGAAGTCAGTAGCACTGGACCTTGAAAAGGCATAGATATACTGTATAAATTGACCAAAAAAATTCAGCTAGCCATCTAGTCAGACAGGAGTCAGTCATGCAACAAACCAGTCAGTCAGCCAATTCATCCAGTCATTCCCAGTCATCTAGCTAATCAGTCAGTCAGCCTGTCAGTCTCTCATGCTGTCTGTCTCTGCTCTACCTCACCACCAGTTCTGTCTTCCAACACCTACTCCACTACCTCCACTAGCATGCCTCTAACCTCCAGCAGCACCACTGGTAAGATTCAATCTCTATCTCTTACCATCTGTACCCTACACCTGGGTCTGATATGCAATACGTCACCATGAGCAGGCGCACTTGATTTGGATGCCAAGAATTGATGCCAAATTTGTTTGTATCATATCCTCGGAAATTAATATAAAGTCTGCACACATAGTGTAAGGTAAAATAAAAATATATAAGCCAAGCTAAATTAAAGTCACCCTTAGAAAATTGTTCCTGTGAGAAAAAAAGAACATCTAGTATTTTCTGCATATTTGACCAACAGCTGCTAACCAAACCTACACGTGTGATGTTGTCAGGGGCTAGGCTATAGTGGAACCAGATGCATGATACCACTCAGAACAAGGACGTAACTCAGAAGGGGTCTTTGTTGAAGGTTTAGAGGGTTAGGGAATAATGGGCAAGGGCTGGGCAGTGTAGGGGGCAGGGCAGGGGCTGGGCAGGGTAGGAAGGCTGCGTAGGGGGGCAGGGCAGGGCAGGGGCTGGGCAGGGTAGGAAGGCTGGGTAAGGGGGGCAGGGCAGGGTAGGAAGGCTGGGTAGGAAGGCTGGGTAGGGGGGCAGGGCAGGGTAGGAAGGCTGGGAATGGGGGCAGGGCAGGGTAGGAAGGCTGGGTAGGGGGGCAGGGCAGGGTAGGGGGCAGGGCAGGGTAGGAAGGCTGGGTAGGGGGGCAGGGTAGGCGGGGTTGATAGACCGCAAGGCTGATGACATGATGAGAGGCAGGTGTGTAGACTGAGGGAGTGAGAAATGATGTCATCGGTAGGTGGAGATTAGAACCACGCCCATCCCCCCCCCTCCACACACACACACACACACACAGAGAGATCGAGAGGGGGAGGGAAAGAGAGAGAGAGGCTAGCTACCGCTAGGAGGTGGAAGTGGAGGGTGTGACGGATGCAACTTCCTTGTATGCATTCGATGCCTTGCATTTCATTTTTTTCCTCACCAATCTTTCTAATATCACCAGTCCAGCCTGCTATCACCACACCTGCCGTCATCACAATTTCTCCTACTAACATGTCATCGTCACCCCTCATCAGCACCAGTACCACTACTGGTAAGCACAGCTTTCCTAGCCTAGTCCTGCTAGCATTTCATAACCTTGTCGAACTCCGCTAACTCTCAGGCTCAAATCATCCCATTACCTTAATTTCCGACAGACATTTTGAGGCCTAACTCACCAACAGAGCATTACTTATTTTGTACTTCATGTGTGTCTGAATGCGTTAGCCTGTGTGTCGGTTTTGTCATTTAAGTTTCACATCATTCATTGGGTGTGCTTTGCCTTCGGCAAGGGCACAACCTTTGTTCTCTCACATATATATTATTATTTTTATTATTCTTTTTGCCCCCCTAAAACTCAGTCAATATTTGGCCTACATAGACAACCTAGGTGTCAAAAGTTTCGTCTTGGTACCGATTGAGTTGCTTGTATTGGGATTTACGTTCCGTTGCATGGTTTAGGCTTATGTTAAGTTTTTGTGGCAAAAAGTGAAGCTAACGGTGGCTAATTTGCTAGCCACAGTCACTGACGTTACTAACGTCACTACGTCACTAACGTCACGAAAACTCGCGTGACTACCTCTAGCAGAACATTAGTTTAGCAGCTCGTTAACTTCTGGGAGATAGCTAAGCTAACTACTTTACTGCAAGGCAGCTGCAGAAACGCCACAAGCAAAGAGGCCAGGGTGATAACTATTTACTAATTTTACTTTGTGATATGACACACAATTGTGATGTGTAATGTACAATATAAGCTGATATTATTAAGGAAGTACATCTACTTTCGGAAACAGTAGTTTACTATTTCACTGAAGTATTAGCATCATGACATTAGCCTCTGTTGCCCGGGCAACACATAACAGTGGTCTATGATGCATCTGTTTTCAATCGTTAAAATAAACATTCCTCACAAATACGTTTTCGTTGTAGGATTTATTATGACATTAGATTACAAGTAAACGATTTGTGGGTGAAATTATCATTACCTGTCATTTCAAACCAGTGTAGCTCACTGCAACGCTGTAGCCTACGCGAGACACTACAAAAACATCTACACAGCTGTTTAGAAAGTCAAACGGCAACAGAACATGTTCGGCACTCCCCTTACTTAAATCAAAAGTCTATCTAACTACTAACCTGAACTTCATTGCCACAGCCTAAACGTTGTCCATCTGTTCATGAAAATAATTAATTTCAGCCTAAACCGTACAACGGAACGTTAAATCCAATTCAACCAACGCAATCGCTACCAAGACGAACACAGCAGTAGTCTAGTACTGTACTGTAGTAGTACAATTTACCGGGGCAGCTTCTCCACACAGGGCTATATCGCACTTGGCGTTGTTACTGACAATGATCGCTACCAGTGAGCTTTTTATGAATGAGCGATTTTCCACGAAATAAATGTCAAGCTTATTTACGTTTTGGGGGCATATTTTCAGTTAGCAGATGGTACTGTTTGAATCGCGATTCCATCTTCTACTGCCGGGTAACGTCGTAGAATAATCTTCAAAGGGGGTTCTTTATTAATGAATGAATGCAATGAGTAGGCTAAATGCCTGAAAATATAATGAGAAGGGAAAAACTTAAAATGACGTTTAAGTCATAGAGATTAGGTCAATTTTTAGACCGGTCTGCCATATTTATTCGTTTTGATTCAACGATGAGGCTGCCTCTTGCAGGGGAAATGAGAAGACATCTATTTCATTCTACACTTCACTCGTATTTTCAGTTGTAAATGAGCAGCAAAAAAGAAGCTTTTAAATCTATGTAATCTTTATAAATAATAAGTATGCATTTTTATATAAAATATACAGAAATATCAGTTGTAAAAATGTCATTCAAAAACGGACCCCTGTGCAACCGACGAAAGCAAGCACACCCTACAATTTCCCCAGAAATTGTACCCTCTCTAGTTCAGTTTACATTTTGTTGTCCTTGTCAGTGTCTCATCCTATAAGCACAGCTGCTGCTACTAACACCACTCTGCTCTACAGCACCACCCAGGGTAAGATGGACGCACGATCTCGAACATAGCACACTGTGTGTCAGCACTGAAGACTTTCTGAATACGGAGCCATTGTTCCTACCATGATGTTTTCCTGTCCATGCATGCCATTATTCACCTTTTGTGCTCACTCGTCATGCCTGTAACCATGTTGAAACCTCCGTCTTCCAAGCAGAAAAGGGAATTAGCAGCTCAGCCCCTGTGTCACAAACCGCTACCACTAACACGCCAGCCCCTAACTACACATCGCATGGTAAGACTGGATACATTCCCCCAGCAGATATGGGTTTGTGCAGCCTAATCCAGATTCATATTGCCATCTACATATCCCCAAAGACACCCACCTCCCCTAAACCTTGTTTCATTTCAATACCAAACATTTATACCATTTCATCACAGAGCCATTCCTATGTTACTACAATATTGTCACCACATGTATTACTATGTAATTAAATAATAATTAAGGCACATGAACGTTTTTTAACCTCAAATATTTGATCATAAATATAAATATGTTTCCTCCCCCTCATCCTGTGTCCTCTGCTCTAGCGACTGAGACTACTCCCATGTTGTTGATCTCTACTACTAATCTGCCTGCTACTAACTTGGCTCCCACTCGCGCCCCCTTACCTGGTAAGCCAAGGTGTGCCGTGCTCCTCTATCTCTGTCTGTCAGTCTGTATGCCTGGGTGGTCAATGGAAATCTGTAAGTCACTGATTCACTGGCCTCCTATGTCTCTGGGTGTATAGATACGTATCAAGGCATCTTCAGCACGTAGCTACTTGTGGCCAGGTTGGGTAGATAGACACGTATACTGTGTGTCTCCAGGAGGATTGTCTGGCAGTATATCAGTCTGTATGGCCATTGGTGAATCTTCTTAATTGTCTTGCATGTAGGTGTGTGTGAAATAGTTTATTTTTAAGCAGTACTTTAGGTGTTGTTTTAGTAAAGGCTCACTACCACATTTTGGTCTTTTAAGTGACCATCGTATGATGTAGTGACTAGTGAGCTAGATGGCTATTGTATGTGTTTAGAGGGAAATGTAGTACCACTCCAGAATTTTTTATACAAATTTGAGACAAGTCATTGAAAGGAAGGAAGCCATCTTGTCTTCGCTACCGAGATTGTAGCTCTGTTCTTCCACACTCTTCTACAGGATTCCGGGGAACTGAGAGAACCAGACGTACATTTTTCTGTACTTGTATCTGTCCAAATGTTGAGTTCTCTACAAACACTGTTTTCAACCCTATTCTGTTCAGTTGTTTTCTATTCTTTCTGTCCTCTCAGTTTGCTCCTGTAGTTGTCTCCTTCCCAAAGCCTTGTAATCAAATACTAACAATAATGATCAGGATTCACCAGGCTGCAAATGTCCAAATGACAAGACTAGGACTTAGCTGTCGCTGTTGTGTATTTGGTTACTGAAGCTGTCCAAATGAAAATGTTTGCTAATGTCATAACGTGACCTCCTTTGAACCCCTCACCCCCTCTTTCCATGGTTCCGACGGCTACAGAGAAGGAGCGAACAGTGTTTTTGCGGCCGTGGCTACGCCTCCCTCCTCGGCCCACCTCAACAGTTACTCCCTCCCCCCCCTCCACCACCACCACCACCACCCTGGTTTCCTGGCCTGCTCCCCTGGACCAGCCCCCCACCCTTCACTCAAACCCCCCTCCTTTTCCAGTTCATCACGGCCCCCGCAGTGCTAAGATATCCCTGGGGCCTCCTGCCCCTCTTCCGGCCCGTTCCACCCCTCGCCCCAGACCACACCCCCCATCCCTGTCCGCCCCTCGCCCCAGGCCCCCTCGCCCGGTCCTCGCTGGCCCCCGCAGCTCTAAGACCTCTCTGGGGTTCATCTCCACTCCTCTGGTGTGGCCAAGCAGGAAGAGACCTATAGAGAGTCTGCAGGCCACCAGAGCCCCACCCCGGCCCCTCCTCCACCTCACCAAGCCCCCAGCCTCCCACACGCCTGGACACCCACCCACCGCCGCCCGGCCTAGACCAGCCGTACGGCCGTACACCTATACCCCCACACACACCTCCACCAGACCCACGGTGACCACTTCCCAGACAACGATTTTGTCGACTTCCCGGAAACCAGACGCCGTGTCCGAGGTCTCGAGCAGTCCCCAGAGGCCCTTCCCATGGCGACCGAGGGATGAGCAGGATGCGGACGAGTTTCCCCTGGTGGCTCCCGCAGGCGTGGCCGGGGGATCGCTTAGCAACCGTAAAAACAAGCCTGTGGCGCCGCAGTGGGCGCTACTGGGCACGAGCAGTGACAACATGACAGGGAACTGGAGCGAGGCTGTGGAGGAGTATGGGTCCGGATCAGAAACAGATTTCCTCTACGAACTGGTTGACCTATCAGAGGCAGACCCCTTCAGTCTCTACGAGTTTGACTCTGCCTATTTATTGGAGGACCCACTGGTGTCCCCTCCCACACCTCCAAGCCCCATCCCCACGCTTCCTAGCAGTGGCAAGGAAAGCCCTTTCATTGGACCTGATGGAGATGGGGCAGCTCAAAACAACCAATCAGAGATTATTCTCCTTAGGGATGTGGTTGCAGAGGCTGGGCGACAGGAGGCGACGACACAAGGGTCAGAGAGACAGACACGTAATAACTCAGCACCGATCCTTGAGGCTCAGGAGTGGACAGATGTTCAAACCGAGTGCACCCCGCCAAGCATCTCTAGTAGACAAACACTAGAGAAAAGTGCTTTATTAAATATGACCCAGCAGGCCTCCTCTCTCTCGCCATCTCTCCCCGGGGAGAGGTTTACTCCCACACAGTTTACAATAACCGAGAAGGGACAGATTGCCACTGATGGAACCTTGACAGACCACGTCAACACACTCACAGACTACTCACCCACCCCCACACACAGACACACACTCACCATCACTCACACTCCATTTCAGCTATTTCACCGAGCCCCCACACCTGCCATATCCATGCAGCCCTTATCTTTGCAACAACCTCTCGATGGCACGTCCGAAATCACCCCCCCCCTTTTCTCCAACTCCAGCCCCACTCTGCCCGCCCCCCTCCCTGGTTCCTTCCCCACCCAACCACTCTCCCCCTCCCAGATCCTGATATCAGAGCTTGTTGAGGTGAGTCAAAGTGTCAGGAATTCCAGTCACGTTCTGTCTTCAACCACCGAGCTGCTTTCTGTCACCAGCTACAGTGGTTCTTCAGAGCTTCCGGCACATTCCCTCCTCTCCTCTGCCTCCCCCCTCTCCCCCCAGCCTGTCTTTCTCCTCCAGTCGTTTAAAGAGGTTCAAAGTAATTCGGTGTTGTCGGGGGCTGCTGTCCCCCCTCCATCATTGCTGACACTCTTTTACAACCCCCTCACAGAATCTCCGACACCTGTCCTTACAGTCACACAACTCAGTGAAGGCACACACACCAATGCAGACACACAACTCAATGGAGACACACAACTCAATGAAAACCCAGACATCAATGAAAACACACAACTCATTGAAGGCACACACGTCAATGAAGACACACAACTCATTGAAGGCACACACGTCAATGAAGACACACAACTCGATGAAGACACACAACTCAGTGAACACACAGACATCAGCTCAACCCAACACCTCAATCTGAGTCTTGAGACTCGACCTGATATAGATCATCTCGCCCTATCTCAGGAGACAGAGACGGTTTTCCCGAACGTTGACCTGGTCTCACCTGCCCCAAGTCTGTGGGCATTTGACCCAGGGAGCCAGAGAGAGTTGGTAACCCAAAGCTCTGCTTCTGCCACAGCCTCTGTTCCAGTTCTAGGGCCCCAGTATGGATCGACACAACCAGAGGCTGTGCAAACCCACTCCCAGGGTCATCCATCACTGGACTCTCCTCTGTGGGAGCAGGCAGGTGGGTCACGGACCCATCATCTATCCATCGTCGATGCATCGGACCAGCTGCAGCCCTCCTTCCCACCCCCCTCTGCCTCTCCATTCTCGCCAGCTCCTAGACCCGACCATACGATCCAGGAGCAGACGGATGGACGGCGCCCGTTCGCTCCGGCCTCCCGTGGCTCCGGTCTCCCGCCGCACTCCGCCTCGCGCCTGCGGCCTCCGGTCGCCATGGCGTCCGCGCTGCGAGGAACCGATGGGACGGAGGGCCTCTCGGCGAGACAGGAAGTGGCCCCGAAGCCGTCGAGCACCACTTCCTCCCCCTTGTCTGTGTCTGAGGGTGTTCTCTCTGGTCTGCTGACGCTAAGAGTGACATCTGGAGGCCAGGGCTCTCACTCCACCACCAGACACACTCACAGCCACGGCCCACACACACACCCCGAGACAGAACACACACAGGCTGACCGGCGACACACACACGCTGGGCTGGAACACCCGCACACTGGGACAGAAGAAACACACCCCGGGAGCTTTCACACACACACCCTGAGTGCCCTCGATCGCACCATTGATGCTAATGAGGACGGACGACTTGTGTACTCGGTGCCCGCTGTCTCTCTCGCAGTGCCACTCTCTGTGCCAACCTTGGTGCCAAGCTTGCACAGCAGCATGCCGTCACAACACAGCTCGCGTGTGGCTTTCACCCATCGCTTGGACCGGGGACACACACTCACCGGACCCACAGCTTCTGGGACTCACACGGACACACGCACTCCTCTCACACACACATACGCTCCGCAGACACACACACACAGCCCTCTGAGCGAGACAATGCCTCAAATGTGGCATCCCATGGGGACTCGTGGCACAGGCCAGATCACACACAGCGAGCCGCCTCCCCTCGTCCCACCTGCCCCCCCGACAACGAACCCCACCCCTTCACAGCCGACCAGGGTGACATCATTGGCTGAGTCGCCCGACGGGGCGGAGCATAAGCCCGGCGCCTCCCCACCCACTCGGCCCTCTGCTGCATTCCTCTCATCCTCCGCACCCCTGGTTGGCCAGGCTGAGGACATACGACCTTTAGGCATGGATTCTGATTGGCCAATCTGGTCTGAGGGTTCCAGAGAGAGCCTATTGGTAGAGGGCATTTCTTCTGAGATCCAGCCCACCACTGGCCTGAATGTGCAGCCTGGTTTAGGACAGAGGAGACCCCCTCAACCTACCCAGAACCGGTCCACCAAGAGTGTCCCTGGGTCAGCCAACATCCAGCCCCCTGCAACACTTCATATCGAGGCTTCAAGTGCAGCAGTTATCCAGCCCCCTGCTACAATTGAAATCCAGCCTTCCAGTGTAGCCTTCATGCAAGCTAATCTGATCAGCCCCACTGCCCCTCTCTCCCTGGGTATCTTCACGCTGCTCGATCCGTCCACTGTCACTCCTGCTACTCCGGGGGATGACCTGAGGCACACACACCCTACCTCAGCCTCACACACACACACCACTACTGCTGACGAGCCACAGCTCAGGCCTGGCCTGGAACTCCACCCTGCCACGCCCACCATCAGACCGATCCCGCAACTCCACCCTGTTACTCCCACCATCAGACCAACCCCACAACTCCACCCTGTTACCCCTTCCCCAAGCCCTGCTGAGGAACTCCACCCAGCCTCTTCCTCCCCCAACCTGCCCGTACATCCCCACCCTGCCAGTCCATTCCCCAACCCGGTCCCGGAACTCCACCCTGCCACCTCCTCCCCCAACCTGCCCACACACCCCTACCCTGCCAGCCCCTCCCCAAGCCTGGCCCTAGACTCTGCCGTCCTGTCCCCACACCTTCCGATGGCCCCCACACACTTGCCAGACGCTGGCTCCGGAACAGCAAGGCCCCCCGCAAAGAAGAACCACACTGGAGACACCCAGGAGCCTGCAGACCCATCCCCCACCCCTGGCACCTCCACCACCCCCACCCCAACACCCTGGTCCAGCCGCAGTGCGAGCCCCGGAGAAAGCAACAGGACTAACCCTGCCCCCCCTGACAGAGACACTCACTCCTCCCCCACACCACTGCCACAGCAGTATTTTGTCCCCTCTAAGACCCCCCCCACTCTAACCACTAAGCCTAAAGGGCTTGGTGCTCACCAGGGTTCAAAGCCCTCCATCACCACCCCCCGGATGGCAGCGGGCATCAACAGACCCGCCCCATGCCAATGTAAAGCTCGCTTTCATATTTCATGTCTGTGTGGACTGTGGACCGGGAACAGTATGTTTAATAACCACCTAGACGTAGATGTAGACAGAATGGATGAATAGTTGTAGTTTCACTAGTAGTTAGTCTCTCCTGTGGCTGTATGATTTCTTGGCTTTGAATCCTGGGAGATGTAGTTTTTTTCCGGCCTGTATCGAAATGAGGCGGAAAAACTTGGCAGGTAGCCGTGGAGATTGGTGATTGTGATTTGGGATGTGGTCGTTGGTAGCACACTAACATGGATCGTAGTTGCACCAATCACAGAGCACTAGTCTGGCCTCGGCCTTGCTGATTGGTTGGGCACAGCCTCGTCTGTCTGTCTTTTCTCACTTATGTCCTGTTTCCTGGGAGACTTCTGACACTGCTCCGACAGACAAAATCCCAAGCTGTCCCTCCATCTTATCAGGTTCCTGCTTCGCAAACAAACAAAACGTCCTTAAATCTACAGAGCTTGTTTTCTGTAGTTCTCTTTGAGAACTCAGGAAAAATCCTGTGAAGATGTTGTGGTTTTGTTCTGAAGTCTCCCAGGAGTGGACTTGAACTAGTATAGATTTGTCTGGAATATGCCATAGTTAAGATCAAACTAACACAGTAGTTTGGGGAGCCACCTAGTGGTAACTGTGATGCATAGCAGCAGAGCGTCACCGTAAACAAACATTCTCAGGCCAGGAAACCCTAAACTGTCAATAACTACCTGTCCTGCTGAAGAAAACACATTTATGGAACCACTGGATAAAGAAACAGGATTGGCATTGATTCATTTAAATCCTTGTCCTATAGACGTAAATACATTCATATTTTGGTTCCAGATTGCAAACACAACAGCATTGACAATAACACAAGCGATGGCCCATATAACTCCAAAACAGTCGAACAGTCTGAACACATACTAACACACCAGTAACCTGCTCTGCTGCACAGAATACTGTTACATGTGGTAGAAATCAGTTTGAAATGATCAAATATCAATGGTGGTGTGTCTCTCTCTTCCACTCCTCCACAGAGGGCCTCTTCTACAGAATGTCCTTCATGGTCAGCGACAGCGAGGCCTCACGGACCGAGGTGGAGATTGAGAGGACCGTGTCACAGTGGGTCAGTCTTCTCCTCCTCCTCCTTCTGTCCGCTCACAGCCACGACTGACCGGCCAGCACACTGACCAGACTGGTGATATTTTTTTTCTCTCTCACCCTTTCTCCTCAGCTGAACCAGACCTTCCAGAACTGGACCCACGCTGTCTATGTGGACTATGTTAGGTGAGCAGGAAGGGAGGAGCGTGCCATGGGGAGTTGTGTTGTTTGTGTGTCTCTCCCATCTCTGAGCTGTGGGACCCCTAACTGTGTCTTCTTGTTTCCTCTCTTCTCCTCTCCTCTCTTTTCTTCTGCTCTCTTCTCCTCTTCTCCTCTACTCTCCTCCTCTCTTCTCCTCTCTTCTTCTCTAGTGTCTATCCTTCTGGGGCGGAGAGAAGTGTTCAGAGGTAAACCTTCTATCGCCGTGCACGACAATCACGTCATGTTTACAGGGTTAAGGGACATGCAGGACCTGCAGGACCCCCTGCATGTCCGAGAAAACGACAAGAAAGATATTCATCGTTTGTTCCCCCCTCCTCTCTGTTAGTTATTCCTGCAACGCCTTGCTGGTGTACATCACCAGGTCTGTTTCCCTCCTCACACCGGGGGAGGCTGCCATCTCTGCACAGCTGCAGGCCAGCGCCCCCAGCATGGGCACCGGCCTGGTGGTCTCCACCGTCGCAGTACAGTCTGTCGGTAGGCGGTCATACATATACACACACACAGACTCACACACACTCACAGACTCACACAAACAGAAACACACACACACTCAGAGAAAAACAGAAACAAACACATGCACAAAAAACCTCAAACCCAGGCACACACACACACACACACTCCTAACATGGACATACACAGACGTGTGTACACCGTTGTAAGAACATACACAAAACGCAAGTGTATCAGTAGTCTAAGAGGTACCCCTACCACGTCAGATAACTGTCCTGTGGAGACCCCCCTCCACTACCTCTGGCCAGAGAGCAGACCCACCGTGACTCAGTATGTACCCTGCTTCCCCAACAAAGACCAGAACGCCTCCAGAACCTGGTGAGTCACACACACTAATCGATACCGTATCTGCTTTTACCTGACTGAGATAATTAAGTGATGTAATTTAAATGTGTTTTTATCACTCTGTCTGACTGCAATGGATTAATAGTAAGTAAGTAAGTAAGTAAGTAAGACTTTATTTATATAGCACATTTCATACAAGAATTGTAGCTCAAGGTGCTTTACATAAAATCAATAAAAACAATAATACAAGTGATAAACAATTCAAACAAAAATAAAAATCCCAATAAGATCTCTGTTCAAGAGAGAAAACAACTTTATAAAGTAGGAAAACCCTTTTGAGATAAAATTACTTAAATGCTTCGGTAAAAAGGTAGGTTTTAAGCTGTCTTTTAAAAATGTCTAGAGTGTTTGCTTCCCTAATATTTATGGGTAATTTGTTCCATAGTTTTGGGGCGTAATTGACAAAGGCCGAATCACCAATCTTCTTATGACTGCTTCTGGTGACCTCTAATAGGCCTGCATTTGATG
Source organism: Osmerus eperlanus (assembly GCF_963692335.1). NCBI lineage: Eukaryota > Metazoa > Chordata > Actinopteri > Osmeriformes > Osmeridae > Osmerus > Osmerus eperlanus. The sequence goes on from NC_085025.1 coordinate 15,103,822, forward strand.
ATCGCAGTGTTCTAGCTGGTGTGTAGTTTATAAAGGAGTTAGCAATGTAGCTAGGTCCTTGTCCGTGTAGAGCTTTGTATGTGAGGAAAAGGACCTTAAAGTCAATTCTGAAGGTAACAGGGAGCCAGTGTAAAGTAGCTAGGACAGGACTAATGTGTTCTCTCCTTTTAGTTTTGGTTAATAATCTAGCTGCAGAATTTTGAATGAGCTGTAGTCTTTCAGTGGTTTTCTTGGGAAGACCAGTGAAAAGTGCGTTACAGTAGTCCAGCCGGCTGGATATAAAAGCATGAATTAACTTCTCTGCATCATTTTGGTTTATGAATGGTCATACCTTTGCTATATTCCTCAGGTGAAAGAAAGCTGTTTTGGTCACTTTATTAATGTGAGAGTTGAAATTCAAATCTGAGTCCAGGATTACACCGAGACTCGTCACCTCTGGTTTAAGACAGGGGGTTAAGCCTCCAAGATTCTTAATAAGCATCTCTCTTTTGGATTTGGGGCCACATAGTAGGACTTCGGTTTTGTCTTCATTTAATTTAAGAAAGTTATCATTCATCCATTTGTTTATTGCCAACAGGCAGTTGGTAATGGAATTGATGGCCGTTGCATCGTTGGGTTCAGTGGATATATATACGTAGTTGTGTGTCATCCGCATAGCTATGGAAATCTATGTTATGTTCTCTGATTATGTCGCCGAGTGGTAACATATAAAGAGAAAAAAGTAATGGACCTAAGCAGCTTCCTTGAGCAACACTGAGATCTAACAGGATAAGGATAGAGACTTTATTTGCATCAGAGTTTAGTCTGAGGTCGCTAATTATTTTGGTGAGAGCAGTGTCAGTACTGTGATATTTCCTGAAACCTGACTGTGAGACTTCCAGGATGTTATTTTCTTCAAGGAAAGAATTTAATTGGACTAAAACTATCTTTTCCAGTACTTTACTAATAAATGGAAGGTTTGATATTGGTCTGTAATTTGCAATTTAATACATCTTCGAAACGAATTACCTGACTGAGATAGATAGAGAACATGCACAGACACCCAGAGACAAGCAGATACCCACAGATGCCATACACCCACAAGCAGCTTAGAGTTTTCATTACAGACACAAGACAGTGTTTGTTCTCCTCAGAAAAGAAGATGAATTCCTGCTTCTCAGTCAGGTCTGTGACTCATCAGTCTGTGCTTGATTGCAGTCACAAGTTCACGTAACAGTGACATATTTCTGTGTGTCCTCAGTGTGATCAGCCCACAGAATTACACAGCTTACTGGGACGCCCCAGACCTCAGTAACTGCACCGACATCGATACCATCGAGGTGTCAGCAGGTAAGGCTAATAGCACCCCACCTACCTACCTACCACACACACACACAAACACACACTTAAAAGTCCTCTTTGACTAAACTTGTCTCTCTTCTTCAAACTTTTCTAATTCAACGACCAAGTTTATGTAAAAGTCGCTAAAACTGGCACTTCCTGTCTCTTAAAGTCCCTTTAGTCAAATAAAGGAAGACATGTTTAATAATCTGTCTCTGTCTCTCTCCCTGTCAGAGAATGCTGCGGAGGTGGCCGTTCAGCTTGCCGACATCACAAACAACGAGCTGTCCAATGATGAGGTGTCTAAGGTGGTCACCAAGGTGAAGGAGCTGGTGGGCGTGGCTAAGATCAATGCCACCTTGGCCACCACCGTGGTCACCATCATCTCCAATGTCATGACCAGCTCCAACACCGCTCTGGCTGCTGCCTCCGAGAGGTAGGACACGGCTCTGCTTTCTTCTTTCCCTTTCTCTCTTTCCCCCTTCTCTCCCTTTGTCTTCTTTACTGTTTTTTTACTCTCTTGCCCTCCCTCTCTTCTCCTTTTCTCTCCTCTTCTCTCCTCCTCTCATTCCTTTCTTTTACTCCTCAATGCCTACGTCCTTGTCCTCCTCTCCTCTCCTCCCCTTTTGTTATAGTAGCCCTCCCTCTATCCCCTAGGGCTCTTAAGACAGTGGATGAGCTGATGCAGAAGATAGAGTTTGAGGGCGCTTCGGTGAGGATCACGTCTAGAAACCTGGCCTTGGGCATCTCAGCCCTCAACGCCAGCCAGTTCAACGGGACGTCCTTCAGTGCCTTCATAACCCCGAACACCACTGACCCACAGGTACAACGCACCCATACACCCACACAGCTATCCATCAGCGTAGCTAGCTGGAATTCCTTTCATCAGTTGCGCCATCCATCCATGTGTGGACGATCCCTGTTCTGAATGTAGTAGATCAGCCTTTCTCACCCCTGGTCCTCAGCCCTGCATGTTTTAGATGTTTACCTCTTCCAACACACCTGAAAAAAAAGGATCTTACCAGGCTTCTGCTGAGCTTGATAACGACCCATGCATTTGAATCAGGTGTATGGGAGCAGGGAATCATCTGGAACTTGCAGGGCAGGGGGTCCCTGAGGACCAGGGTTGAGAAAGGCTGTAGTAGATGATTGCTGTAGATCATTATTTTCTCTACCACGATTTATGGATTTTTGGTAGAACCACCTCATCTGGTGGGGTTACAGAGATGCGGTTGCCCTTATGAGCCAAAGTGGAATTCTCCACTGATGTGGCTCCCATGTTCCACTGTGAGCCCGAATATGACTCATCTGACACTTCTTTCTTCAAGTTTTCCCATTTTCCTGGCGGGCTACGGTGGAAAGGAAGGCAGCAGTTGAGGAGAGGAGGAAAGGTAGAAGTGGAGTAGAGGATAGGGGGCAGATAGAGGAGAGAAGTTGAAGAGGCTAGCTGAAGATAGAGGAAAGAAGAGGGCTTGATTAGCAGGAAGGAAAAGCAGAATAGAGCAGAGGAGGATAGCTGGTGCTGGGTAAATAATGGTGGTTAGCTGAAGATGAATGAGAGGAGAGGAGGTGAACTGGATTACTAGGAGAGGAAAGGAGAAGGGGAGGCAAGCTGTAGCTGGAAGTGGTGACTCAGAGAACGTTTTCTCTCAAGGACATGCTGTATATTGGTACAAGCCTACCTCAGTCTCTCGTTATTTTCTCGACCGTCAACACATCCAAGCACATGCAGGTGACCTCAGGACCTGCCTGTGACCACATACTCTCGTCCACACATTCACAGTTGCGTAAGAGACGGCAAACTGACAAAACTCGTGACTGTCATGGAAAAAATCAAGGCGTGCTCATTTCTTCCAAATATTCGTCAAGGTAAAAATATATTTTCTCATCTCTCTTCGTCTGACACACGTGGCGTCTCAACAGAGTAGTTCTCGTGTGCCTCTCTCTCACCATGTCCCCTGGTACGGAACAGGGATGTGCCAACATTGTGCCAACCTGGCTTTAACCCTTGTGTTATCTTTGGGTCATTCTGTCCCATCAGTCATTGTGACCCACCGTCATATTGCGACAAATTTACCGCGTACAAAAACAAAGTGAAGCATTTTCTTTTAACCGTTGGGCTGTCTCAGACCCCCCAAAGGTTAAAAGAAAATTATTGGTGGCCAAGCCGCGAAGCGGCGAAGCCACCTTAAGGGTTTCTACGTATTCTTATTGGGTGTGCTTTGCCTTCGGCAAGGGCACAACCTTTGTTCTCTCACATATATATTTATTATTATTTATTTTTGCCCCCCTAAATCTTCGTCAATATTTGGCCTACATAGACAACCTAGGTGTCAAAAGTTTCGTCTTGGTAGCGATTGAGTTGCTTGTATTTTTATTTACGTTCCGTTGCATGGTTTAGGCTCAAGATAAGTTTTTGTGGCGAAAAGTGAAGCTAACGGTGGCTAATTTGCTAGCCACAGTCACTGACGTTACTAACGTCACTACGTCACTAACGTCACAAAAACACGCGTGTCTACCTGTAGCAGAACATTCGTTTCGCATCTGTTAACTTGGGGGATAGCTAGGCTAACTATAGCTTTACTGCAAGGCAGCTGCAGAAACGCCACAAGCAAAGAGGCCAGGGTGACTATTTACTCATTTTACTTTGTGATGTGAAACACAATTGTGAAATGTAATGTACAATATTAGCTGATATTATTAAGGAAGTAGGCCCACATCTACTTTCGGAAACGGTAGTCTAGTATTTCACTTAAGCATTAGCATGACATTAGCCTCTGTTGCCCGGGCAACACATACTACAGTGGTCTATGATGCATCTGTTTTCAATCGTTAAAATAAACATTCCTCACAAATACATTTTCGTTGTAGGATATATTATGACATTACATTACAAGTAAATTATTTGTTGGTGAAATTATCATTACCTGTGGTTTCAAACCAGTGTTGCTCACTGCAACGCTGTAGCCTACGCGAGATACACTACAAAAACATCTACACAGCTGTTTAGGAAGTCAAACGGCGACAGAACATGTTCGGCACTCCCCTTACTTAAATCAAAAGTCTTTCAATAGGTGAAACTATCTGACTACTAACCTGAACTTCATTGCCACAGCCTAAACTTTGTCAATCTGTTCATGAAAATAATTAATTTCAGCCTAAACCGTACAACGGAACGTTAAATCAAATTCAACCAACGCAATCGCCACCAAGACGAACACAGCAGTAGTCTAGTACTGTACCGTAGTAGTACAATTTACCGGGGCAGCTTCTCCACACAGGGCTATATCGCATTTTGCGTTGTTAGTAACAATGATCGCTACCAGTGAGATTTTTATGAATGAGCGATTCTCCACTAAATAAATGTCAAGCTTATTTACGTTTTTGGGGGCATATTTTCAGTTAGCAGATGGTACTGTTTGAATCGCGATTCCATCTTCTACTGCCGGTAACGTCGTTGAATAGTCTTCAAAGGGGGTTCTTTATTAATGAATGAATGCAATATGAGTAGGCTAAATGCCTGAAAATATCACGAGAAGGGAAAAATTTAAAAGGAAGTTTAAGTCATAGAGATTAGGTCAATTTTTACACCGGTCTGCCAAATTTATTCGTTTTGATTCAGCTATGAGGCTGCCTCTTGCAGGGGAAATGAGAAGACATCTATTTCATTCTACGCTTCACTCGTATTTTGAGTTGTAAATGAGCAGCAAAAAAAAGATGCTTTTAAATCTATGTAATCTTTATAATTAATAAGTATGCATTTTTATATAAAATACACAGGAATATCAGTTGTAAAAATGTAATTAAAAAACGGACCCCTGTGCAACCGACGCAAGCAAGCACACCGTACAATTTCCCCAGAAATTGTACCCTCTAGTTATTATTGGGTGTGCTTTGCCTTCGGCAAGGGCACAACCTTTGTTCTCTCACATATATATTATTTATTTATTTTCGCCCCCCTAAGGATCAGTCAATATTTGGACTACATAGACAACCTAGATGTCAAAAGTTTCGTCTTGGTAGCGATTGAGTTGCTTGTATTTTTATTTACACTCCGTTGCACAGTTTAGGAGGTTACAACGTTTTTGTGGAAAAAAGTGTCTTCTGTCAACGAAGGGTACCAGTGCTAGCCTACGTCACTACGTCAGCACACATTAGCAACGACGCATGGATACAACGTGATAGAGACGTTCTAGAACGCAAATTGGAGCTTGGATTATGAGTGAAAAATGGCAACCCCCAAAATTACCAACCATTGGGTTTTGTTGAGAAAGCAATTTCGAGTGGAACTGCAATCTCAGATTTTTTATTTAGGCCGTGAAAGTCTTTGTAATTCTAGCGAGTGCGGGTCGCCTGTGAGACTGCCTAGGCGGCAGCCATGCCAGCGTCATAGTAGTTTAGTATTTTCGTAATTTTATAGTTCGGTCAATTCTACACCAAAAAACAGAAGGAGGGCAATGTTATGACGATATCACTATTGTGAAGACAGCCTGATGGTGAGATTTTAATGTAGGTTGCTGTAAAAACTTTGGTTTGCTACGTGAGAGCCCCGTCAGCCTCCGTTGACGATTGCGTCAGCTGTTGTCGATCTCTGATGAGTATTTTCAATTCTACATCAAGAATCAGAAGGAGGGCAGTGTTTTAAAGATATGGCGATTGCGAAGATAGCCAGCTGGTCGGCATATTTTTGTGATTTGTGTAAAACTTGGAATTTGAGTGACACCGCGGCTTGTTTTGACGTTAGCCTCAGTCAGACTCGGCTCGCCCACTGGCAGTGTGTAGTACTGTCTTCAATGCCACAGCTAAACTTAATGTCAAACGTTCTCATTTCCGGCACTTTCAAACAATCAGTGAAATGTGGAGCAACAGCAGCTAGCTTGCCTTTAGCAAACTTATTTTGAATTAGCCATTTCCCCCTACATTAATGTCAAACTTATTTACGTTTTGTGGGGCATATTTTCAGTTAGCAGACGGTACTGTTTGAATCGCGATTCCATACTGCCAGTGACAACGTTGTTACAGTAGCTTGTTTCAAAGGGGGTTCGCAGCTGTTTCAAAGGGTGTTCTTAATGAAATATGCAATATGAGTAGGCTAAATGCTTGAAAATATCACTAGAAGGGAAAACTTAGAGGACGGACCAACCTACAACCGACGCAAGCAAGCACGCCCTACAATTTCCCCAGAAATTGTACCCTCTCTAGTTATTATTACACATCTGTCATGGGAGTCTATGGCAGCGCCAACCACATGGTCAGAAGTTGTGAAATTTGGCACACTCTTTGGGACCAGTCCCCTCATCAATTTCACCAAGTTTCATGTCTCCATTTCAAACCCTCTAGCGCCACCAATGGGTCAAAGTTGAAGGTGTGTTTACACACGTTACTTTTGAACCATATGCCGCATTTTCCAAAATGAGGTATCATTGGATTCCCTGGATCAAGACAAGTTCAACGCACTCTATGACGTCATACCCAGTCATATAGATTCTCCGCCATTTTGAATGTTAAGGAGAAACGTTTTTTCGCTACTCCTCCTACAATTCTTGTCGAAAAATTGCCACAGATGATCTTCAGACCAAGCCTCACAAAAGTTATCCCCTGGAGCTTTGATTTTCACAACCATTTGTTAGTTACAGCCAATCAAATTCAGCAACTGATCCGGAAAAAGGGAAGTGAGGTCATATCTTAGTGAATCTTTGATGCATTGACTCCAAACTTGGTGTACGGATTCATGACCCTGTTATTAAGAGGTCCGAAAAAGGTAGGGTCATTTGAGCTCTAGGGGGCGCTACAATAGGCAAAACTGGGTTTTGAACAATAACTGTTGATTTGTTTGTCGTATTTAAGTGATTCCTATGTCTCGTGATATCTTAGGAGATCCTGTGTCTGACGCATGTTAACGCATGATACCAGACGAATTGATGAGGCCGCCATTTTGAATGAATGAATTAAACTTTTTTCCCTACTCCTACACAATGTATCCAATATTCACCAGATTTGGCACAGATTATCTTCAGACCACAATCACATCAATGTCAAAATAGGACTGAATTACAGCTGTTGGGGCAACAATTTGGGACAAATCTGACCACGCGTGCCACAGGAGAAATGGCTTACTTTTTGTATACAGTAACTGTACAGAGCAATTCCCAGCGCTGAAAATGGCTCACTGGAATAAGACGGGCTGCTTTGAAGTGCAAGGTCGTAGGTTCGAATCCAAGTCTCAAGAATGTCATGATACTGGTTTATCTGTTTAGTGATGCCAGGTATGCGACAGTAGCTGTAGAGCAGTATAATCATAATGGTCACGATAATGTTTCATTCTCAGGGGATTTATACTCAGAGTCAGATTTATTGTGCTTTGTCGATATAGTGATGCTACATCTAGCCAGTGCATCGGATTTCGTGCATCATAACTTCTGAACAGATTAGTCATAAATCACAAGATTGCTCTCCTGATTCTACGTGGCATACTAAGTCGGAATATATCACACTGTCCCGTGTCTGCCATTTTGGGCGTCGGCCATTTGGAATTTTCATAAAAACAAACTCCTCGTTCGCCGTTGCTCCTATTTTCATGGATATGTAATCAAATCATTTTCAGACCACAATCACCTTGACATGTCAAAATAGGACTGAATTACAGCTTTTTATACTTGGGTCAAATCTGACAACGCTTCCCACAGGAGAAACTGCTTACTTTGTTTTATACAGTAACTGAACACAGCCTTTCCCTGCAGTGAGAATAGCTCACTGGGATAAGATGGGTTTCTCTGAAGTGCAAGGTCATAGGTTCGAACCCAGCCACAGTCATCAAGCATGTCATGATACTGGTTTATCTGTTTAGTGAAGCCAGGTATGCCACAGTAGCTGTCTAACAGTATAATGGTAATGATCATGTTTCATTCTCAGGGGATCTATACTCAAGAAGTCAGATTTATTGTGCTTTGTAGACATGTGTCCTCTAACCTCTAGGGGGGCGATCCCATGTCTGACACATGTTAACTTGTGATACCAGCCTAATTGATGCCGCCATTTTGAATGAATTAATAAAACGTTTTTGTTCACTCCTCCTACAAAATGTATCAAATATTCACCAAATTTGGGACAGATTATCTTCAGACCACAATCACCTTGACATGTCAAAATAGGACTGAATTACAGCTGTTTAAACTTGGGCCAAATCGGACAACCGCTTGCCACGGGAAAAACTGCTTATATTTTTACCCAGTAACTGAACTGTGATTGCAGCACTGAGAATCGCTCACTAGGATAAGTTGGTGTCCTGGCAACGGCAAAGTCAGAGGTTCGAATCCAGCCAAAGCCGACGAGCTTGTCATGTCTCTGATTCTCTGTTTAGCGAGACTGTAAGCCACTGCAAAGGAAGCCAGGTACACCGCAGTCGCTAGTTACCTGTAGTCAAGCTACAAGCTATAGTCAATGCAATCCTCACACAAACTATCAAAATTATTTTAGATTTTCGAAACCGTTTGTCCGGTACAGCCAATCGAAATCGGCAGCAGAGCCGCCAAACAGAAAGTTGTGTCGTATCTCAGCAAATCTTTGATGGATTCACGCCAAACTTGCTGCATGTACTTGGAACACTCTTCTGAGGATGTCGAAAGTTTCTTCTGGGTCATCTGACCTGCTTGGCCACCCCATTGCTGCTTGCAGCTATATTTTTTATTTGTTTTTGTATTGGGTAAAATTGGGTAAACACAACGATGGTTCGTTATGAACCTTTGGGTCATGTGACCCGAAGGCAGCACAAGGGTTAATCAGAGCCAATTACAGATCCTTTCTCATGGACATAGTCCTCTGCAGGGCAAGGCCCCCCTGGAGGGCTGCTTGGTGGGGGCTGTGTGTCCTCCAGATGGCATGGTTCAGTACCAGGGGACCATAGGGGAATACTGGGCATGTGACAGGGCCATCAGAAGTACTTGATACAAGAGTCAATAGTGGTTTATGATGTAAAGCCAGTATATTCGGATCATCTTCAAGGGGTAACTGAAAACTTAAGTTGGGGAAGTTTGAAAAATCTCAAATATTAAAGCAGTCGGGGAAAAACACACAGGGCACACCGATTTCTGGCATAAGAATAATTATTTACATTTATGCATTTAGCAGACGCTTTTATCCAAAGCGACTTCCAAGAGAGAGCTTTACAAAAGAGCATAGGTCACTGATCATAACAACGAGATTGCCCCAAACATTGCGAGTAGCCAAAACATGAAGCATACATTGTGGAAAACCAAATAAGTGCCAAAGGGAAGAACCATAAGAGCATGCAGTTAAACAAGTTACAATTAAACAACATGAAACTCCCCACAAGAGTGCAAGAGTGTACCTGTAGAAAAAACAATCAACAGTAAAAATATTTCACAGCGAGTACAAGAATTTGAAACCGTTACAACTAACCAACAAGAGCAACAAGTCTCTCAGTACGAGTCATTGTTATCCTGGAGGAAACTAACTTCAGGTCCAGCCAAGCATTCCTAAGTGCCGTTGTACTCCCGGAACAAGTGCGTCTTGAGCCTTTTCTTGAAGGTGGGGAGACAGTCAGTGTCCCTGATGGAGGTGGGGAGTTGATTCCACCATTGGGGGGCCAGACAGGAGAAGAGCTTGTGTTGGGACCGGGCGCTCTTGAGCAGTGGGACCACCAGACGGTTGTCAGAAGAAGACCGTAGGTGGCGGGGGGGGGGGGGGGGGTGTAAGGCTGGAGGAGAGACTTGATGTAGTCGGGTGCAGTCCCGTTCACCGCTCGGAAGGTCAGTACCAGAGTCTTGAATCTGATACGGGCCGTGATGGGAAGTGGAGGGAGATGTGGAGCGGGGTAACATGGGAGCGTCTGGGTAGATTGAAGACCAGACGGGCCGCCGCGTTCTGAATCCTCTGGAGAGGGCGGGTTGCGCATGCTGGGAGACCGGCGAGCAGCGAGTTGCAGTAGTCCAACTTTGAGAGGACAAGTGCTTGGACTAGCAGCTGGGTGGAATGCTCAGATAGGTATCTCCTGATCTTCCGGATGTTGTGTGGTGAATCTACACGACCGGGAGACCGCAGCAATGTGGGCTGTGAGGGAGAGCTCGTCATCCATGGTCACCCCTAGGTTCCTGGCAGAGGATGAAGGGGTCACCGTCGCCGATCCCAGGGTGATTGAGAGATCGTGGGAGATGGAGGGTTTGGCCGGGATGATGAGGAGTTCTGTTTTGGCGAGGTTCAGCTGGACGTGGTGCTCGGTCATCCAGGCGGAGATGTCTGTGAGGCAGGCCTCGATCCTAGCTGAGATCCCCGGATCAGTCGGGGGGAACGACAGGTACAGCTGCGTGTCGTCAGCATAGCAGTGGTAGGAGAAGCCATGGGAGGTGATGATTGGTCCAAGCGAGGTGGTGTAGAGGGAGAAGAGGAGGGGTCCAAGGACGGATCCCTGTGGGACACCAGTGGAGAGCTGGCAGGGGCCTGACACTTTGCCTCCCCAGGAGACCTGGTAGGATCTTCCCGACAGGTAGGATGAGATCCACTGAAGTGCAGTGCCAGTGATGCCCATCTCAGAAAGTCTGGCCAGCAGGATTTGATGGTTAACCGTATCAAACGCTGCAGAAAGGTCCAGCAGAATGATGACGGATGACCTCAAAGCCGCTCTGGCAGACTGGAGGGCCGTGGTGACTGACAGGAGGGCAGTTTCTGTGGAGTGGCCGGTCTTGAAGCCCGATTGGTTGGGGTCAAGCAGGTTGTTCTGAGAGAGGAAGTTTGACAGGTGGTTAGATACAGCGCGTTCAATTGTTTTAGCAAAGAAGGGTAGTAGTGATACCGGTCTGTAGTTCTGGAGGACAGCTGGGTTACTGGAGGGTTTTTTGAGTAGAGGGCTAACTCTGGCCTGTTTGAAGGCAGAGGGGAAAGTGCCGGAAGTAAGAGAAGAGTTAAGGACATGGCGAAGAAAAGTTATGATGGAGGGAGAGATGGTTTGAAAGAGAGGGGAGGGGACTGGATCAAGGGGACAGGAGGTGGGGCGATGAGAGAGAATGAGGTCAGAGATCTCTGCCTCGGACAGGGGAGAGAAAGCGTTTAGACATTTAGTTGGGTCAGTCATAGAGGGTGAGTGGGTAGGAAAGGTGGGTTCAGGGAACCGACTGCTAATGTCAGCAACTTTTTTCTCAAAGAAGGAGGCGAAGTCGTCTGCTGTCAGGGTGGAGGGGGAGGGTGGGGGAGGTGGGTTAAGAAGGGTGACTTGAAGTCGACGGCCTGCGTTCCTTCGAGGTGGATGTTGAAGTCCCCAAGGAGTATCAACGGTGTTCCATCATCCGGGAGGACGCTGAGGAGCATGTCCAGCTCCTCCACAAAGTCGGCTAGCGGCCCTGGTGGGCGGTAGAGGACAACTAAAAATGCTTTGATAGGATCAGTTAGCATCGCATCTGGTCTTCAATCTACCCAGACGCTCCCATGTTACCCCGCTCCTAATCTCCCTCCACTGGCTTCCCATCACGGCCCGTATCAGATTCAAGACTCTGGTACTGACCTTCCGAGCGGTGAATGGGACTGCACCCGACTACATCAAGTCTCTCCTCCAGCCTTACACCCCCCCCCCCCCCCCCCCCCCCCCCCCCCGCCACCTACGGTCTTCTTCTGACAACCGTCTGGTGGTCCCACCGCTCAAGAGCGCCCGGTCCCAACACAAGATCTTCTCCTGTCTGGCCCCCCAATGGTGGAATCAACTCCCCACCTCCATCAGGGACACTGACTGTCTCCCCACCTTCAAGAAAAGGCTCAAGACGCACTTGTTCCGGGAGTACAACGGCACTTAGGAATGCTTGGCTGGACCTGATGTTAGTTTCCTCCAGGATCACAATGACTCGTATTGAGAGACTTGTTGCTCTTGTTGGTTAGTTGTAACGGTTTCAAATTCTTGTACTCGCTGTGAAATATTTTTACTGTTGATTGTTTTTTTTGTTTTGTTTTCTACAGGTACACTCTTGCACTCTTGTGGGGAGTTTCATGTTGTTCAATTGTAACTTGTTTAACTGCATGCTCTTATGGTTCTTCCCTTTGGCACTTATTTGGTTTTCCACAATGTATGCTTCATGTTTTGGCTGCTCACAATGTTTGGGGCTATCTCGTTGTTATGATCAGTGACCTATGCTCTTTTGTAAAGCTCTCTCTTGGAAGTCGCTTTGGATAAAAGCGTCTGCTAAATGCATAAATGTAAATGTAAAATGTAAATGCATCGCAGCTGTGCTGAGCTAAGGCTGTATTAACTCTCCAGAGTGGTTTGACTTAGACAGCTGCAAGCCAGAGAGAATCACACCTCGCTTGAGACTTTAATAACGGGACAATTATGACTTATTTTCTTTTCAATGTGTAAACATTATCCCAAGATGTCCTTTACCGAAACCAAAGCCAGAATCATCTTGCTCCTGAAGCACTATGGCGAAGAGTGCTAAAGACCAGGCTAAAGACTCACCTATTTTCTCTAGCCTTTTTATGATTGCTCTGGGGTTTATGTCTGTTTATATTTTATGGTTTATATTTATATCACTTTCTTTTTTAATAATTACTATTTTAGCTCTTTGAACTCTATTTTATGGTGTATGTGTAATTGTCAAACGCTCTGTGAAGCCCTTTGGCCAGCCATGTGGCTGTTTGTAAATGTGCTATATAAATAAACTTGAACTTGAACTTCAAGCCCCCCACCCCCCCTTTTACTCTCTTATCTCTCTGTCCAGATCGACTTTGAGTCCGAGCAACTCAATCCTTTAGCTCAGGTCATCCTCCCTGCCACCCTGCTCAACAACCTGACCCTGACGGATTCAGACATCTCCAGAATCAACTTCATGTTCTTCAGCAAGATTGGCCTGTTCCAGGTGGGTTGATGTTTAGGTTGTTCCTTCTCAAGCCTTCTCAACATTTCTTCAAACTTAACATATACCTCAATGCACAGCTTCATAATATGGGTTATTCAGCAAGGATTCTCAAACTATACCCTATCTGGAGCTACCAAATGTTTTTTGCCAATCTGTACCACTGCTCCACCATGGCATGTTAAGAAAGCCTATCAATCCAAGCTGGAACTTGTTCCTGTCCCCAAGTGTGAATTCAAACTCGCCATTTTGTTTTCCTTCCTCAGAACGAGCGGGATAGTCTGTCTCTCAACAGCTACGTGGTCGCCAGCAGTGTAGGAAACTACACTATTCGAAATCTGAAGGACCCTGTGAAAATTGAGATTGTCCACCTCAACTACCAGGTAATGCACTGGCCTGGTCTATCACCTGAACAACCAGGTTTTGTGCTGGCCTGGTCTATCATCTGAAAAGCCTTGTACTCAACTGGCCTGAGGCCTGAACCATAAAGCGAGTTTACCGAATAAGCCAGGCTTCTGTCAGTTAGTCTGAGTCATTTCTAGTTCATTCGGTTTCATAAAGCCAGCTCAACGTAGTTCGAACTCAGTTACTTTGGCAAGTTATGCTTCGAAACTAGCCTGGGCTGTGTTTCTCGATAACGATGGATCGTAGCTTTCTGCGTGCAAAATAACTAACGATCGTTATTTCTTACGTGCTCTATGGCTACGATGGCTTCGGGAAACGGCCCGTAAAACTAAGATCCGTCGTACGATGGATTCTACGATCAACTTAGGCTTACAACGCTTTTGGGAAACGCAGCCCTGGTCCGGGGCAGGCAAACTGTCTTAGCCCGTGTTTTTGCTTAACCAGACGATCCTGTAACACAGGGGTCCCCAAACTTTTTTCTGCGAGGGCCAGATAATTTTCCTTTCTTTAATGTGGGGCCGGGTCGGTCTATAACAGAAAATTACATGAGCCGGAGTAACTACCAGTATTATTGTGGATATTTTATTATGATTTTAAATGTATTTATTATGCTAGATTAGTTTATTATTTTGTTATGCACCATACATCCGTACATATCAAGGGGTATATAGCCTATTAAAAGAGCATTATTACTATCGTAATGACCTTTTTTCATATTCATTGCTATTGAAATCAAAACATTTACTTACGTATGCATATTAATCTTATTTTTTATTGTCTCTGGCATTGTGCAGAGGGCCGGTCCAAATGCTTGGGCGGGCCGTATTCGGCCCGCGGGCCGTAGTTTGGGGATCCCTGCTGTAACACGTGACCCAACGGGAAAACAATGATTTACCACGGACATTCTCAACTTTTCATTCTCCCTCAGTTCAATATGTAGGCTACATTTATAGAAAATCAACTTACAATACATAGGCTACAACATTTAGCTTAATGCACTAAACAATGATGAACAACGATTTCAGAATGATAGAAAACCTACATAGTCTACGTTAAACGTATGTCTTTATGGTAGTTTGTGATTTCAAATGTTTAGGCATCAGGCATATAGGCCTATATCTTAATCTAAATTATCCCAGTATAATTATCATAGCTACATAATTGTTAACAGTAGCCTACAATTGCAAAACAAATCTAAATCCATAGCTTTACATCTATCCTTCACTTTCCCGACACAAAAACCATGTTAAAAAGTTAGGCTACTGGATAATTTATTGATTAATAGTAGGTTATTTATAAAACAATTTCAAAAAAGTCTATTTAATTTAATGTGTTTAGAGGGAGTCTGTAAAAAAGGACCTCGACTTACGTAGCCTATCGTTCACGTCAATCATGGCGTGTCATTTTATTTTGATGAAGTGGTGGATGAGGGAGCTGCTTAAAGGGAACATTCTTTCTGAAAGAAGTCACGTGAACATGTGCATTGCTTTTTGCCGTGGTGGATCTATATAATCCATGTTCTACCTCTCGGCTGCTTAAGAATAGGGTGCACACGCAATTATCTTGACTACTTAAGTCTGACTTGAATTAGTAGGATTGCATGAGCTGAAATTGGCCTTTATTGAACCGCTTTAGTCCCGCTTGACTTGTTAAGCTACTCAAGTCAAGTTTGAGACTTTAAGTCCAGGCTTTTTGAGCGGCCTTTATGGAACAGGCCTCTGGTCTATCACCAGATACAGTCTATCTACAGAACAGGATGTCTTTGTGGAATATGTACACTTCTGATGGAAAGATGGAGAAACATAACTTTAGATCATTTACAGTATCCCAGCAATCCCATCTGTATCTCAGAAACATATTTTAGTATTTACACACCTGACTATATATGTAGTGCACACTCTTTTATGGATAGCACACCACAACACAAGTTTGACAATTATTCCACATGCCACACACAGTTCACCTCTGCTTGAAAATCCTCTCATCTCTCCTGCTTTGTTTTGTGTTAACATCAATTGCTGTCCATGCCCAAAGAGAGAAATCTTCAGTTTGTCTCAACTTAGCTGGGGAGTTGATTGCATCTTAAAGACAAGTGGCTGTTTGGCAGACTAAATACACACAGACTAAATGCTACAGGGTCTGTCTGCCTCTGAATTTGGAAATTGATAGATTGTGTGTGTGTGTGTGTGTATGTGTGTGTGTTGCGTGTGTGTGTGTGCCTTTCAGCATTCCCCAAATCCTGTTTGCATGTTTTGGGATTTCACCATGAAAGGTGAGTTTTATCTTTTCAAGCCTCGTTGTCTATATATTTTACGATGAAACAGCCAACATAGTTTGATGGTTTTGCTTGTACCATTACATGTGAGATGTTCCTGTTCCCACTAGATAGCGCTGGGGGCTGGAACAGTGAGGGGTGTCGCGTCGGTCCTGACTCCAATGGCAACAAGACTGTCTGCCTCTGTGATCACCTCACACACTTTGGTATCCTCATGGTAAGACCTACTCCTACTGCATGGAAACATCAGACCTCCAAACATCTTTTTTGTGGACTAAACACAAACGTATGTGGGTGTGTGTAGGATATCTCTGGAGCAGCTGCCCTAATAGACGAGCAGAACACCAAGATTCTGACCTTCATCACCTACATCGGCTGTGGCATCTCCGCCATCTTCTCTGCTGCCACGCTGCTCACGTATATTGCCTTCGAGTGAGTTTTTCTGCCCCATGACAGATCTCCATAATGACCAGTAGAAAACCAATAGATCTCCTCAATGACTAGTAGAAACAGATAAAGACCAGTAGAAACCAATAGATCTCCATAATGACCAGTAAAAACCAATAGATCTCCTCAATGACTAGTAGAAATAGATAATGAATTGTACAAACAGGTAGATCTCCATAATGACAAGGAGAAACCAATAGATCTCCTCAATGACTAGTAGAAACAGATAATGACCAGTAGAAACCAATAGATCTCCATAATGACCATTAGAAACAGAAACATATAATTAATGACCAGTAAAAACAGACAATGACCAGTAGAAACAAATAGATCTCCATAATGACCAGTAGAAACAGATACATCTCCATTATGACCAGTACAAACAGATTAATCTCCATAATGACCAGTAGAAACAGCTATATCTCCATAATGAACACTAGAAACAGGTAGATACTGATAATGACCAGACAATCCCAAAAGATCTTGCTAATGAACAGTTGAAACAGATCTTCTTAACAACCAGCAGAAACACAGTACTTCCGGAGCTGCAACCGAAAACAGTGTCCACTCCAGCCCTTCACCTCTTCCTTTCCTCAACAGGAAGTTACGTCGCGACTACCCCTCAAAGATCCTGATGAACCTTAGCACGTCCCTCCTCTTCCTCAACATGCTGTTCCTATTGGACGGCTGGCTGGCGTCCTTAAACATGCATGGGCTGTGCGTGGCCGTGGCGGTCTTCCTGCACTACTTCCTGTTGAGCTCGTTCACCTGGATGGGTCTGGAGTCCATCCACATGTACATTGCTCTGGTGAAGGTGTTCAACACCTACATACGCAGATACATCCTCAAGTTCTGCATCGTAGGATGGGGTAAGGGACCTACCTTATTGGTCAATGGAAGAGGTGTAAAAGGTCCGGTTCAGGAAGTAGAAAGTACTACCACTAGTTGGGCCTACTTGTGCACTAAACTGGCTAATTCAAATAACTGCTCTGCTTATTAGCACAGGACTTTAGAGGAGGTTGGTGGCATCAACAGACACATGTAGAACCAATAACTGATTGGTTAATCCTAACCATTGATTTGTCCTAACCATTGCTTAATTTCTCTGTTTGCAAAATCAGTAATTGAGATTAAGTAGGTTCCCTCCTGTAGTACCAGTAGATGACCAGTAGGGGTCTCTCCTGTGTGTGATACAGGTCTGCCTGCAGCCATAGTGGCCATGGTGGTGGCGGTGGACAGGACGTCCTACGGGAAGCAGGAGTACGGGCGCGGAGACACCGGACAGGGATCCTCAGAGTTGTGAGTAATTTATGATGAGTAATCTATCATCTGTTCAGGTATGCAGTCCTGTCTTGGATTTATAGAAGGCTACTGATCCTCTCTTTTCTGTCTCCGCGCCAACAATCTGATCTAAAAACTGTTTACTGACCCTCTCCTCTCTGTCTCTACCAACGATCTAATCTAGAAATATAATGACTCAGACCCTCTCCTGTCTGTCCCTGCCAGTAAAGTGATAAAGACCCACCCTTGTACCCTCTCCTCTGTGTCCATGCCAGCTGTTGGATCCAGAGCCCCGTGGTGTTCTACGTAACGTGCGTGGGCTACTTCTCGTTGGTTTTCCTGATGAACGTGGCCATGTTCATAGTGGTCATGATTCAGATCTGTGGCCGCAACGGCAAGCGCAGCAACCGGACGCTGCGGGAGGAGGTGCTGCGGAACCTGCGGAGTGTGGTCAGTCTCACATTCCTGCTGGGCATGACTTGGGGCTTTGCCTTCTTCGCCTGGGGGCCCGTCAATCTGGCCTTCATGTACCTGTTCACCATCTTCAACTCCCTGCAAGGTAACACACAGGCATGCACACTGTGTCTTTGGTACGGTGGTGTGTATGGTCGTTTGGGACTCAGGCTCAAACCTTGGGCTCTCCTCGAAGGTGTCGCCGTCTTTTTCCAGTAGAGGTCAGCGTGGGACAGTGTCAGACCAACAACAAAAAATAACTCAACCTCGCCTTCTCTTCATCCCTTATTTCTCTATCCTCTCTATGCCTCTCTCTCTCTCTCTCTCTCTCTCTCTCTCTCTCTCTCTGCCTCTCGCTCTGTTCTTCAGGTCTGTTCATTTTCGTGTTCCACTGTGCGCTGAAGGAGAATGTACAGAAGCAGTGGAGGAGATACTTATGCTGCGGACGCTTCAGACTGGCAGACAACTCAGGTGACAGACAGTCAAACAGACACAGATTGACACACACACACAGACAGATGGACAGACAGAGAGGCATGCAGGCTCGTCTAGTGACAGATGGACGATGGATGGACTGACAGACAAATACAGGCCGACAGGCTAACAAAACAGCCGAGCAACAGTCAAGCAAAAGTAACTCTTATTTTTGTACGTGCGTGTTTGTGTTCTCCTCTTCTGCAGACTGGAGTAAGACAGCCACAAACAACACTAAGAAGGTGAGCTCAGACAACCTTGGCAAATCTCTGTCCTCCAGCTCTTTTGGATCCAGTACTGCCAACTGGACCTCCAAGGCCAAAGCTACACTCAACCCCTTCACGAAACGCAACAGCAACATAGGTACACAAAAACCATACTCACACACGCACACACACACACCACCTGGTGTCAGAAGGTGAAGTGTGCTTTCATATCGACCTATCTGATATGCTGTATGTGTATTTATGTTTGTGGTGTGTAGAGAGTTCCAACCAATAGCAGGAGGAGAGGCCAGTGGAGGTAAACTGCATCAGAGCCAATCAGAATGCATCACTGCGTGTGATATGTGTTATAATTGGCCCGTCACCCCTGTGAGGTCACACAAGTCTGGATTCAACTTAATTTCCCGTGAACATATCCATATCCATCTCAACCTAACATGACTTGGCAAATAATTTGGACTCTAACGGAAATAACCATTTTACTGAGTGGAAATTAACATGTTAAGGATGACCCTGGCATGCTTGGTGGTTGGTTACAAACACCTTGTTCTCACAGTAAAATTGAATCCAGTTTTATGTGACATTTTACGGCAAAATATTCTGCTCTGCCTCGGTCTCTCATTTTAACAATGTTCATAACAGATTTCCTTGACTATTAGAGAGAGTCCCAGTGTAAATAGAACACTGAATGAGTAAGTAGCGATACGAGTTTGGTTGTTGACAGAGCTGGCCAAATGAGAGAGCTTGGTAGAACAGCCAGTTTGCCTGGTGTGGACATTGTCACTGCTCCTACCACACTAATCTTGCTGGCACCAGAAGAGTTCATTGCCTTTACTACTGCTTTAGCATCACTCTGGTAGCCTGGCACAGACGCACACACACATGATTGAAATTCACAGCTTGCAATTCTCCACTGTTGTCTAGTCTGTGTGTGTCTGTGTTTTGTGTGTGTGCTCGTTCCTGGCCCACATCATTCAATAGGCACAGCCCAATAAAGCATATTGAGTTGCATAATCAGAGGATGTGAGGAGGTGTGTGGTATGTGTTCCACGTTTAGAATCTGAGAGGTCTCGCTGTTAAAGCCTGACCATGGACCTGCCTACACGTGAAGAATCAAAGCTTTAATCAGAGTCTTGTATGTGAACTCTGAGATACCTCCACCATGATGGATCACACACCATCACTGGGCTCCTTGTTCTATCAATACCTCAGAAATGCGATGATCAGGGATAACTCCCACACTTTTTAGATGAGTTAGGTCACGCCGTTATGAGGAGGGATTGCATATAGGCAGGTATAACCTTTAGCTCTTGCTTCCAGTCGTGGAGGTGAGTTATTCAGTGATGACCTCCAGTGATGTTATCTGTCTTACCAGTGCACTGTTGGCCCTTGGGGTGGTTTGATAGTGATGATACCTTTTGGTATGATTTATTAGGAACCTCTTTGGGGCTAATGGGGACCCATGGAGAAAGGAATGAGTCATAGTCTTGATTATACAAGGGTTCAAATCTCTGCTTGATATCTGTAAAAGGACTGCGAGTCACTGGTCTTCTGCAGGAAAGACATACAGTATCTTGCTGAGTCTAGAATGTTTTCTCAAGGAGACAAGCGAGGAGCAGTGTACCGTAGCTAGCTATCTGCCCGGCACGGTCTATCACCTGGCTACAACCTCAACATCCAAGGTTTAGACAGAGAGGACTGCATGTATGGATATCAGTTGAGCATACAAAGTTCTGAGTACTGCATACCGTCTGAGGGTGTGTGAACATGAGTGTGTGCATAGGAATGAGTTCCCAGCAGAATGTGCAGATGCATGCGAACACCCGCTGAGAAAATATTGCCTTTCGGTTTTAAACAGTAACATTGGTCCAAACATAACCTAACATATTTGCTGACCAAAGAAATGTAAACAAAAAGGGGTAGACTATAGGTGCTACGACACACTTTGTACAAGCTTAACATGGTTACTGTTTAAAATGGATACCACCCACTAAAGCCATTGTGTATACATGAATTATACATATCGTGTATATGATTCTATTTTTCCACTGGTCATCACTTTAAGTCCCTTATGTGTGTGCCTTGTAAGTTCAAGAGTTAAATTAAATGTTTAATGTATGTATTATATTACCATTTTTACGATGTTGTTACAGTATTGACGAAGTTGACTACAATTCTGGGTAACACCTAACTTGGTTGCATTACACACAACTGAGATCTCTCTAGTAACAAAACTGTTAACTTTGCAATTATGTCGTAACAATGTACAAACCATTTTATAACAACAGCAGTGTTACTACACAAGTTTGAGAAACTGTTATATTTGCGTCTGTCTAAAAGAGCAAGTGATTGACAGTGTGTGTTTCTCTTCCTATTGGTCAGGTAAAGGCTACTCCAATCAGACAAGCCCTAAGTGTGTCTCCTCCTGCTCTTCCTCCTCAGAGGTGGAGCCTTCCTCCTCTTCGTCCTCCTCCTCCTCCATATTGCCCGTGCACCAGGTCATCGACAAAGTCAAAGGTTACTGCTCCGTGCGCTCCGACAACTTCTACAAGAACATCATCCTGTCTGACAGCTTCAGCCACAGCACCAAGTTCTAGGCCCCGCCCCTGCCCCAGGAGAGCCTGGGGCAGCCTGTAGGGTTGCCTGGGGCGACAGGGCGCCGAGGGAAGTCATGGTTCCACTGTATAAAAACATCCCTTCTAGTCAGCCGATCTGTCAGAGAGACAGCGGAGGAGCAAAAGGGGGTGGTGGGAGGGAGGGTGTGTGGAAGGAGGCGAGAGAAGGGGTGGGTGAAGGGGTGGGGGTTGTGTTTGTGGAGAGGGGTATTGTATAGGTCTGTAGAGGAAAAAAAAATTATGGAATTTTTACATACTGTGATGTCAACCTTAAACTGACTGTGTGTTTGTGCGTGTTGTGTACATATTGATGGTGTGTCTAATATGCCTTCTCTAATGGCTTTGGCTGTGCCCTAGGGTTGGTCAAGCGCACGTCCGTCACATAGGTCTCTGTAGAGCCTCTCCGCCTGCACACAAACATAAACGCTTCGTTCTCGTGTCTCCTGAGTGACCGAGCTGCTGACCGACCAACCACTGCTCTGCTAGAAGTAGGCCAGGCTATGGAAGCAAATACACAATGCAAAGGGTCAAAGAGGAAAGAAAGGGCTTTCTGTTCAGCTGAGGCAGTGAACAGTAGATGTAGCACTGGCTTCGACACCTTTTTTTCTGAATCCAGTTTTTTAATATAGTTTTATTAGCTTCGAAGATGTTTCTTCAGCTTAGCACACAGAGATCTCGCAGACATAAATACACTCACTGTATCTTGATCCGCTTATTATCAATGTCGAGAGTATATACACCGTGTATGTTTCTAAACCCGTCTTCTCAAGCTCTACTACTGAATTCCAGGCAGAAAGAGATGTGAAGGCGCCGTTCCACAATCCACAATTAGGTCACCCAGACCACGACAAATATCCTGTGAGACATTCGCCGTGCATATAATTCACCAAAACATTGCAAGCGCGACCATCACGGTCCGAATCTGTGTCTTGTGCCTGGCTGCGCTAGCCTACCGAGCCGGGGTTTTGATCCGTCAGTTGTCACACAGTGCCGCTCACGGACGTTTCACTGAGCCCTCTCCTCCACACATGCTCAGAGAAGACCAAATGTGCTGTACCCCCAAAACACAGATCCAAAAAGGAGAAATGTAGCATTCCCTAGTGAAAACAAACAAACAAAACCCACTGGTTGAATTTTTCTTTTTGAATACTGGTGGCTAGAATGAAAGTGAATCTGAAGCAACAATATCTGTCATTTGTTCATGAACCACAATGTCACTTAACATGGCAGTGAGGTATATTCCTAAAAGAGTGTTCAGTCTAGAGAATGTGGAAGACCAGAACCAAAGGGTTAAGGAGCACTTTGAACGCTGCCGTTGGTGTCCTTTTGTGTGTGTGTGTGTGTGTGTGTTTTTCAAAGCAATAGAACAATCCTCTTGTTTTACCATGTCTTTATATTTATTTCTTTCCTGTTGTACAGTTTCTGTCTTGTCGTCTACCCCCTTTAGTAGTAGTTCAACTGACCCAGCCCCAGTCCTGATCCTGTTTAAACCCCTGGGTAGGGCAGTTCAGAGACTTCTTACCCTTGGCTGGGGACTGATGATGAGATCTTACCCCTGGATAGGGCAGTTAGATAGGCCAAACCCCTGTGGTTGTTTGTTTTGATCTCAAGCCCTGAATAGAAGAAAGCCTTTGGTATAAGCCAGCTGTTATGTGAGATAGATGAAGAGAGAGACAAAGAGAAATTAGACGGAGGATTGGCCAAGTTACAAAGACCCGTTTCCTGACCTGGCTAGCATAATTCGAGTATAGTTTAGCCTAGAAAATTCTCCCATTACTGATTCTCTTCCAAGATAGAGAGAAAAAGACGGGGGGAAATAGAGATGAACCTCAAGTGCCAAGGAAAAAACCAAGGCTTAACAACACTTCTACCACGCCTGTTGTAGCACACAGTGCCCACCTGGAGAGGTGAGTTGATGTGGAGGATCCTCTGGCTTCTGGAATGTTCCTTTGAAGCCGAGAGGGGAAAGCGAGTGATAAATCCAACATTATGATCGATCTCTCACATTCAAACATCAGTCAGTCTGCATCCCTCGCCTCTAGGGAACAATCGACCAATAAAGAACACAGTCATGATCCCAAATCAACTGAAGCCAAGCCTAGACGATTCCCGAAGGCCTATACCTAATGTGTACATTTCCTGCTTCATTCAAGCATTTACCTTTGGCACCCAGCTACATGTAGGAGAATGGTTTAACCCATTGTATACCAAGGGCATGAGGTTGATGGCTGGGGTATATTTAACTGTAAAACTCCTTTCCGAGAGCCTGCTATGTGATGTTCCACAGACATTATGCCAGTAATATGTGATTTCCTTAGGCTGTCTTTGTTTGTGACTCAACAGCTCTGATGAATACTGTCTCACTGATAAAGGGAATTAAAGTACTGAAATTGAAAAAAAATCACTTGGGTCAAGTTTGTTGGTGTCCTCCGCATTATGTCGAATTATGTATATTATGTCCGTGACCGATTTAAAAATATCTTCCCCCAGGGGTGCCAGTTCATACTACTTTAATGACAAGGTGCACAAAACATCTAAATACTGTAACGCAGCATTATGCGAGCCAACACAAATGTTGAACCTGTCTGTCTGCCTGCCTACCTATCTTCTCCCCTGTGTCTGTCTGCCTTTCTATCTGTCTTTCCCCTGTCTGTCTGGTTGTCTATCTGTTTTTTCCCCTGTCTCTGCCTGTCCGTCTGCTTTTCCAATGTCTGTCTGTATGTCCGCTGCCTGCCTATCTGTCTTTTCCCCTGTCTCTTCTTATCTCTATATCTCCATGTTAAACTAGTCCCTGACCACACAGTGGTTTTTCTCTTGAGATCCAAGATGTGGTTTGGTGTCAATGTGGAAAAGTGGTGGATACTTTCTAGCTCTGCTTTAGCATGCCAGGAGCAACTTCCTCAAACTATTATTCACACTCAACAATGAGATGATCTGGTCCTCATGCACATACACCTCTTGTCACATGCTGGGGGGATACAGCCGCAGTATGGAAATAAAAGGAGCTTATCTGTGGAGTCAGATGGCTGAGCGGTGAGGGAGTCAGGCTAGTAATCTGAAGGTTGCCAGTTCGATTCCCAGCTGTGCCAAATGACGTTGTGTCCTTGGGCAAGGCACTTCACCCTACTTGCTTCAGGGGGAATGTCCCTGTACTTACTGTAAGTCGCTCTGGATAAGAGCGTCTGCTAAATGACTAAATGTAATGTAAATGTAATCTGTTCAGGGTAAAATTTCAGACTTCTCACGCCCACCCATCCTCAATTCTACACTCATGTTTCTAAAATACCTCAAACTAAGAACCTGGGTTTTACTTGGTGAAATAAAACAGGGTTTTAACCAAACCTATGACAAGGGTAATTACAACTGGCAAATAACTGATCACACGGGCCTGCAGAGGTTACATGATCACTGGGCTATGAAAGAAAACACAGATTACATGATCACTGTGTCCACCACAGAACTCTCAGTTCCCACAGTTGTCATGCTTGAAAGTATTTTCTATTTCCACGATGACAATGTCCCTGAAGAACTATTATTTCCTGGTCCACACATACCAGACCAGGACATGTGGGAGCGGATTCTACTGATAGGGGTGAGCTACATTTACTAGCAGGAACAGAAGTTGCATGTTGCCATTGTTTGACTCACTGTGCCTGTCATGATTTATGGCCAGTATGAGTAACACTGACAAACCAAACCATTACGACCATTTCATCAGGTCATTTTGTCTTGGCCTAGATTACTTGATTGTAGTATGTATATATGGAAAACAACTCATAAAAATGACCATTGTTGATCTAGTAGATGCAAAGACTTCCCCAGAGTCCCCAAGCACATTGAACACATACTAAATTTGACTTTTTGTATGAAGAACAAACAAAACAAGAGACTTTGTGAACATAGTAACACAGCTTGATATACGGACTGTAACAGTGACTAAGAAAGAATGGGGAATACTAGCTGGGCCGGTCTGCGTTTCAAACTCCCAGGCCGTTGTTCAGTCCCAGTCCAGACCTGGTACTACAGTATTCCCCATTCTAGCTTAGTCACTGTTACAGTCCGTATATCAAGTTGTGTTACGACTGTGTGTTACGGCCGTGTATTATTATTATATATATATTTTTCATTATGCCGCGGCCGTTTGACCGTCCGATCGGGAAATCTTGTGACTCTTCTGACGGCCAGTCAGACCCTGTACAGTACTGTATTTGCAAGGAGCAGATATGTACCCTTTGGAATATATATGTGACGTACAGTAACTAATGTGTTTTATTATGCTTGTGTAAGGCTGAATGAGGGGGTACCTAATTCACTGGCCCATGGGATTCCGGGACTTTCTCTTCCTTATGCTGAATGGCAGAATATTATGTTTGTCCAAATGAACTCAATAGCCCTCTTCACACTGTCTGACCCACTCCCTCAAAGGGGTGGTCACAGTAATGGAAAAGGAAAAGGACCTAAACAAGGTGTTCACACACATACTTCCGTCACAGGAGTGTCCCACAATTGCTATGATCTCTAGGTTGTGAATGAGTCCGGGCCACTGTAACTTATTTGAAATTCTGCTTACTTCAGACTCTTGTGCACTCTCCACTTGTAGGTAGTTCTATTTCAATGCAACTGCCTTTATAAATGGCTTTGTAATTCATCTCTGGATTATTTTACTACTTCGATAAATAATATAATAAATTATCATCTTGCATTCAAAGTTACTGATTATATTGTGGTTAAACTCCATGATCTTAGTATTGATTGAACCACTGTTTGGTGAACATATTTTCATGGAGATCAGTGCCTTGATAAGGGATTAAAATGATTTTCTCCTACATCTGAAGATATGTTTTATATAGTGTAGTCATGGACGCTCAAACCAAATACTTCCTGTCTTCACAAGGAGAACTGGGATCCAGTTGTAGGTTATATATAATCTGTTAAAAAACTTGTTATACAGCCAGTTAGCAGAATGGGGATCATGTTTAGTAAGAGATCTATTGGATGGTATCATATCGAGTGTTGCAGGTCACTCACAGATGTTTCAAAATGAGAGTTGGGCTTCAGTAGTTTCAGTAGTTTCCTTTCCTCGCCTCCTCTACTTCACCATCCGTATTGACACAAGACTGGTGAAATCCAACGCCTCCACATGCCCCTCCAACAAGAACGTAGTTTTCTGTGTCGTTAGAAAAGGTGAGAGGGAGGATGAGAAAAGGAGGAAGCTATACTGATAAGACCAGAGACATGGCCTGGTGAGGTAAACAAAATTCTCATGGTCACCACCAAATGTCCAAAAAATAGAGGGAGAGCATCAGAGAAGCTGCACCCGCTTGTGACCTTAAGTGGACCAGTCCACAAGAAAGGTTCAGCTGTTGTTGTAGCCTCTAAAAAAATGTTCTCTCTCTCTCTATCTGTGTTTCTTCCTGGTATGACTTCTTGTGGGCAGAAATGGCGAAGAATCAAACCACTGATGTGAGTCAAAGTGACATATGCGCCCCTAAATAATAAAGAAAGGAACCACAAAGGGAAAGGCAAAATACAGTTTTTTCTTCTTTTTTTTCTTCTTCTTTATTGTCTTAGCACATGCATTCATTTGTATGTGATGGTTTGAATATTCATGAGATTTAAGAAAA
Organism: Osmerus eperlanus; assembly: GCF_963692335.1. NCBI lineage: Eukaryota > Metazoa > Chordata > Actinopteri > Osmeriformes > Osmeridae > Osmerus > Osmerus eperlanus. The sequence continues at coordinate 15,130,792 of NC_085025.1, forward strand.
GATTGGTAGACTCTTCAGCTTGCTGGTCATCCAAACCTAAGATCTAAAAACAGATAAAAAATATTTATGTTCCCCTTAAGGTTTTTGGAAATATTTACGTAAAAAATGTGTTGCAATGTTGGCAACACCAATGGACGTTAAAGATATAAGACTGTCTGGGATAATGTACCAATCTGGTTTCCTCCCATTTAGTTTATTTACAGTTTCAGGAGTTCAGTAACACACCAGCGATTGAATAATGATATGCTTTTATTGAAGCAGGGCTGGTAGCAGAACCAAGCCCGATTAGTGGAGGAGGCTGGTAGCAGAGCCAAGCCTGATGCAGTTTGGTAGAGGCTGGTAGCAAAGCCAAGCCTGATGCACAATTTCCTCGAGCCTAAGAGGAAGTCTTCTAGAGCCCTGAGTTAGACTGCAGTGCAGTCAGACCACTTCACTACTGGGTATAAGGTGTGTGTTTTTATTCTGCCCATCTCTGGAAGGAATTTATGAGGCTTTTCATTTACTCGGAGGTTTCCAGTATAACCCTTCCTGTGAGGTAAACCGACAACGTTCCTCGGGATGCATAAAAGTGTAGGTATGGAGAGAGAGCAATGGAGGGAGGAAGGAATGGGGGGCGTGGGGGGGTTGGGGGTAATGGGTAGAAGGGGGTTCTCTCTCTCCTGGTAAACCGCTAACCCACCCATTAGTGGCAACTAAAAAGAATGAGATCACTTCCTGTTGTCCCTGTTCACCTAAGACAACAGTCAGGGCAGTTAAGTATGGGATTTTAAAATAGCTTCCTCAAGCTGTGGAAACACTTAGCTGTGCCGTTAATGTGAGCCATAGTAATCAGGCAAGTGTTTGATGCCCCAGCTGAGCCGTCTCTCTGTAGAGCCAGACCGCTTTGTCACCCTGCTCCACTTTGTCCTCAACACTACACAGGACGGAGTCCGCCGTGGATGGACAGGGGGGAAAAGGAAGAAAGCGAGAGGAAGACAGCCGAAGCAATGACGGGGTTCACAACAATAACCTGGGATGCATTCTTCATTAATAAACTTATGTTAGCAGGGTTGTTTGTTGTGTGTATGTGTCTGGGTAGGTTCCCAGGTCTGGACTCTGTTCTGAGACAGAAGTGGTTCTGATGTGGTAGGTTCTGCTGCCAGGCTGAGTCCACACAGCATCAAAGCATGTCAGGATGCAACCACTTTCATAGAGATGAGGGTAATTACACAGTGACAGACCAGACAGACATAAGCCAGACATATCGTGTCACTGGCTCGACTGACATGTTGTTCTGTGTGACCTGGATGGTGGAACAAACAGAAGCCAGTAGCTCTGTTTTGCATGAGTAGGTGGGTCATCGTTACTCGGTTAGGGTTATTTGGGAAGAGATTGGATTGTAGGGTTCTATGATAATGGTTGTATGGTTAGGGTTGCAAGGATAGGGTTACAGTGTTAGGGATGAAAGATTTGGGGTTATAAGGGAAGGAACAGGATTGTAGGGTTAGGCACAGTCTGGCCTTGAGCACATGCAGACCACCTTCAAGAAAAGGCTAAAGACGCAGTTGTTCCGGGACTACAACGGTACTTAAGAAAGATTTGTTGGATCAGATGTTAGTTAATTTCCTCCAGGAACACAATAACACTTATTGAGGGACTTGCTGCACTTGTTGGTTAGTTGTAACTTATTTAACTACTTGTACTCGCTGTGAATTATATTATTGTTGCTTTCCTCCAGGTACACTCTAGCACTTTCGAGGATCATGTTGTTTAATTGAAATTTGTTTAACTACATGCTCTTCTGGTTCTACCCATTGGCACTTATTTGCTTTTCACAATGTATGCTTCATGTTTTGGCTACCAGCAATGATTTTGTTGTTTATGATCATTGACCTATGCACTTTTTGTAAAGCTCTCTCTTGGAAGTCGCTTTGGATAAAAGCGTCTGCTAAATGAATAAATGTAATGTGAATCTTGTACACTCAGCTAACAGTCTTGTTCATGGGTCTCTTGATCCTCTTCGGGCACTCAGGATTGTTTCACCTAGATATGAATTTGCATGTTGCATGTTGGAAAAAATAAAAGTGTATAAAAGTGTATTTTTATCTACAGACCATCATTCATATCTGGCATTTATGTGGCAGTACACACAATCTGTTTAACAGTCTAGAAGAAGAATCTGTTGTTGCACCACTCCATTGGCTTAGCCTATAAATCTGGTCATTGGGGATTAAGATGATTTGTCTTCTATTACCTTGGATCTGCAACAGATTTTAGGTTGCCGGGGGTTTACAATGAATCCTCCCCTCGATAAGTACAGCCAGGTCTGTAGGTTGGCATGGTGGGGGAGAGGGAACCTCTGGAGGAGCTTCAAGGACCTCAACCAGGCCCAGATGCCTGGTCTGGACAGAAACAGTGGAAGCTCAATGCTGGACTACAGAAAACTAAACTGCAGGTATGTATGACTGCAGTGTATTGTTATGTTTGTGCCAGCCTTTACAGCATGTTTTAGGCACAAGCCATCTATCTTTCCATCTCTCATTGTTTCTGCGTCCATCTTTCCTTTATTTCAACTTTGATCAAGAATTCTGATCCTCTCTTCTTGTTGCCAGGTCAACAGTCACTATCACTTGGAATTGAGTGAAGATCAAGATGTCTGTGTTGATCTACTAGTGAACATAATATGCATGGAACATCCCCAGAACAACTTGTTCAATGTTAATCTTTCCAAAGAGCAAGGTAGAGCATATATTTGTTCAATGGAATTTCTGTGTCTCACTGATGAGTTAAAGCAAAAAAAGTTGTTCAAAATACCCACATTAACACTATAACTATAAACCTTATACACTACACAGAGTGGTTAACTGGGTAATATGTAATAAGGTTGTGTAGAGGTTTGACAATCTAATATACTGTATAAAATCTCTGTCCTTTTTTCCAGAACAGAAGTAGGTACATGGGTAGAGATGTCGAGCAGTGCTTTTGAGGGAGCCATTGAGCAGAGGTTGTTATGTTCAATTTGGAATCAGAGCAGTCTGTTGACACACTTTTGTGATTTATGACTTTGTATCAATCTACAGTAGGACTGGTTGATATATCGAATATTAGCGATAATATTGCAATAATTATGACGACGATGTAAAATGTGAAAATGGGGTGAATATCGAATATTAAATTTTTTAAAACTATTTAATATCACCGTCTGGCTCCTCTGTGTTCACACACACACACACAGACACACATACACACAGACACTGTTTGTGCACGTGCTCACAAAGAGCACGTGCACAAACTGAAAATTGCAATCGCACAAGCATTCTCTTTTGCTCTCTTTTTGTCCTGTCATATAAAGACAATTGTTCCATGTGAGGTCCATTTTGTCAAGTTGCAAGTACCATGTTATGGCAACTGCCTAAATTTGCACTACACATTTTGTACTTTGTAACATTAGCTGTTCTATCTAAATTGTTTTTGTTTTCTAATGGGGGCAAAAGAAAATCATGTTTTTTTATTATTTAAATGCAAACGCAAACATATCGAGATATACGTATATTGAATATCGTAAAATGTTGACAATATCGAGATATCAAATGTTTTAATATATCGCCCAACCCTAATCTACAGGCATGTATAAACGCAGGAACTAAAATATATTGGGTGATAGGGTTAGGTTTGATAGCTGAAATGAGTTTGAAATTGTTAACCCAACTAACCTTTCAGATATATAAATCTTTTCAATGTACATGTTTTTGGTTTAATGGAGACTGGGATAAGGCCACTGGGTAAATTGATCCATCTCTTGTTGCAAGGAAAACTGTATTTTCCACAAGTAACCTAAACTGTGGAGGCACACTTTATGGGCATACCAACTTTGTCAATAATGTGCCTGCACACTGTATGTCTAGATTTAATCTGTCATAGGTTTCATAATGCCTGTATTTAAACAAAAGTAGATAATACAAAAACATTTATAGATTATCTGTGACATTCCTGTCCAAAAGCTTTTTTATCATCTCTATTAATATATGTAGAATCCATTTTAGAATTAAATACAGATGACAGACTTTTGCTGGGCGAATTATATTATAGGGATTTTATATGTTCAACCTAGACTTTATTTAAGTAAATAACATTTTAAAAATCATAACGTCACATTGTTAGATGTAGATTTTAATATGTCAAGCTATAAAATAATCTTCATGACAAAATAAATATTCATCTTATTTATGGACAAACATGTAATCCAAAGAGTAACTAAACAACAAAAACACGAGTCAAAACCTTATGTTTAATACTCATCCTATCCATACCAAATCTGGTCTTGATTCCATCAGAAAGGAAGGTGCACCTCCTCACTTTTTTTTTGATGCAGTTTCACTATCACAATGAGGGGGTTTATGATAATTGGCCATGTGTGTGTATCCCTTTGAACATTTTTGGAAGCCCTAATTCATGACAAATCTGCCATCTTTTATTGGAAAGCATTTTTTAAATATATTTTGAGCCAGGCTACCTTTATTCATAACATTGTGTGAATATGTCTTGCTATTTAGTCCTAGAGTGTTAAAAATGCCCTTATGACTCCATACGTCTTCATTCTAAAAAATGTAATTGTTGACATGAAATTGTTTCGGAAATTGTCTATACACTAAGGTACATACGTCTTTCACATTTGAACTCAAAAATCAAAAGTGTCAGCTAAGATAAACTATAATAAAGTTCCAACATTATGCCTTCTACCTCAGACTAAAAACGTATAATGTTGGTACTAATCTCTACAGTTTGATGTCCAGGGTCCTCATTTATAAAACGTTCTATGCACAAGTTGGCATGTACTGTATGAGATAAAACTACACACATTTCCACAAGCTATTGACCCATGCATAGTTACAGGCTTTAAATCACAACTTTTGTTGCATTTGTAGGATGGTGATAAGTACACAATATAGTGAGAAATGTACTGGTTGTTATGAATGAGGCCTCTGGTCCTGAAAGCACTCAAAACCAACTTAGTGTCTGTTACATGTGTCTGTAGCAACTGCTAATTAGCTCAGTGCTAAAGACTTCCCCATTCTTGCAGAAGACACTGTCAATACCAGTATGCTCCTTCTCTTTTCTTCGCCTCTCATGTGAGCTGAGAGTCTGTGTTCTTGGCCTTGAGCTTTTGCTTAAACCTGATGGGAAATGTCCTTTTGATTGATGCATTTTCATCCCTGTAAAAATTAATAGAAATGGTTGTATTGTCCTATTCATCATCAGACAGTTGATATGATTTAGTGATGCTTTTTATTAAATGGATTGGAGTTTTCAAAGAGATCTGTTCAGAAGGTCAATGGTTAAGATTAGTTTTTTGCATTTGTGGACCACAGCATCAGGGGAGAACTTACCCTACGTGTGTGCTCAGAGCACAGCAGAAACTGAGACACTCTGTGTCTTGTCTGTCCGTACAGAAACATCGGCCATGCAACTCTCTTTTCATTCGAACTGGGAAGGAGCCCACTCCATATGGCACCACCTGACTGCAAACAACACAAAGGTACAAACTGTTATATTAACATTCTCAGTATCAGCAGGCTGATTTTAGAAAAACTGGGATTCTCAGGATTCTTTATCTGGAGAAGCAACTCACTCACTCATCTTAAGTGAGTTGAGTGAGTACCCCAAAAGGCTGTTACCATTCCTGGTTGTGATGTGTCCATTGCCCTTGTCTTTAGAGCCACATAGAACAGCACTAATGAAGTAGGATAACGATGCAGTTTACTGTACACTGTACTGAACTGATGGATACAATAGATTAAAAGCAGCAATTGAGTCTATCCTCGATAACAGAAGCTAAACAGCAGAGACCAAACCTGATTGCATTTATATCACAAATCAAACTATGGTCTAATATGAAACCTGACAGACATCATTCTCTACCTGAAAATCATCTCTCTTAGATTTATCAAGTCAGTCTCATCAGATAGTTATTTTTCAATAAGGGAACAGTCTACATGTGGACGGGTTTTGAGAGGAATAAGCCTGGTACTCATGCCAACTGGCGCCCGTCTGAACTCCATCTTGGCTCTAAGCCAGTTGCCTGGCACAGGTTAACTAGACCACACGCTTAACAGCAAGCAGATGCCAGGGGCTCAAAGAAGCCGCACGTAACAGGGGGCAAATCCCAAATGACACTTTTTAAAGTGCTCTTTATATGTGGTGTTGGTCTGAAGCACATACTATGTGGCATAGAGTGCCTGAACCTTTGTTATTTGCTTGTCAGGCAGAAACATTAGCATTACACCAAGGTAATGTTGTTAGGATATTAATGTTTAGTCTCGGACTTCATACCTCGAAGCGATAAGAAGACTCAAAAGGATAGTGCTATTATGAAATTATTGCTCTGGTAATCCTATTGAGTGATTAGAGTTCAATATTGACACTTGAGCTTTGATTAATAGCTGGTTCTACTGTACTGTGAGTTCATATAATAATGATAATGGCAGTTAACCTTTTTTCACATAAGTTCAGACAATTCTAAAGGTATGTAGTCAGATGCTCATTTACATTGTGACAGCTGTTCTAGACTTAGATTTTTGTTGGGGAAAAAAGTTCTGAAAGTTTCAATAGCACCCCCATTGTAAGTTGTAATTAATTGTTACTGGTATTTGTCAAGTGAATGTCTTTATGATAAATACAAAGTGATAATTTTTTTTCTTTTTATAATGAATGTATTTGAAGACTACAGTTTGCCAAACACTTTTATAAACTGTACCAGACAGGATTGTTGCATCATTTGTATGGAGTATGGGTTCATAGTGGGACCACTCCAGCAAATCCTATGTGTTACAGAGTTTAAAAAGGTTTACATAATTGCAAGGTCTGTAATGTTAACTTTAAACTTAGAGTACAACCTGAGTGTTTGTGAGTGGATCTGGGTCTTTAGCTGCTGTTTTTGGCTAACCAAGGAGAGCTATATTGGCTATCGTGAAGACTTCCAAAGAACATATGAAGGTTCAGTTCCGGAAACGAGGGAGGGCACAAGCCTGAAATCAGCCCTCTCACTAATTGAATGTGGGTGATATGAGCATAGCCAGAAAAGACTGGAAACCATGCTTATTATGGCTTTTGAGGGGAAAGAAAAAGCTTGCACATCATCTTCAGAGAAATAGAAAAGAAAATGATCCATCATTTTGAGTAGGAGGCCTGCTGTGTTTTTTTATGTCTGCTCATCACAAATACTCTTAATGCAGTACATACAAATAAGTGAGCGGTCATAGAGTACTACTCTTTAGCTGGAGGAGGCTAATGCTTGGACTGGAGACTCACCTAGGTGTGTTGACCCAGACAATCCCAATGTGGCAGAAATAGACGCATTCCTTATCCTTCAGGTTCTCACAGGAGCAACGCCTCTGCCTTCGATGGGCCGTGTGGACGAGCTGCGTCAGAGGGCCTCCCTCCTCTGAATTACGCCCATGCACAGAGCTGGAGAATGCTGGAGAGAGAGGGCAAAAGGGCAGAGGCAACCATGAATTTACTCCCATCACATCTTCCTATCAAGTCCGATGGGCATCTGCCACCAAAGGGCCCTTTGGAATATTGGCCTCACTGAGTTTTCGGCCTAATCATTCATCTAACATTGATGTACATTCTTCTTCTTCTTTTCGTTTCACTGAAGTGTGATAGTTATATGGCAGTTTCCAATTGCTTTACACAGTCCTTTGCATTTTTGTTGAACACTGCAAGGTCTCTTGAGCTGCAAGGGTTGGGTAGTAGGGGGCAGACAAGGCTGTGCTCCATAGTCTGGTCTGCTTCACATTCACAGGTGGTGGGGCCAGTCTTGAAGCCCTATCTGACCAGACCATCTTTGGATCGTCCTGTTCTCGTTCTGAGTCGGTCTAGCGTTTTCCATTGAGCCCATGATGTTTCTGAGCCAGGGGATACGTTTTAAGTAGGGGTATTCCCATGCCAGTTAGAGGAGGGTCATTCTCAAGCTTTTCCATCCAGAATTGGATTCTGGTTTCATCCCGAGACTTTGTTAGGGGTTGGACATGGCTGAGAAAGCTTTTTTTTACTTTAGCCGTTGGGCCGGAGGGTGACATCCATGGAGGGTATGGCGTTCATTGCTAGTAGCTTTTGTTTTCTTGACTCGGCTGGCAACTTCCCGTCTAATATCAGCAGGGGCAATGCCAGCGAGGAGGTGCAGGTTGCTTATGTTGGTGGGTTTCAAGCATCCAGTGATCAGGCGGCAAGTGTTGTTCAGTGCTGGGTCAAGTTTCTTGGCATGGGTTGACCTCTCCCAAACAGGACATGCATATTCTGCAGAGGAACAGCACAGGGCCAGAGCAGTAGATTTTAATGTGTGTGCTGTGGCTCCCCATTTGGAGTTGGTCAGTTTCCGTAGGATGTTGTACAATGTACATTGCCAGTCAAGAACAATGAGAGCATTGACCAGCCACAGACCTCAGCCATCAGACCATCACTCTATTCATCTCCACTGTCTCTGTCTTAGGCAAGCCTGACCAGCACCTTCCAGGTGACTAGACAAAGCTCTGTTTGATCCCTTTCTGTTCTTCTTCCATCTCTTTCCCTGAGACACACATCTGTTGATTCTACAGAGAACCACAAGGTCCCTCTAAAGTCTGACATCAGTCAAGGCATGCTTATGGCCCGTGAAGTCAGGTTAAGGGAGGAGGTTTACACTCTACACATCCTCTCTACAGGGTATGTATTCTGACAGGTGCTTGTGTTCATTGTTCATAATGCACTCTAGAATAAGGGATTATCATATTTGTTATCTCTGCCTTCTGGCTTTGGAGTTCTTTAAATGTCTTTTATCAGAAAAACCTTTTCAACAGAAAAACGTCTCCATATGCATTCGTGTGTGATCCAGCACCCTTCTTTATTCTGTTGAAATCACTTATGAGATCTGGTTTTATATAAACAATAGACAGTTTTGTTCTTTTAATGAATTCCATGGCCATTAATGGCATCCATATTCTTTTGGTACCTATTTGATTTGCATTAAAACCTCAAGTGTACTGTACATCCACAGTGCCCAGAGCACTGTTAGAGACTTCATATGTCAGCCCACCAGAGACTCTGCAGTGTGTCTTCTGAATTGAGTTCTGGAAGTGGATGTCTGTTCTGGTTAGCCACCAAAGCCGCCTCCCACAGCAGCCTGGTCCGGGCTCTCAGAACCTGAACAAATCCAGATTTCTCTTGTCTGTTTGTACGCCCACACACACATGCCTATACAGTCTGCTGTAAAGTGTCAAACAGTAAACACCACAAACCCCACTGATAAACAAGTCTTTGAGAAATGTAGTGAGTTAGTCTGAGGAGTCAGAAAACCTGGATGATTGAGCTGATTGTTATCTGATCTGGCAGACTACATTATCGCAAAGAAGCTGTATTCTTTCTGGATATCAAATCTAACCTGGTATCTGTCCCACACTGCAGACTTGGGTCAACTGGATCAGTGTTACAGAACCAGGTAAATAATCCCTTCACATGTATTTGTTTTAATAGTGCCTATTGCTTTAGCTTCAGGAGCAAGCTTTGTGGGAAGTCTACACGGTCGGACGCCTTCGTGCACCTACACCCATGTTCCAGTCTCATATCCTCCAGTCTTCCCTCATATCCTCCTGAGAGTCCATGAGATTGCCAAGCAAAATTTAATTTACTAGTCTATTTGGAGAGGTGAGAGTGGAGATGTTGAGGGAATAGGGAGTTGATTGGAAAAGATGTTAGTTGGATTACCTCTAAATCCCTAAATCGCTCATTTAGCAGGAAACCTCCTTGCCTCAGATTACGGAGGCAATATTTGCTTGGCCGCTGGCGGTGGATTTTTTGCAGGATGAGTCACGGGGATAACAAGAAAACCTACCACAGATGCTAGCTCCACCAAGCCAATTGTGACCTACCTCAGATTCTATCTCCACCAAGGTAGCATAATAACCTTACACAGCTCCAAACTCAACTTCTGCTAAATAGCGTGATAACCTGCCACCACAGACTCACAGAGAGGTGGGTGGTATTCTGGGCCCATGATATAATGAGGGATAGGCTTTTATATAATTGAGTTAACATTCAATGAAATTCTGATATTTGTGATGCTATGGAAACAAATGCCTTACTGCTTTGACCAATTAAACAAGAGGTACATAACGTACAACATATACAATTGAATTTTTCAATTTACTGTTGGTACAATTTTCATAATCCATGGGATTAATAGAACAATGTTTGTCTTTACTCAAATATCTTGTCACATTCAATAATAAGATAATTCTCCATTCACAGTTACTATTCTTTCAACCACACTGTAAAAAAAAAAAGATGAAACTACCGCACTTTTTCTGTAAATTATACGTGTTTTTTTCTGTATTTCTTAATGACAGGAAATACAGATAGAAAGACAATGGCAAACTGTAAATTTATAATTTTACATGAACATTACAGCCAAATGTTGTTACTTGTTTTTTTTTACAAATATTGATAACATTTTCACCTAAATGTTCTGTTAAAACACTTCATTTCAATTGATCAAAACTACCTAATTTAACAGTTATTTTGCAGATATTTACTTTCATCCCACGGACAAAACATAATATTTGGTTTAGACATAGGAACCTTTAATTGTGAACTGAGCTCGTGTAGTTGACATCATGAAATCCCAGCATGCACCAGTCAATATCAAAGACTACAAAAGCCTGCAAAAGCCTTTTTGGGGCTATCTCGTTGTTCATGATCATTGACCACTGCACTTTTAGTAAAGCCATCTCTTGGAGGTCGCTTTGGATAAAAGCGTCTGCTAAATGAATAAATGTAAAGACTCCAGAGTAGGACTAAGGAAAGTTGATTAGATAGTTGTGTAGCGGCAACGCTCCTGTTACCCAGAATGCCCCGCGACAAGCTGAAAAGTATGGAAGCAAATCGTTACCAAAATTCTAATGCAAATGCATTTCCAGAAATACATTTGCATTTTAAGAATGTGGCTGCATTATTTGACTCATAAATGAAATTAGTAATCAATCATCCTATTTGCATTTTAATTTTCTTCTTCAAGAGTGCTCAATATTTCACTTAATTAAAATGAAAAAGAAATAGACATTTGAGATTTAATTAAGTAAAAAACATGCCCCAGCAAATAGATACCAAAATTCAATTTGAAATGTAAAATTTGAAAATTCAAATGCATTTCCAGAAATGCATTTTCATTTTAAGAATGTGGCTGCAAAATCCTGACCACAATTCAAATTCAAATGCATTTCCAGAAATGCATTTTCATTTTCAAGAACGTGGCTGCAAAATCGTGACCACAATTCAAATTCAAATGCATTTCCAGAAATGCATTTTCATTTTAAGAACGTGGCTGCAAAATCGTGACCACAATTCAAATTCAAATGCATTTCCAGAAATGCATTTTCATTTTAAGAACGTGGCTGTAAAATCGTGACCACAATTCAAATTCAAATGCATTTGCAGAAATGCAAAATGAACGAAAAAGCATTCTGAGCGGCGCAGCAGAGTGACGTCAGTAGCCGCTCTTCTTCAGCTCCCTGCTGACCGAGCTACCCATCTTGTTCGGTAGGGAGCGGTGTGCACATCTGCATTGCATTACATTGCAAATGTGCCGGGAAATTGATTGAATTGCCGGGTCTTTAGAGCAGCGTTCCCCAACCGGTGCCCACCGGTCCGCGGACCGGTACCGGTCCGTGGGTCATTTCGTACCGGGCCGCACAAAAAAGAATTAATAACATTATTTCCTTTTAATTGATTATCAGAGTCTTAAAGACGTTTTATTCTGAAAAATGACCTGATTCTCTCCTTCTCCGCGGGCCTTTTCCCCTGAGCAAAAAAGCTCTGCAAAGACGTGTGTTTACTCATTTTTTAGCAAGTTTGTGGGCTTTATTGAACGGTATCATGCGCGTCTCTTCCTCTTGACACATGACAATTAAGTGATAGTTACCACTCAATGAAGCCTGTTTGAGACAACAACTCTATCGGTGTTTTGGATGAAGGCTATCCTGAGATCGCCACTAAAGCACTGAAAACCCTGCTTCCATTTCCAACATCAAGCGGGATTTTCTGCCGTGACAGCAATCAAACAAAATTATGGAATAGGCCTGAACTGGATATAAGGAACGCACTTCGGGTGTCACTGTCGTAGCTTATAGTCACACACAACAGTGGGACTGACACATCGAAAGCTAGATAGTAACAATATAACGATGGAAAACCAGGCTAAGAAACTTAAAGATGGGTCAATTGAAAAAACGGCTGTTTATTTTACATAAAACTCCAAAAACTATTTTTCGCTCAAATCAGCTAAACTATTTTTCTCGCGCGCTCCGCGCGCTCACATTAGGTGTGGAAGTCACTAACTAGGATCAAACTCAGAATGTACATGCATCAGCAGCGCAGCTGTCCAGGGCCTATCTTTCCTCCCAGTCCGTTCTGCCGGTCCGTGAAAATATGTCTTACATGAAAGCGGTCCGTGGCGCAAAAAAGGTTGGGGACCGCTGCTTTAGAGGACGCATCACAGACCATGGCGCTCCCTCAAATTGTGCAAACACTGTTAGAATTAGCTGAACAGGTAGAATCTAATAATATATCTGAGTCTGATGCCCGTGACCGAGTAGAACAAGTCATAGAGAGCTTGGCTGCATAGTCTGCCGTCACAGATTTACACATTAATAGTAGCTCTGCCACTGTTTTAGTCATTGTTTGACATCAAGTTGCTCAGTCTGTGATGCGTCCTCTAAAGACCCGGCAATTCAATCAATTTCCCGGCACATTTGCAATGTAATTGCAATGCAGATGTGCACACCGCTCCCTACCGAACAAGATGGGTAGCTCGGTCAGCAGGGAGCTGAAGAAGAGCGGCTACTGACGTCACTCTGCTGCGCCGCTCAGAATGCTTTTTCGTTCATTTTGCATTTCTGCAAATGCATTTGAATTTGAATTGTGGTCACGATTTTACAGCCACGTTCTTAAAATGAAAATGCATTTCTGGAAATGCATTTGAATTTGAATTGTGGTCACGATTTTGCAGCCACGTTCTTGAAAATGAAAATGCATTTCTGGAAATGCATTTGAATTTGAATTGTGGTCAGGATTTTGCAGCCACGTTCTTAAAATGAAAATGCATTTCTGGAAATGCATTTTAATTTTCAAATTTTACATTTCAAATTGAATTTTGGTATCTATTGCTGGGGCATGTTTTGAAAATTAAATCTCAAATGTCTATTTCTTTTTCATTTTAATATTGAGCACTCTTGAAGAAGAAAATTAAAATGCAAATAGGATGATTGATTACTAATTTCATTTATGAGTCAAATAATGCAGCCACATTCTTAAAATGCAAATGCATTTCTGGAAATGCATTTGCATTTGAATTTTGGTAACGATTTGCTTCCATAGAAAAGCTACAGTTAAAGGTTTAAGCTTAGTTAGATAAGCATTGTTTGGAGTTTTGTTGTTGTGTCGTTCTGTTTTGATATGTGTAATGTGATGGTCTGTAGGTTGGATACATTAAGTGTTCACCCTGAGTGTGAATGTTGTCCAGTTAGATGGCGATCTAACCTGTTTATGTGTCTTACGTTAGTCAAGCAATAATTCTGTCCAATTCGCACACCTTGCTGGCGCTACAGTTGTAATCTGAAGCATCAGTAATATCTATAGCATCTGTATGTTGTGCACACAACTTTTTTGAATGAAAATGTTAAATTGTTATATCGTGTTTTGGCTTTATTTAATATCTTTATTTATTGAAAATGCTGTTTTTTTACAAAGAAGTTCAATTAATAAAAGTCATATTTACCGGCAAAGAACAGCCTGTAATGTAATATTACAGATATATCTTGTAAATTTGGTACAGGAAAACGACAATTATTTTACGGTTAATTAATGTTAATGCAAAGAAATTCTTCTACTGTAATTTAATGGGTTTAATCTGGCGTCCCAGCTGCCAGATTGTTCCTGTTTTTTTACAGTGTTTTTTTACAGTGCACATTACTTACCTTGCCTCATAAAATCTGGCCTATCCATCCATCTTTGACATTTTGACCGGAATGTACACTTGGATTAAGTAGTCTAACACTATATAAGGTGGAAACATAATACCATCTATCTATACTGACATTTTTGGTGACACACTGGGGGAGTTTTAATTATTGACCAGTTGAGTAGGCTATAGTACATCTGTGGTTCACAATTTATCCAGGACAACAACTATACAGTACACAGACAGTACACAGATGTGTGTGTGTGTGTGTGTGTGTGTGTGTCTAGTGGCCAGATTGGTTGTAATAGTAAAATAATTGACATAGTTTACTTTAGCTTAAAGTCCAATCTGAATCTTTAAGGCATGGACTTCTGGTGTGTACAGAAAGGGCTTTACTGGGCCATAGTATCTACAGTGACCTGCTTATGTAATCCAATAAACATTTTGCTTCTATGTTCAATGTACATGTACAGCTGAACAAGAAGGTTTTGCAAAAGTACACAGTACTGCATTAGTTAATAAAATAGTTTCTCTCTGGCTCTGTGATTCAACACACTTCAAGTTTAGAGTGCAAAGCTGATAGAGGAGCCAGGCAGTTTAGATGACGCTACATAGTCAGCAGCTTTAGAAAGCGTGAGAAACAGTTGATGGATTTGAGGAATCCATAAAGTGAATTGATTCGACACATAATTTACACAGAGTGTGACCAGAAGCTGACAGCATTCAGACTCTCACATTATGTAGAAAGGGTGTATGTACTTGCAGCATAGATCAATTAAAACATTTCTTAGCACAGCCATTTCAAACCCAGGCCATGGCAGAACAGATGGTCACAAGAGTCACAGCATCATATAAAGTCATAGTAACATAATGGAGCTGCAATCCTGCCAGAGAATGTAAAACACAGATCATGTTACTGTCCCACACATCAACCAGAGAGCCTGGATGTACAGGACACCGGTCAATACTTCTAACAAGATGGGAAACCCTGTTTTACCTTGGTGTTCCAGAATTAGGACCAGCGTGGTGGTCAGGAAGTAGAAGGTGTTAAGATCCATGATCTGGGTGTAGAACCTGTTTAGGTCCTGGTCCGGCAAACCGGATCCTAGAGCTACGCCTGTTACAGTCCGGTCCGGTAGGTAAAGAGGTTGGAGAGGAGAGGTTAGTCACAAGCTGTGGGGTACCACCACAGATAACTCTGTAGGTTGCTTGGTGTTTGAATGTGTGGTGTGTATATCTATCTGGCTAGCTATATCAGTGCCCCTGCTGCTGTTGTCTCTCTATGTCCTTCTCCCAGGGCTGCCCCACAGTCCCATACACACTGGGACCAGCCCAGAAGCTAAGGGGAGGAGTGATGCAGTGGTGTGTGTGTCTGTGTGTGTGTGCGTGCGTGTGAGAGAAAGAGAGCGAGAGTGAGTGACACTATCTTGAATGCTTAGAAATGGGTTCTTCTCCCTACGGATAACATCCAACAGCATAATTTACAGGAGGGATCATCTTCTGAGGATCGGATTGTGTCCACTCTTCTCTACCAGAACAGCAGCACGGCTACTCTGTAACTTTTGTGGAAACTGACCACATAAAACTATTTAAGTAATTGAATCTGTAAGTAAATAATAATAAGTGTTAAGTGAATAAGTTAATACATTGTATAAAATAGTATTGACTTGAAGATATTGCTTAGATTACTTACATTGTTTGACGTAATCAGTTTCCACAAAGGTTTTGAGTATTCTGTATGTATTGGGTTTACGGTGTACCTAACACAACAGCTAACACAAAGCTAACAAATCTACATAACACAGCTAGCTAACACAGATAGCTAACATAGATATCTTACACCTCTGTTTAACACGGCCAAACTGGGGTTTACACCACCACAGTCTGCATGCAGCTGAGTGGATGGATAGATGGATCGTCACAACCAGAGCTATCCAAGTCAAACGGGGGTGGGGGAAAGAGAAGAATGGTTGGCGATAACACCATCCTAGCAGCTTCGAGAAGACAGGAGAACAGAAGAGAGGAAAAATGCCTGATCTGGAGGTCTGAAGAACAAAGTGCACCCGGTTCAAAGAAGGAAAAAAGAGCTTGTAAAAAGAGGAAAGGAAACCCTGGTTTAGTCTGACACAAGCACAGGAAGCTGTCTACCAACATGGCCCAGACAGAGAAGACAGGGCAGGGAAGCCCACTGCGGTCAACCAACATTTTCATTAAAGTCATCAAGAGTCAACTGAAACATTTCAACCGACACATCTGTGCACCAGAAGTTTTTTTGGTAATTGCTCAAAGGTTCTTAAATTGGTGAAGAAGTTTTCACTGGTTTCAAAGACATTGCCAGCAATTTAAATGTGTTTGGCGGTTTACTGATTGAAAGAATGATGCAAAGATTGAAAACTACTATAATACATTGATGGATGATTTGTCCAGGCAGAGACTGGGTGTGGCGGATGAGTACTGCTGAAGCTTGATCAGATCTCCTGGGTATACCTGGATGGCAGATGGAAGGCTGAGGGACTGAGAAGAAAATGGGAGGATGTGTAGGGAGGGATAGTATCAAAACAGAAATGACTGGTACATCAGGTATGCTGTATCACTGAAGTCAAGTGGAAATTGGGAGGTGTTTTGATGCTTTGGCATGGTCAACCTAGCCTCATTTGTGTGTGTGTTTTGTTGACTTTGAAACAACGCCAACCGAACATCCCCTTGGGTTAAAATGTTAATGTTTAGAGAGTCGTGCATTGGTTAGGTTGTTTCTGGCTTAGCCACCTTGCAAGCCTTTGTAGAATAATTTTCAGCCCTCAAAACATCGGATCTTTTGTTTTGGGTTAGGGGTCTGCTTCTCATCTACACACACTGACCCATGAGTAACCTGATACACACACATACATGCACACACACACACACACAACACACTGAGTGCTCCCTGTGTCGTCTTCAATGGGGCTTGTAAGTGTGTGTGAGTGTGTGTGTGTGTGTGTGTGTGCATGGCTACATTCAGTCTCACGCCCTCCCAGCCCCATCTCCCCATCTCTGGGGCTTCTCATTAGACCAGATTAGGCTTAGCTTTGCATTCAGGAGAGATAATTAAAGACCTGCAGGAACACAAAACAACATTTTACTCCTGCACTGCCCCCACACTCTACACCCCCCCAAGCCATAGCAATTAGACACTTGAGGTGAGATGGGGGGAGGAGGGGATCAGGGAGGAGGGTGAGAGAGACGCAGGGAAGGGGAAAAATACTTCAGAGAGTTCTTTTTTCTTTTCAGAAAGAACTTTTTCTCGCCGGGTCTGCGGAAAGCGTTTAATGAACAGTTTGTCGTTTGGGGTTGTCTGTAAACACGGCTGGTCGCCCTAGCTCCTGGGGCTAGCGCTGCAGGGATATCGCAACAGTGTGTTCAGAATGTAAAAACTAAATTTACCCCTCTAAAGTAAAGGGCATCGCTCACTGGTGTGTCATGATAAAAGGGAGCATAGAGGGACACTTTTAATCCTCTGCTCTGTTTTTAGATTTTTAGATGAAGGCTGGTTTGATGTTTGGGGACACATTGGCATAATCTCAGGTTTTCTAGCATGGTAGCAAAGATACATTGTACCTGTTTAGATGGAACTCCTGTCTCTCCATCCTCTCAATTCTCCCCCATCATCCGGTTGTCTGCGCAGTGAAAGGAGCTGCTCTCCCAGAGAACACACACTCTTGTAAAGTCTGTGTTGTCACCACACTCAGCTACACGTGATCTTGAGCTGGCAGTTCAGTGCCAGTGTCCTGACAAATAGAGTTACTGGTCAGGATGATTCACCAACATGATGTGTGGCAGGTATTGTGCTTGCGATCACCAAGATTAAGATTAAGGTCAGGGTTTGGGTTACCCCTATATTTTGCGCCACTGTAGCAACATCTGATAAGGTAGCACAAAATGGCCACCAGCATATTGTTTGCCAAAATTGGATCAGTACTTGGAGGATTAGCATGATGTTCTGTTTATCACCTTGTATGTTGCTGTGTTGTTCTCTCTTCTCAGACTGTGGCAGCTCCCGCATGGCATGACTCTACAGTGCTACGTTGTGGTAATGCGCGGTATTCCTCCTTGTGCGTTGAAGAGTCCTCTGACAGGATGAGATTCAGCCTGCGTACCTTTCGATTCTTGCACTAACCAGGCGACACAAGATCTAATTCTGAGGGGAATATGGTCCTCAACCAGCCTAGAATAGGAGCTGACCTGCTTAGTCTACTTGTATCAGTTACTCTTAGATGTAGCACACCCCCTGCTGGACAATGGTTTTAAGTCCAGTGTGGAAAGTGTCCCCAGAGCTATGAAAGTGGAGCACAGGGGATGATGGGAGCGGTTAAGTGGAGAGAGACCGAAGCAGGGAGGGAACAGAGGAGGGGACAGTGCATACTTTTATTACTGTACACTTGAAAGGCAGATACATTTAGCGCATACCCTTTCCCAGTATCAAAACAGAATTAAGTCAGTGTTGGGGACAAAGGAGAGTCTGTCCTGTGAGAGGCGAACTGGCTTCACTAGAGATTTCTGTCTTGCTGTGGTTTTTACATTTGGCCTGTTTGGCCTTTAGCACCAACAGATCCTGGAACTCTTCGTCATAAACCGACCACTTAACCATTTATGAATGAGGTAAAATAACAGCGCCCGATGTCCACATTCTGGAATCGTGTCATTATGCAACCAGCAAAACACACACTTTTCAATTGCCGCTTAAAGCGTTTTACAGCTCCCGAGACCATACTTAGAGGTTTGGTAGCACGAAATGGTTTCTGGGAGTTCCAGGGATGCACGCTTTGAAGCTCAATCCTATCTCACAGAATTATGCTTCAAAATACTTAGTGTTTGGATGATCAGCTGGCTGCAATTAAGCGTCATTATTGTGAATGAGTACATAATCTAAGCAAGGATCAGTGATACCTCATTGGTTTGGCCCTCACTGTCTTATCATTCACATCTTGCAATTTCAGTTTCTTCATAAAGAGATTGATGAAGTGACCTTGTTAACTTCTATGTTCACTCATAAGATTTGCTAAGATGGTCAATTTGGTTCTCTCACAAACCTCTACAGAACACGTTGTGCCATTTGTTCACAAATGCGATCAGGGTAATGTAACAGCTCTCTCTCTCTCATCCTCTCTAAATCTGTGTCATTCAGTTGGTAGGTGGCTGTGTTGGTCTCAGCCAACATGCTACAGCGCCGTTGTGATGCCTGGCGCTGTGACTCGGCGTGACATTTAGAGACATCACCAGCCAAACGGGAGGTGATGACGACAGCAAGGACTAAGAATAACAAACGGCCAGGACCATTCTGTACACACACACACACTTAGAAGAAAATAATAACCTGAATACCTTCAGATACTACCCAGAAGATTTAGAGTGACGATGTATAACTGAACTATATGAGCTGCAGTTACCTGTAGTAATAAAATCAGATTATGGCACATTTCTGAAAACGTGCATATGCCAAGTTGTATCAAGCCTCTGTTTGGAGGTGTTTTATTACACACAAACTTCAAATGTAATCATACTTGAGCTTGTAGTGAGCTCTGCTGTATCTTGAAAAATATCTTACCTTCCTGATTAACATTGAAGTACTGTAGGCGATGTGTATGAAATGGGCCAGAATACTTCATAAGCGTCCAATCATCCCATCCACTTGATATGATTTGACTTGAGGACTCGGAGACTGACGGGTTTTAAAATCAGTAGAGCATTACTGGTTGGCTGAAAAAGGCGAAGAAGCATAACAACATTTTTTTGTATTGAATGACTCAATCCAGTGGAAACTTGGCAAGGGCCTTGTTGCCTGAATAGGGCAACACCACAACTTACTTTGAAGAATTCCCCTCTTCCCCTCTTCATTTACCCATCCTGGTAAATGGTATTACTGTGTTATTTTTGTAGCCTTTTTGGGTAAAGAAGAACTTGGTACCACTTGTTGCTTTGCTAATACCCTTGCTAGGTTGAGGCATAGGGGGACAACATCATACTGTGTGGACACTTCTAAGACAGGGTACTAGGGGACTAGTCAGGATTTAGGGAATTGTGAAAATGCATGGCATTCTCAAAAGTGTCTGAGTACAGGTCCAATGTACATTTCTGTTTGACATCTTAGTACATTACTAATACATTTTGTGTGGACTGATAGCTATACCTTTCTATTACAATAAATGCATGTACAATTAAATCAATGTAGCAAGTTTGGGAGAACGTAAAATGACAAGAACATGCCTTTACACTAAATGCAAAGTTAATAAATGTGTTTAATTTTGAACTTGCTAATGTTTTCTGCTACTTAGCTAGGGTTTTGCTGGCATACAGGTTGTCACATGATTTCGAGGAGTGTTCAGGTTGTCCTTTATCAGCAACAAAAAATAAAGACTGCTATTTTAACATCTATGTCTGCTTATGAAATCGAAGGTATTGTCTGCATGGAAAAAGTAGATCTGTTAATTCATCCCAAAATTCATGTGAAAGCTTTCCACCTTTATAGTTTTTGTAACTGTGTGACTCTACTGTGTACAGATGAGTAGGCTCTCCCATAACCCATCTTGAGGGATAGGATACGAATTTCATCACCATCAGTAGCTTTGCTTGCAAAGTCAAATGTTGTACCTCGGTCTTTTCTGAGTGAAACACACACACGTCTGCTATACATCCTAACCCTCCAAAAGCCTGGGATAATAATATGTTCCTCTCTACCTCCATCTCCATTCCTCTTTAACTCCTTCCTCGCAAACTCCCACTTTCCTATTTTCCTACCTTCTTCTTTCTGTACCTCGTTCCTTTTCAGGACAGTCTGGCTTAGGGAAAAGAGAGCGGACATGAGAGGAGTGACGTAATAAGGAACAGATTTGTGACCATATGTCTTCGCTGTCTGACTGGGTACTGTCATCCCTGCTGTGCGCCATCTTTTGTCCCCTACTCCCCCTCTTCCATTCCTCATTCTCCCCTTCTTCCTCCCATCCCCTCACCTCTCTTCATCCCATAGAGAGCATGTGTCAAGTACCAAAGAAGCTTCAGCCCTGAAACAATAGAACAAAAGAGCAGAATAAAGAGTGTGTGCCTAAATGTGCGAGCTTGTGTGTTTATATCTGCCTAAAGGCCGAATTATACTTCTCCGACTCTGTTACGGACAGATGGACGGACGGAGTCGGGCGGATTGGTTGAATTTATAGTACTCCGAAGGCTGTGGGTGCTGAAAACACTTCACTGCCAGATGAGTAGGTGGCGCAACGTTTTTTTGTAAGTCGTCGTCGAGTGTTTATTTACCTAGGTTATCGAGAAGTCGGAGCAAATGTACAAATTAGCCGTTTCATCAATAAAATACGCACATTTTCAGCAACTACACTGCCCATTTCTCGTCACATTTTAATTCGGATGCTGATTTACATGAACTGTTTAGCTGAAATATGAATTGTAAAAACTTACAGCAATGGCGGTCAAAGGATTCTGTTTGTCCTGTTTATCACGGCAACCCCGCCCCTGACGCAAGCGGTTCTTAATACGGACCAATCACAGCCAAGGGGTATCCGTAAAATGACGGACTGACGGACGGATATTCAGGAAAATCAGGAGGTGCACGTAGAGCTCTCCGAGGGGCTCGGAGAGGGCACGGAGAGGGCGTTCCTTGACGGAGAGGGCGTTCCCTGTCTCCGTCTCCGTAAAAACGCAAAAGTATAAATCGGCCTTAAGAGTATGTATGTGTAGATGTGTGCATGAAATCATGTCTACTCTGTGTGTCCGTGTGGGTGGGTGAGTGTTGAGTACAACTTTACAGCTGCCCAGGGGATATTGCTTTTTTATGGTAGCAAAAGACACAACACGAGTTGGTATGACATTGTATGTGTATGGGGGCAAGGTGTTTGTGTGAGTATGTGTGCGTGTGAGCAGTGTGATTTACGTAGGTTCCTCTGATGGTGTGATGTAGACAGGCAGCCCTGCCTTCTGGAACCTTCCACCTCAGGACAGAGGACAAACCAAGCTCTCAGTATGCCATGTCACACCCCTGCCCTTTCTCAAACCCATCACCGCTGAATTGATGTTGTTCTTTCTGCCAACGTCTCAGCGTAAATCTCCCTAAGGAGGCAGCTGTGATCACAATTTAACCGGCCCTGACTCCACCACAAGGCAGTCTGGGTAATAGCCCTCTGCCCAGACACCTCTGGCACACGCTCAGTCGGGCACGGTGAGTTAGGGGGGAGCACTTGACGGGCACAAGGACACGCAGTCAGTCAAAGGACATACAGATCTTGGTGTCCATTTTGTAGCGTTTATAGGTTCAGTGGGAGAGTAGGGCTGACCTTATGTGAATACAAAGGAAAAATGTTAGCAATGGGAATTCAAGGCTTTTTCAGTTGAATGGATTCACTTATATGAACGTTTCGCTAGGAGATGCATAATTGGTTATGAAAAAAAGCAGCTCAGATTGGCGGAAATGGTACAGTACAATAGAGTGGATTGGAAAATAATGCATTGGTTCCCAGATTTAAGTTTAGCCAAACCAATGCAAACTTTTTTCTGCTTCCTATAACAATTTCCAAATAGGAAACCTTATTCATACTAACCTGTTGTATGGTGGGAGACAGATACACCGCTGTACGTTCAGCTGTAGAAATATTGAGTTCTGCTGAGCTGCATAACTGAAGGGGTTTCATGAAACAAAATGATAGAGAGTATAGCAGGCTACATGCATGTTACTTGCAAATGAATTACTGTGTATGTTTGCCACGTGTGGTTTCACTGGTTCAGTGTGCTTCTGATTACATGAAGTTTCTGGATTCAATTCCCTGGGGGAACCACAACCAACTTACCGAGAATATAATGTGAATGACTGATATGTGATATCTGCAGTCCAGACTGACGTATACACACATGCAGTATGCTGGCTGTAACCCAGTCAGTTCCTAGAGCAGGGTCTCCGTAAACTAGCCTGCCAGCCATCCTTCACTCCTTAACTGACCACTACCCTGTACCACGACACTAATTATGCAATGATTTAGCAAGTCATTCTGGGACAGCTCTCTCTCTCTCTCTCTCTCTCTCTCTCTCTCTCTCTCTCTCTCTCTCTCTCTCTCTCTCTCTCTCGCACACTTACCATACTCATACACTCTTCCATTTAACTAAAAAGGTCAATTTTGTAGATGATAATTAATGCTGATTCTCCTTGACTAATATCAATCTCCTTCAATGAAGGCTCTTTAATAGACAGTCTGGTATGCTGAATACCTGACAGTGTTGCCTGGATGACAGTAAACACTTCCATTAGTCTGGCTGTGGCGGTTATCTTCTAGGCTACATCTGGAGCAGGTTATGACTCACTGTTCCTGTGTCTCTGGCTACAGCTCCTTCTCTAGCCATCTCAGCATGTTAGCTCTCTCGGCAAGATAGCTACAGTCAAGTCAAACTGTGTTGGTGACCTAACTTGCAAGCCTGTCAACATTTGAAGATCTGAAACCCAAGGAGCAAGCAATTGTTGGTTAGCTAGGTAAGATTACATTCAGCTCCATGGAACTGCAGTCCCATTGTGAGCTAGCTGGTTCCTCTGACCAGAGCATTGTGTTTAGAAGACATCCCTCACTTCATGTTTTTCTACTGCTTCTCCCTGTGGACGTAGTACTTTGGCTGACCAGCAGGTATCAGTATATCTCCATGACAGATTTGAAACCCAGAGTTGCACCAACGTGAAACTCTGTTTATTTCAGTTACGGCTGACATTTCTGTTATTAGCAAAAGCAGACTAAAGCATTCTCCAAAAATTGTGTTAACAACGGTTTAAAAAGCTACAGTTTCTGTGTGTGACTTCAGGTATCTTTTCCCGTTCCCAGACCGAGCCAGCAGTCTTCCCATGCCCTCTCTGGCCAGTTCCAAACACAGAGGGAGAGTAGAGAGTCTGAGGCCATGGTTAATTCAACCTTGTTTTTCCTGGCACCTTCCAATGGAAATATGTTTACTCCTTATAACAGATGCCTCCATGAACAACATGGGGTGTGTAATGTGTAATCCCCTACCCCACACATGCATACCCACACATACACACACTTACAGGAGGCTAGGATACCCCACACACATTCACCACATCCCAAGAACAAGCTGAGAGGAGACAAGGAGAAGCCTCTCTCTGTCTAATTGCAGTCCTCTTGATGGTATAGTACATCATGTTTCTTCCTATCAAACACAGATGGGAAAAATATGTTTTGGGGTGAAGCTGCACCAAATTAACAGCTAGTTTGTGACCATATTCTGAAAATACAACATTTCTGACAGCTCATGGTGTAGTGGTTTGTGTGTGTTCCCGAAATTGTTTCCTGACATGAAACGATATTTTGAGTGTACGAGTAGGAGCTTGCCTCTTTTCTACCCGTACCTTTACCCCTCTCACAGCCATACCCAGAGGTGTGTGGGTGACTGGCGGAGAAGAAGGGGAGGGGTTGAGCACCTCTTAAAAGAAGGAATAAAACAAAGAATGTTGTTACAGTACATTCCTCACTTCTCCTTAAAACCACAATCTGGAATCTGAGTGTTGTACCAACTTTTCCAATGTCTCTAAATCATCCATGAAGTGTTGCTCATTAATCTAGACAATATCTACAGGTTCGAAGGATCTTACCTAGGTCATTGTGATGATGTTGGTAAATATAAAACAAAGGAAGGTATTTCCAGACTCGAGTTGTGACCCAAAATGACACAAGCTGAAGCCCAGGTGTGAATACAAGCTTTTTTTCTGTGTCAACAAGCAGGTGACAGCTTACAGTTATCTTTCTGTACATACGGGAGAAATGTGTTTATGTTGTAGTACAGTTTTCTTTTTCTTTGTTTTATATGGGCATTGTCCTCTCCATCTCCCTCAAGGCAAACTTCACTTGGTCTACTCTATTTAGTCAAACGTACCTTGAGTTGCCTCAGAACTTCCAAACTGCTTTTCTCCTACAACCAGTTGTATACGATTGAAACAGCAGCCCCCAGCTGTGCTCCTTCACAAAAGGGGCTCATGTTAAAACAGTTCTCTGGTGAATCTTTCTCACTATCAAGGGCGCATCAAGACGAGACATGAATCAGGACTAAAAATACGCTAAGGATCATTAGCATTTACAGTGATCAAAAAAATCACTTTTAGGAAAATCAACAAAACAACCCAGTTGTGTCAGTGAGGATGTGAACTTAAAAGCATGTAGGGGCATGCCAGATGTAGACAGAATACGGATTGAACGGGAGAGACTAAATTTAGCATTAAGCGACAGGATCTTTGAGGTTTCACAAATACAAGTTTCCACCCATGAGAATACACTCAGGAGTTGGGTGTTGAAGTATTTCCTGTTGCACCTGTGGTGCTGTAATACAGTGGTGGAGGGTATGTTGGCCTATTTGAACCCAGCTCCAACAACATACTGGAATGGCTCAGAGACATCCTAAATTCACCTTCCGCCTAGTATACTAGTTGTATATGAGTGTGTGTATGTCCATTTGGTGTGTTACAACCATGTATGTTTGTTTGTGTTGGTTTCCATCTCTATTTCGGTCTGTGTGTAAGGTTAACGTCTTTTCCGTTTGCACATGTTCTCTTTATTGTGGTTCACCTCCTCAGGGCTTGGAGCAACTGTTGCACAAAGCTGACGCTTAGCTGGGACCCTGCAACCCAATATCTTTTCACCTGTGATGTTGCTAATGTACTCATTTTAACATGAGAGGGCATATATCAGTAGTGACATATTAGGAAAGCCTTTTCAACATACAACACCTGACCATAACGTGCAAAAAACTGAAACCTGAAAAACTGAAAACAGCTGAAATTTTATGTTTTGAAAACAGTGATCCAAACTGTGTGTGGCAAATGAGTATTTATTCTAGAACAATGAAATGCATTGAACATGAGTGTAATATTGACAGCCTACATGAAGTAGAGCAAACATGTCAAAACGGATATCCGGTCATTTTTGTCATTTAACCTTCAATTTAAACAGTCAAATGTTATTTTTACTTTCTGAATTTACAGTAAAAAGTACTTAAAAGTTACAACTAAATCCCAGAAAAAAATCTTCAGGGCAAATAACTTAACAGAACTCAGGAACTCAGGAGATCCTCCCTAACCCTGACACCAAGACAATAGAGAACAACACACAATCATTTTAACCTTACTGGTCTCCAGCTTCTCAACTGACTGGAAACTGGTGGGTTCTTGAACTGGCCAGATATACCAGAAGATATCTTCCCTCCTCAGGCTAGATTTTTCATGCTTCTCCCATGATAAAAACCGAACAGCTACCACTAGCTCTCCTCGTTATGGTTGTCGCCGTACTGCTGGTGGAGGGAGGATGACAAACAAGAACAGATGGCAAAAAGAACATGCATATATTATTGTAGTCATATTTATTTGAAAACAACAATCCATATTTTTTCCCACTTGTACTGTGATTCATTGAAACCGGGGTCGTACATGATATTGTATTTTTCCACTGAACATCATAAAGTTACCCTTTTTATGAAGGTTTACCATTTTTTTTCTTTTTTTGTTTCTATACAATTATTTGTGCTTCGATACCTTAGATTTTAAAGACATGTTTAAATCAGTTAAGTGAATACAAGGGACTAATGACAAAAATGTCCAAAGAGTTAAATGACATAGATCGTATACACACCATACAAAATACAGATATACACACGAGTGCACTGGTTTTATACTCCTATTCCTTTAGGGATGATTAATCACAAACAGGTTCCTAAAAGCAACTGGATTCTAAATCCCAATTCCAAAACTGATATATTCTGGGACCAAACCCACATTGTAGGAAACTTAAGGTGCATTTTTCATAGTTCGCCGGGTTGTGTGTGTGTGTGCTCTCTTTTACAACAAGCCGTTACAAAAGACAATTCAGTGGACTGATGACAATGCCCCCATGACGAACTCATGTATAAAGATGAAGGTGTATGTGTGTACTTGTGTATGTGTATGCATCTACTGTGTATGTGTTAAGGGCATTCAATTATTTACATTGGAATGTTCCCTGTACTAACCAAGAAATCAAGTACTTCAAGCAACGTGATTCACAGAAGATCAACCTATCTTTAATATTTAACTACTACTTCAGTAAGCATTGAATTAAAAACAGAGATGCACAGGTGCACATATCCATTCACATAATGCTGAGCAGAGCTATGCTTTATATATAAAAAAAAAATATATAATAATGTAGCCAATGCAGCCAACAGAAGAAAATGTACAAGCCTTTAGAACAACTACCATACTGTATGTGGGTGTCAATCTAAAACGTAAGTGCAGATATATGTTCTATACTGTATATATATTCATATACTAGTTATACTCTTGTCAATTTAACTATATGTATATACCTCCAAGTAAAGTGCATCACTCAGATGTATATAAATACTTCTAACATATAAAGCCATTTTACAGTGTACATATTGTTGTTCTACGGAAGCGATAGCAAAACTCATGCTTTACATATAAAAGGCATCCACAACATTAAGAAAAATTTACAATTTAAGAAACATGATACAATAAATAGTATTATAGAATTGCTGCTGTACACAAAAGCCATTTAATTTTCACTGATATAAAAATATGTTTTAGTGCAACCTTACATATATTGATACTTCACATCATTCAGACTCGGGGTGTCCAAAAAAGACAGGTAAATTGCATTTATTACAAAGCTGATACACAAACTTGATATATTTACATTAACTTCCTGCTTAATATGCTTATAAGAATAATAAGCACCAAAGTAAAGAAAAGGCACACACATCTGTCCATTCAAACGTACCAGACTAGAGGCCATTAGCAATTTTGGTCAGGCTCATATAAGTTAACATATATACCATATGTTTATTATCTGAAACTTTAAATAAGAAACAAATTGTTAAAATAGCAAACCAGGATAGAAAAGGCATGCTATACACATACACTGAAACTACAACTTATTGTAATTTGTTTGTTTAAAGACATTTTTCGAGTTTGCGGGTGTGTTTGGGTATATTTCTGTCTTTGTGTGTGTGAGTGTCTGTGTGCATGTCCATTGGCATGCTAGTAGTATGTGAGTGTGTGTATGTCCAAATGTTCGAAAATGTGTGTGTGGATCCATCCTATGTGTTGCAGTGTTTTTTCAAAATGTGTTTGTTTGTGTTTTTACAAACAATTTGTGTGTATAAGGTCTGATCTCTGTTTGCACGTCTTCCCTCCCTTTTTACTGAGGTTCACCACCTCTGGGCTATCCTAGCTGTTCCAGCTATCCTCCTGTGATAGTTCTTTGCTTCTCTTTGTGCTTGCTGGCCTGTCTCCGGGGCACTGTTGACCCAGGGCCCTCTCCTCCAGACCTGGGCTGTAGGGGGAGGTCTGACCCCCTGCTGTGCCCAGGCTTGGGCATCCTCCGCCGGGCTTCGACGCGATGGGCAGGGGGTTGTCAGCGCAGGAGGGGTGGGGGGGCAACAAGGCCGGGGAACCAGTAAAGTGCTGAATCCTGGTGGGGGGGGCTCCGCTCTCCAGGGGGGCGGGGAGGGGAGAGGAGGAGCGGCGTGGGGGGTCCGTGAAGGCGGAGGAGGACAGGGACTCCTCGGAGGCGATACACAGCGAGGCGATGGCTTTGGTGCACGTGTGGATGTTCTCTTCCTGCCGCTGGTGCCGATGCTTCTTGTCCTGACCCTCCGCCACGTCCTGACAAGTCCGCTCTGGTGCTGCCGAGACCAGCCCGGGCGAGTGGCCGGCTGGGGATGACGAGGTCATCATCCTCTCCTGCTGTTGCTGGGGCGAGTCACACGAGCAGGGCGGTGACCCCTTGACCCCTTGGCCCTCGGCCATGTGACAGGAAGTCTCGCTGGCATTCGACTCCTCGGAGGTACTCTTCTGGAGCGGGAGGCGGGACTGGCTCTGGTGGGCATGGCCAGGGGCCTGGCCCAGGAGTGAGTGGACCATCTGGATTCCACCAATAGGAATCATGGGGAAGGGTGACCGCAGCTGTACCTGGGAGTGGAGGGGTAGATGACTGAACAGAACCTGATGGGGTGGGCTGGGGGAGTCTTGGCTACCCTCCTTCCTCCTCTGGTCCTGGGAAAGAAAGACAGAGAGAGACCGGTTAGCTACCATCTTAGTCTCGGAAAAAACATGTCTGTAAGTGTTTGTAGAGCATGCTAGTCTGAAAAAAGGGAGTTTCATATGTTGGAGGCCATCATGCACATTGCTATGCTGAGGCATTGCTCAGTTTGGTCCAAGACATCGTTAGGTCATCCCTAGGACAAGACTCTGGGTAGGAAAAATCTGCTAAATTCCTAACTATGAGCATCTTAAAAAAGAACCAAATATGAATTAGGAAAATTGTAAAAAGATACCCAGCTGAAAAAGTGGACTGTTTAAGGCTTTATTTGAACTGTGCTTGCTGGGAAATGGAGTTTAACAAGGCTCTTAAGAAGAAAAACAGATTGTAATAACCACAGAGAGAAAGAGCAAGAGAAAGGGAGGGAGGGAAAGAAGGTCCAAGACTGCCATATGACTTATCCCCCCCCCTTTTTTTTGTCTTTCTCTCTCTGTGGGGTGGACAGCATCCAGATGGCCAACAGTAAGAAGAATGGTTCAGCCTCCCAACACTGCATTTCCTTGCCTCTCCAGAGAAGACTAATTGGCCAGATATATAAATAGACAGATCCAGGGAGAGGTTGAGACTGCAAGAGCAGCACTCCGCACTGTGCCTGCGCGACTCCCATTGTGCCTTTTTAACTGAAGTTGTATTTTTCTGTCTTTGGAAGGCGGAAAGAACCATCATCTCAGTCCTGGGGGGGCTGCGTCAGTGCTGCATAGCGCCACGGGGGGGGTGGGGGGGGGGGGTGGCGGAGGGGGGGGGAGGGGTTGGGGAGCTTGGACGGAGCTTATTAGAACATAGTGGCGAGCTGGATACTACTTCAAATGCTCAACGTTTGTCTGATCTGATTGACGAACACCCCTGAATAGAATGACTGTGCCCAACTGAATCGACCGTACCCCGAGATAGGCACCAGAAGATAGGTGAGATTATGTTAGGTGGTTGTAGGGGTGCCTGCTAGTGATTCCAGCCTACCTTGTCCGTGTGCACTGCACTCCTGCTGCGTTGGCCCCCCATGGACAGTGAGTCCGTGGGTAGGTGTTGACCCAGACTCCATGGGGCGCTGTGGTGGTGCGAGCCCCTACGCGGCGATACAGGTCTGATCATGCCCCTGTGGCGGCTTCTCGGGGACAGTTCCCTGCGCACTGCCAGGTCCCTGCCTGGAGAGGTGGGCCTTCCCGGGTGAGATAGAGGTGAGAGGTGACCCCTGGGTGAGAGGTCACGGCGTAAGGCCAGGTCTCTCTTTGGGGAGATGTGCCTGAGGGGAGAGGCGTCTCGCCTGGGGGAGAGACGGCCACGGGGAGAGAGGTCTCTCCGGGGGGAGAGGTACCGGCGGGAGGTGCAGGAGGTGGGGGAGGGCTCGCGGAGTGGAGAGGAGTCGAGGCCGGGTGAGGAGAGGCGAGAGGAGGATGGGTCGAAGGAGGAGTGCTCGGTGCAGAGGGGGTCCTCGTCCATGGAGCTGGGGACGTCCAGACGACTCCTGTAGGCCTCGCCCAGCGCCCCCTGGAGGAGACGCTGGTACTGCGCCATCTGGCCCTGGCCCCCAGGACACTCGTTGGCCGCTGACAGAGATGTGATCTGGATGCTCGGCAGCGTGGTCAAGTAGCCAAACAAAGGTTCCGGCTTGGGGGGCAGACCGTACGGCAGTGGGCTGGTGCTACGAGAGCGTGTCTTGGGGGTGGAGTCCCCGTCGTACTCGTCGTCGTCTTCGTCATCGTCGTCGATCTCGTCCCCGTCCTCCTCACCACCATCTGAGTCGTCTGCGTCGGAAAACTGATGCTCCGACATGATGCCCACCATCTTCCCAGAATCCCTCTGGCCGTCCTCAGGGTTATCTGAAAAAGAAGCACCATAGAGAGGTTTTATGAGCAGAGGAAACATTTTTAAGAGGACATTCTAGACACAAACCATGCTATTATAAAATATTTACAGACCATTATATAAAACTGAAGTTTATGGAACTAACTGAACTGAACCAATATGCAGTACAGTTTATCTGTTCATATACAGTAGACAATAAACAGATTTCATCTGAATACAGAAGTTCGAAAAACAGGAAACGCAAATAGAGGGGTGGTTTTCCAAATCTGTTCCAGTGACTGCAGTTTATTTCTACTGGAGAAAAACTCGCTTTGCCCAGCCAACCAACCAAGCAGTACAATCTTAAAACTGTGATCGCTGATGATTTTACATGGAGCCTGGCAGAGAGGGATTTATTCCACTGAACTCAAGCAGGGCAGCTTACTGGCCAATTTAGCCTCCTCTCTGTGTAGCAGAGGTGGTTTGAAACCAGGACCACAGGTTTCAAACCACAATTTAATCCCCAAGTGTCCATGAGGATGTTCTGTTGGTCTGACATAACTGTATGCATGATGGATTGCGCTTCACTGAGGCAGAGACCCAGGTTATCAACAACAACAGTGTGAAGTGAGACGCTTACCTGCGTCCTCTGTTTCCAGTTCCTCCACAGATGAAACAGACACACCCAGTTCCAGACACTTCTTCATGTGGGCCTTGGACTTCATGTGCTTGGTCAGGTTCCCTGAGGGACAGAGGCAGGGCTATTAGACAGCCTGCTTGACAGACGGTGAGACCGACAGACTAGATGACAGATGTGTGCATTTCCACTTTGACAGAACCTCTCTTTCAACATGATCCTTATTTTTGGTTTGAACTGTCAGGCTGGGCTGAGCTGAGAAATTAGGCGTTCATTAGCATACGTGTGGTTACAAGAGATGGATGGAAGGAAGGAAAGAGAGACAAGGGAGCCGTGAAACCCACCTTTGGTCTTGAAAGCAAAGTTGCAAAACTTGCAGACGTAGGGCCTGACATCGGTGTGCGTTCGGATGTGTTTCTTCAGCATGCTTGGCTTCTTACAGCGGATGCCACACTCTTCACAGATGTACTTCCCCCTTCCTCGGCCGCGTACGTAAACATAGTCTTCGTTGGACTTGTACCTGTAATCCAAACACATCAAATAGCCCTTGAGTGGCTGCAGGCGTTCTAAAGGCTAATAGTCTACACATCAAACACGACACTACACACACAGAGCCTGCATTTTACTACTCAGAGAAAATGGTTTTGGGCCAATTGCAACTATGGATGACTCTGAGACATTTAGACAGCTGGATTCAGTTAGGAACTGGAGTTTGGATGGGGTTTCTCTTTGCGCCGACTACACATGGTAAAATCATGAAAAGGATATCATTTCAAGAAATGTGAAAATGTCTTATGATTGGAAAATAATATGTTAAAATGTATTCATGTGTGTAGCCCTGAGTGAGAGAGAAGGAAAGGTGGACTTGCAGGCTATTTCTGCACCATCTGCTCTAGACTGACTGTTGTTGACATTATTCTGTCTCTGTTTTCATTCTGCACACAAAGTGTCCTCAGGGGACAATAAAGTTGTATTAAATTGTGCAGTACTGTCTTCAGTAATCCCAAAGCAGAACAGAAAATGAGAAAAATACCATCTGAAAAGGCTATTCTTCTAGTCAACCATCTCTAATGAAGAAACCACGATATGTCAGAGGGAACCACCCAGGGCATGGGTGGTCATGAAGTTAATAATCATGAAGTTATCAAGTCTTGCTTCACTTCGAAATACCACAGTGTTTTAAAATGCTCACATCAGAAGAGCCTCAGACAAGTCATTCAATGTGTAAAGCAAATTATCACATGACAAAAAATCTATTCAGCATCAGGTGCTGTTGTCGTTCTTAAACAGACCGCAATCGGAAAACCTAAAGTAAGGCATCTTGCTCTAAAGGAGCCACCATGCTGATTTTAAAAGGCCTACCCTCTAAACTCTAATGGTGGTTATCAGCCATCTTGACATACCCTCCTTCGAAGATCTTGATACGTGTAGGCTCAGCCTGCTTGGAGGAGCTCTCCTTTTCCCCATGCTCCTCCTTGCTCCTCTCCCGGGACATCTGGCTTTTCATTTTCTTCCCATATTTGCTCACATCAGTCTGCATGTGCTCTGGCTTTACCTGGGAGAAACAAACACGCAATCAGTGAGACACAGCTCAACAAACACAAAATGTAATGGATGCAAATTGGTCTAAAAGAGTGAATCGTCAAACTGACAAGATTTGTGTTATTTTTAGCCCCTCGTTTTACTCAACCAGCTTGGTTTTATCGTTGTGTTTACCTGTTCAATCCTCTGTTTCCAGGCCAGGGAGGAAACCAGCTTCCCCTCGCCAGGTATGCTCATGGCAGCCATGGTGTAGGTCTCAGTGTTCCTCCTCTGTTTGGAACACAGCAGCGCCAGCATAGCCTTGGTGCTCAGGCTCAGGGGGTTGGGGTTGTAGGAGCTTACGCACCAAGAGCCGTAGACCGACGTCAGCGGCGTGGTCTGGCTGTTGTTGGGCTTGGTGTAGTTTAGGAAGCACCAGGAGACACTGGTGGTGGTCCTCAGACTGGGGAACTGGAATAGCTGGTGTACGTCCGCCAGATCTGTCAGGAGGAGGGTGCCACCTCTCGCCGTCACGCTCTGGTTGGCAGCCAGCTGCACCAGCATGTTGACAGGGATCTTATTGGCCAGGGCGTGCTTGGAGTCTGGGGGGTCGGGAGTGTCCGAGGGAGAGACCATGGACTGGGGGCTGGTGCTGGCCTCGCGAGTGGAGTCATCCACATCCAGGTCCTCTGGTGAGCTGGCTCTCCCTTCCGTGTCCCTCTGGCTGGGGGAGTCGGTGACGATCTGCAGAGGGGGGGTGAAGCTGTCCACTGGGGGCACTTCGGGCAGGTGGGAGGCTGAGGAACGGACTGGGATCCTGTTAGAGTCAGGGAAATCCACCGGGGGTGAGGAGGACATCCTCTCCAGATCGTCCATGGAGCTTTCGCTCTTTAATGACCTCCTCTCCTCCTTGGAGGTGCTTAGCTCAACGGCGCTCAGTTCCTTCACAATCTGTCCATACATCCTCTCCTCCTTCACTCTCTTTTGCTGCTTGGTTTCTATGAAGAGCTCCAGGCTGCTAGCTGGGGACAGCATGCGCTTGCCGCCACCCAGGCTGGATGAGGCGTCTGTGGTCGAGATGGTACCCGATGTCAGAGACAGCGGGATCCCTGTGTTGAGTCGCCCGGGCAACGGTTCTGGACTCTTCCATAGGGGGTATCCCGGCTGACCCAGGATCTGCGCCAGGTTAAAGCCCATCCCTGATTTGGAAGAACCGCCTAGGAGGGATGCTGAAGTGCAGCAGGACTCCTGGCCATGGGGGCCAAGCATCTGAGAAACACTTGTGTACGTAACACTTCCGTAGGATGGCACGTGAGTTTGGATCCTGACTGGGACCCGGAGGCCGGGAGGCAAAGAGGCCTGGGAGCCTGCATTCTGGGTGGCAAAGATGGGCTGGCCCTGCTGGATGAGCAGGGTGCTAGTGGTGGTCAGGGACACCTGGGAATGGAGCGGGCTTAAGTTCTGGGGGGAGGGCCTGGAGGGGAAGGGGTAGCTGCTACCGCTGTTAACATTGTTGACACCATCTCCTTTACTGCCACACTGCTCCTGTATCTGCTGTATGGATTGATGGGCAGGGCCATGGGCTTTCTGCTGGAGTACGTGGGGTAGATTAGGCTGCCTGATATGTAACTGCTTGTGGAGCGGGTGTGTCTGGAACGCCAGGTGCTGCTTGTGTCTCTGGGTGGACTCTGGATGCCAGAAGAGACCGGGCTGCATGGGCAAAAAGGGCAGCGAAGCCAGACCCCCCTGGAGAGATGAATACTGCATCGCATCCTGTGTCATAACCTCGTGACCCAAATGCTCTCCCTCGGTTGAAGCCTGGCCGGGCAGACGTGGGGGCCTCTGGTACAGTGGGGGCTCCTCCTGCTGGCTGTCCTCGCTAGTACTGTGCTGCAAATGAAGGTGGTGGGGCCCTAAGCTTGTCTGTCCGAGCCTCTTTGACCTGGCTACTTCACTGGTTGGAGCACCGTGAGAGGAGGTAGTGGGGCTTGGCCAGGCTGTGTGGGAGGCTCCGTGATCTGGATGCTCCTGTTTGATGGCCACCTCAATTCCTCCTGCCTCGTGGACAACTGTCTCTGTGTAGACACTCAGAGAGGCCTGCCTGACCAGGTAGCCCCGTCTCCTCTCCTTCATAGCGGACGCACTGCAGTAGATTTCCCCCTGTCTGGAGGAGGTAGACAGGCTCCCATAGTCAAAAGACTTGCTACGTATCTCAGGTACCTCTGTAGGCAGTGCGCATGGAGCCTGCTCTGACGAGGACCTTCTCATCTCCCTTTGCTGGTGTTGACCAGGGATGGAGAGGGAATGTCCACTACCTGGGACGGTCAGAAACTCAGACTGCCTGGCCAATTCATCCTGCTTGGTGGGGGAGGCGGATTTCAGGCCCTCCTCGCGCTCAAAGGACATGGAGAAGCTGGAGGAATGGGACAGGTTACTCTCCTGGCTTGGGCTGCGAGACAGGCTTGTGCAGGTGGACTCAAAGCTGGACTCCCCAGAGGAATGCTCCAGGTCTGCCAGGCGCAGACGTTTCTTCTTCGGGGGTAGCTTTTCAGTGGGGAGTTGGGAGAGGGTCTCGCTGCGTTGGGGCCACTGGAACTCCTCTACGTGCTTCTCCGGTTCTTTCACCGGAGCTTCCGGCTCTTTCTCGGGCTTGTCTGGTTCCTCTGTCACCCTGATCTCAGGCACTTGGATGTTGGGCTGCCGGACCAGCTTGTGGGGGATGTGATAGCTCTGGTCGGTGGATGTCACATTAGCGGCTAGCTCGCTGTCACTCTGTTGATGCTGCTCCATGCTCTCAGTTCTCAACAGTGACTCTGGACTCTGGACCTGATTTTCAATGTTCTCACCATCGGACTGTTCAGAGTACTGTGTGGAGGGCTTATCTTGCTGGTAAACGGGTTGCTCAAATGATTCGGATTTCTCAAAAGAGTTTGGCCGGCTGAGGGAGTTGGTGTGCTGAATGACTGAGATGACGTTACCGGCTGCCTTGCGATCGGATTCCGGGACTAAAACAATGTCCTCCGAACACATACTTGTGCATGTGTCAAAGCTGTCTGATTGGCTATGTGCACTGTAAATGGAGGGGGTGGCCCTTGAGTTGTCCTGACTGCTCTGTTTACAATCATAGTCCCCCAGCATCTCCACAGAGCCGCTACAGCTGCTGTCGCAATGTCCTGGACTGTCCTCCTCATCCCCAACACTCTTCTCCTTCCTGCGTTTACGTGTGGTGTTCTCCATCACTCCTACCTTGGTACCGTACGGGCTGTAGGCAGGGTGTTCTGGCAGCCCCGAGCTGCGTTCCCCCATTTTAAGTGCGACAGAACCGGGGGCATTCCTGGGGATGTTTCCGTAGACATCAGTCTCTCCGTGGCTTTCGTGAGCAGAGTGCTCAAAGGCAGCCTGTCGCCTGAGCCTCCTCAGACCGCTTCCTGGGTAGAAGACATCGTCCGATGTCATCATTTCATCGAAGGAGTGGCTGCCGCGGATGCCCGGGGGCACGTTCAGGTTGGTGGGGGACGAGGTTGGCATGGAGTTGCTCCTGATCAGAGTTGCAGAGTCGCTGGGGGCCTCCAACAGCCCGGTGTTGCTTTGGCAGGGGCCTGTAGGGTACTGCTTGGGGTCAACGCCTGGCAGCAGCTGTCCATCCTCTCCTAAGCAGTCCCCCTTGAAGAATATGTGATCCTCAGAGATCTTACCCATGCTAACCTCAAGAATGGTGCCAGCCTTGCCCAGACTGACCATGCTGGGGTCCTGGCCAGCCATCCCCACGGTGATAGATTGCCTGGACCTGGAGTTGGGCCGATAGTACCAGGTCCGACCAAACATAATTTCCTCGTAGGACTTAGCGTTGGTGTTGGGTGGGCTGATCTGCTGCTCTGCGCTCTCGGAACGGGAGAAATACCCAGAGTCAGTGCTGCCTTTACTGTGGGGGCTGAGGAGGTTGAGAGACTGTTCAGAGTCCTGCCCCTTCTTCTCTACTAGCCTCAGGGCCAAGCGCTGCTTGATGGTGGGTGAGTCGTCCCCTCCCCGACCCACCAGAGAGCTGATGTGCACCCCCTTAAGGTCGGTGAAGGGAGGACACTCCATGCCCGTGGAGGGGATCCCCTGTTTGGGGACAATTAAAATAGGCACTTTCATCGACATCAATGCCAGCTCCTCCGCTGCATCTGCATACGCTGGTTCCCCTCCCTTGTCCATGGATCTCTTGTCAGATTCAAAGGAGATCTGTGGGATGGGACTCCCTTTGTCCAGGAGCATGGAGGCCTCCACTCCTTCCTCGTCTGTGTCCGTGCTCTGTTCCCCGTCTGAGTGTGCCTCGGCCTCCCCCAGTGAGGACGCCTGATCCACATCCCCGCGTCCTGCTCCTATGTCGGAGAAGGGCACCAGCCCCGCCTTGATGGCGTGGGCATGGGACTTCCTGTGTTTGTACAGGTTGCTCTTGGTTTTGAAGGAGAAACCACAGGGCACACAGGGGTAGGGTCTCTCCCCAGTGTGAGATCGGATGTGCTTCTTCAGAACGCTGGGTTTCGCGCAGGCCCTGCCACAGTAGTGGCAGATGTATTTCCCTGGCTTCTTGGGCTTCTGTTCCTTCTTGTAGCCCTCCTCCGGGGGCTCTGGGCCAGACTGGGAGTACTGGCTGAAAGAGCTGGGCAGGCTGGGCGACTTCTGCCGTGGAAATCCCGCTCCGTGTGGACGGGAGTGTCCAGGGTAGAGGTCCTCTGAGGGCAGTTGACCAGCAAAGGGCCAGGCGTGGGGCTCCAGACCAGGTTGGGGCTTGGCCCCGGATAGGAAGCGTTCCTGCATGGGTTGCTGTGGGTAGGGCTGGGCAAGCTGGTAGGGGTAGCCCTGGGGGAAGACCTGGGCCTGATGCTTGGCCTTGGCCTGTGCATACTGACTGTCTTGAGATGACTGACCAATGGTAGAGGAGAGCAGCTTCATGGAACCACCTCCGCTGCCATATTTGTGTGCCACACCAGCGCCAGCGCCACAAGGTAAACTCTCGAGGTGTGAGTGGCGCTTGACGTTGGGGTCAGCAAAAGTGCTTCGTTTGGAGCCCGCGGACGAGGGCTCAGACGCCCATTTTCTCTGGAGCGGGGCCTTGTCTCGCCCCTCCGATGGGCCCTTCTGAGCAGCAGCGGGTTCACGAGGCTCCATGGTCCTCTTGACGTAGGTTAGAGGAGGAGGGAAGGGGGTGTTCTCTTAGGAGTGTCGGCTGTTAGAAGTCTAAACTGCGGCAAGCAGGCATGTCAAGTGCTGTCACAGCTTGGGTTGTCAGATACAGGGTTCTGCCATAGCAGCTAGGACGGTGTTCCAATCTGGAGGGATGACGACTGTCAGAGGTCAGCATTAGAACTCCTTCCCTCTGTCAATCATACTAGAGACTTCTTACCCGCTCTGTCAACCGAAAAGATCAAAATCCTTTGCGCTTGTGTGATCTGAAGGGTTTCGTAAGAAGAGAAATAGAAAGGGAAGTAAAGGAGTGAGTGATATTCTCAATATTATGCCTTATGGTAAATCACATCCAATCCTAAAAGTTGACACTTACTTTAAGTGCTTGAAGTACCTCTTCTCACAGCTTCCGCTGAAGTTTCTTCAACAAGACCGACAGACCTAAGAGAGACAAATACCGATTTTTTGAGATTTAAAGCAAAACAACACTAACTTCCTTGCCTTAAAGTGTCATTAAACTCAACTCTCGTCATACATTTGGATTCATATCAGTCAACCGTTAACAATACCATACCCCATAAAGATCCCAGTTTGTGTGCCGGCCCAGACATTGGCATGAAGGTAGGATGGCACATAAGGCGTAGATCTAAGTTGAGATTCTGAATGTGAGCACTTCGCAGTGCAGTTAGCAGATTGCACCGCCCCCTCCCCCGAGCTGTGAGTCATCAGTGACAGCGAGGCCCACGCAGTTCTTAAAAAGACACAAAGGCATAAAAATAGCTAGGGGAAGTGACATCACACATTGTACGTGCGGGGGTGTGATGAAAGGAACAGCCAGGAGCGGCACCTTCTCCTCTATGGTTACCTGTGTTTGATCTTTGACTTTGTATACGTACGCGCACAGCGCATAAAGGCAAACTGACAGGATATAAACACACCCTCAGTCTGAGGGGACCAGACCAATACCTGAACACAGAACCAACACTGTCTTTCTGGGAAGGCCAACCAGCTGAAACTGCACTCTGCTTCGCGTTTTTTTTTTTTTTTTTTTTTTTTTTTTTGTACTGTACTTTTTTTTCTGATTGCGACACACACACACACACACACACACACACACAGTGTTTCTGTGCTGACAGGGGCATGGAAGGAACATAAAAAGATGTGTGTGTATGACGCTCAAGTCTTGAGGCCTAACATGCATGCTAAAAATAACCCTGTCAGAAAACTTGGTGTATTTATAGAACCTTAAACAGTATCGTTGGACCAGTTTTGTTTTCCTTCTCCTCCATGGTATTACACAGGAGGAATGTGGGCCAGCAGCAGGGTAGCAGTGTGTGGAACCCAGAGCTTAGACACTAAGTTGAGAACAAACCAGACCTCTCATTTCTCATTTACCCACACATGTATACACCAATAATATACTGTTCCAAATTCCATTTAGCACTAGATTACAGTAAGATTCATATTACAGTGGTGCAATGGAATCAAGAACTGTACAGTTTATGTTCTACATGGGAGAACTCTGAGAATGTACTTTCACCTGAGCAAGCACAATGAGGTTAACCTGCATGTCTAAACATGACAACACCATTGCCCTATGGGTTTAAAATTTAAAAGTAAACACTTGGACGTTGCCATCATAAAACAGGCTACGTTTGTTTTTTTCTTCGATATGTAAGCCTTAGCGATGTACTGAGCTTCTCCGTCAACTATTTTTCCATCTGCGGATACATCATCGTCTCAAACCATTGATGAAACTAAGTGTTGCATAAGGCAAGCAATTTCCAGTGAAAGAGAGCCTGCTGAATGGGTTATATAAAGTGTTATTCATTGCCGGTGAAAAACCATGTCCTATTTTGTGAGTGTGGGTGAGAATATCCATTGGCATCCTTTTCAAGTGGAGCATCTGGAGGAAGTGTGCGTGGGACAGGCAACGAAGCAGAGCGTGGTGGTGCGGGCACCTCACACACACACACACACATACAAACAAGAGTGTGGTGAGGGCACCTCTCAATAGAGTAGGTAAGAGCACATCCTCATGGATATAAACAGCAACCCTTGCCTAGATGATTCAAGTACTTTATGTAAGCTGCTCTCCACAGTCTGATAGACTGACCTGTCTCACGCAAACTTGGTCTGCCGAGCAGATGCACGCATAATCTATGCATATTGGAGATATCCATGTGCGGTATATATATAGCCCAAAGCAAATAATGCACACACACATACACACACGCACGGATAGATCGATAGCCCCTGCCACCCTCGAGCAACAGAAAGTGTAGTGTGTGGGTTTAAAACTTTGCTACCATACTAATATTAGTTATATCTGGGGTGGAGCTGTGTGTGTGTGTGTGTGTGTGTGTGTGTGTGTGTGTGTGTGTGTGTGTGTGTGTGTGTGTGTGTGTGTGTGTGTGTGTGTGTGAGCACATCTTCCCACCTCCATCTCTGGTGGAGGATATGTAGCAGTGTGGGAGGCTCTCAGCCCAGGGTGGTCTTAGCCAGCCCTTGGCGCTAAAGCACGGCCCCATTGTAGCCAGACAAAGAGCTAGCCTTCAAGTGGGTTCCTCACTGAAATCATAGGTAGTACACTCGTCCTCATAAGGCTGCAGTTTATATAGAATTGAGGTAGGAGTGTTTGTACAGAAAGATGCAGTAAAAGTATTTGAAGCAGAACTGTGTGTGTATGTGTGTGTGTGGCCATCAGTCCGAGGGGTCGCCACAGGACACCGTAGCAGACAGCAAACCCATAAATTAATATATCAACCAGAGGAGTGTGAACTAAACTAAAACAGACTGAGGATTTGAATCTGTGGCCAAAATATGTACTTTAGAAACACCCCGAATGTCCATCTC
The DNA here is from genome assembly GCF_963692335.1 of Osmerus eperlanus. Taxonomy (NCBI): domain Eukaryota; kingdom Metazoa; phylum Chordata; class Actinopteri; order Osmeriformes; family Osmeridae; genus Osmerus; species Osmerus eperlanus. The sequence goes on from NC_085025.1 coordinate 15,171,839, forward strand.
TCTCTTTCCCGAGATATTATCTCACTCCAACCCTCCTCTCTCTTTCTCTCCGTCCATCTGTCACTTCTTTCTAACCCCCCCCTCACTTTCTTTCTCTCTATCAGACAGGTCGGCACTAGCCAGCTAGCTGCACAGCTGTAACAGTGAACAGTAAAAGGTTCTCCACCCGCACCCCAGACCTCTGCACTGCCTACCCTGCTTTGCAAGTCAAAAATGTGTGCGTGAGGTTCTGTTGATGTAAGCTGATGACCATCTGCTATTAGGCCTGAGCGGGTGCTTGTGAAAACACAGAGATGGGAGCATGTAGGCCCGGGGTTTGCATATGGCAGAGAGGACATCAGGATCTGGATGCTCTCAAACTGGCCTAGATCCTTGCTGATCTACTACAGTAGGTCAATCATGGAGCCCTTCGGTTGCACAAACACACCCACACACTTCCTTTCGTTTGGGCCTATCGGTGTGACAGTGTGCAGAAGAAATGTTCTGCACTGGGCCCGTTCAGGTGGGCTCTGTTTTCTGAACAGGATCGGTGTATGTCTTAGTCTCAGGGCCCTCACAGCAGTTGCGAGAGGCAGTTAATTATTCAGCCAACTGCTAATTGTTTCCATTCAGTAATTATAGAGTTTATGGTAACAAAGACCTGACCTGGGCAAAGAGAGTGAGGGAGAGAAAGAGAGAGAGAGACAAGGAGGATAGAAGGCTTCAGCTCATTACTGGAGGAGGCAACTTTTACAGCTGTAGCTGGCTGGCTAAGCTGCACGAGAGAGCTCTGAAAATAGACCCCTGGCCCCCTCATCTTTTGGACGAATGGACAGTAGTGAATAAATGCCCCCCAAAGGTACGAGGCATTCATATTCATACAACATTCAATCATTAAGGTTATCTTAAATTTTCTCTCATCCACTGTCAGTACGAACACACACAGCATTGTGAAGAAACCCAGCAACATGAAGCAATATTAATAGCTATCTATCGTCCTTGAAAAAAAGATATGGAGAGACAGAGGCAAAGAGAGAGGGGGAAAAGGGTAGATGGATACAGTGAGAGAGAGAGATAGGGTGGGCGAGGCAGAGGAAAGAGAGGAGTCATCAATGTAATAAGGACCAGATGGTCGTAAACACTGAGAAACACCACAGCCCCTCGAAACATTTCACATACACTAGACACATACATAAGACACCACAACCATACAGAACTATATGTGCATATAGGTTCAATTAGAATGTCTTCATATTTTGAAAAGTCTATTATGAAAGATTCAGTTCATCCAACAAAAATCTGGTAGTTAGGCCTTGTTTAGAGTAGCAGACAGACTGCAGGTAGGAGTGGGAGAACTTGTACACGACCAAAGATAGATTTACCAGGGAGGTTCTCTCTGTCTCTCTCTCTCACTCTCTCTCTCTCTCTCTCTCTCTCTCTCTCTCTCACTCTCTTTCTCTCTCTCTCTCTCACTCTCTCTCTCTCTCTCTCTCTCTCTCTCACTCTCTCTCTCACTCTCTCTCTCTCTCTTTCTCTCTCTCTCTCTCTCTCTCTCTCTCTCTCTCTCTCTCTCTCTCTCTCTCTCTCTCTCTCTCTCTCTCTCTCTCTCTCTCTCTCTCTTGCTGTCTCTTCCCCTCTCCCTCTCATTCTCCTAAATAAATGTGTGTGTGGGATGCGGTAGAAGTGTTCTAGAGACGGGGTGAGCAATGTGTGTGTGTGTGTGTGGGGGGGGGGGGGGGGTGACAGATGCTGTGTAGGAGGAAGGAGGAGACTGTCTGAAGGGTGGCAGGCGGGGGGGTCACTGTGCTGCTGTTGACTTGGCGTTATGAAAAGACTGGTTATAAAACACAACACACACTGCACACAACGCAACATAGTAGTACACAATGCACAAAACAACGCAACGCACGAAACTGCGCAAACTGCACAGCATGGAAGGAGAAAAGCTATCAGTGGGATCTCGTATCAGTACGCATATATGCACATTATGGTTAACCGCTGCGGCAGGGCTGTCCAGGGAGGCAGATCCATCGCCAGCAACAGGGCTTGAATATGAATTAGCCCAGAACAGGCTGTGGACTTTGGACAGGTCTGATGCGAACCAGAGGTTGACATCATTTCCCTAGACTGACCCTGTCTCACACACACACACACAAACACTCTTCTCTTCTGTGGAGGCCACAGTGGGGAGGCTTCAGAGCAGCTAGGCTTGTGTGATGGAGGCAAGGAGGTCGGGAGATGGTGGGAGGGGGGTGCAGTAGAGACGACTGGGCCTGCAATTCACATGGCACCTCAAGAGCAGAAGAGCTGATCCAGGGTCAGGTCCCTGCGCACCATTTCATGTCAAACATTAGAATGTGAGAGACAGAGGTAGGTCAGCAGTTGTACTGTGAGATGGAGCATAGGGAGGCAGCTGTCCAGATCAGCTACTACAGCAGGAGCCCAGTCTGAGATGAGGGCATACTCTAGCACGTCTCACTAAAGACACTAGATCACTTTTGAACAGTATCACAGAGGCTGGGGGAGGCAGGGGAGGGTTTCTGTGAGCCTGGCCGGTAGAATCCCAATGGGTGTCCCATTTAGATCGAAAATGCTTCACCAGAAGGGGTATGGGGCTAAACATGCATGTAGGATGAAGGTTCTTTGTGGGAGAGACTCCTGCTGGTTCCAGTTAGATAACGAAGCTCCACGCCAACCACTCTAACTACGCTAATTGTAATGCTAACCATGCTAATGCTAACTACGCTAACTGGTGGCGGAACTCGGCACAGCTGCTCACAGTTAATGTTTTCATTTAAGCCCGGCATAAAAACCCCACACATCCCACTGATGGACGGAAAGAAGGGTGGGAAAGAGAAGGAGAGAGGAAGGAAAAGTAGGAAAGGAAAAAAAGAAGAAAAAATAACTAGCTGGGCTTCATGTTGGTCTTAATTGTCAATGGAAAGACTGTCATATTTTCCACGAGTGGAAGCTTGAAACCATTACCCAGCTAGCCTTCATTACATTTTCCACAACATTTTGCAGAAATGTCTGGAAACAGCTGTACAGAGTCTGATTAACTGTCTTTCTCACCGGTGACTCCACTTACCACACCATGCTTCATTGACAGCCTCATATATACCCTTCTTCTTTACTTCTCTCTCTCCTCCATTCCTTCTCTCTCCTCTTCTCACCTGTGGCACTAGCTGCTAGGTTACCATGTAAGCTCATGAAAACGGCTTGTTTCAAGACAGCAGTGACTAGCAACCTTAAGCGCTAGTTAAACACAACCTGAACACATCCTAAAATCTCAGTAACTATATTCCTTCCTTCCAAACGTTGGTCCTTTGTGACGACAAGACACATCCATCACTAGGCTATTGTACTATTCTGGCCGCAGCCTGTGGAACAGTGTACATCATAACTTCCAGCTATTTCAACGCTGGACTTTCCATCCAGAGAGGGAGCAAATCAAGCAGGAACTATATGGTCAACATGATCCCAGATCAACACCACAGGAGAGGGGGGGGGGACATCTGCCAGGGAGGTGGCAAGGTCTGGTTCTGGGGTCTGTGAGTGTATGTGTGTGTTGGTGTGTGTTTCTTTAAGCGTGTGTGTGTGTGAACTCACCTCTGAGGATTACTCTTTTTTTTCTTGGGGATCTCCCAGTCCTCTGGCTGTGGGGTTCCCGTGGTTTGGTGGGGTCAGGAGGGCAGGGAGGAGGTCAGGAGCCTTCAGCCAGCCCTCAGATGCCACCCAAACCTCTGTAGAGAGACACAAGAGGTGAAACACACCGTTACAATGCTGCTAAACGTTCACACTGCTGTATACTCCTGTTGCACTGTCACTACACTGTTAACCTGCTATACTGTAACACAGTCACTACACTGTAACAAATATGTAGTGTACCACTGCAGAGATTCACTGGCAAGGAACAGTGAAGGCAAATGTCTGCTTCATTTGGTCATTTCTGTGTCCGATTGACATGCGAAACTCATACAACAGAGTTTACCGCCACACCTCAACTGCTGTCGTGCCCTCACACTCATTCCCCTTACGCACACTAAGAACTGCAAGGATTGACACCTCGTATGAAAGGGCCTCTCTTGGCCTCCCACACACCGGCATGGCCAATGACGTCTGGAGCCCACGTGTGTGACACCAATTCACACAGGAAGTGTCGGGGACCTCCTCCAATCAAAACAGGACGCAGACAGCTCTTACCAAATAAACCTGGGATCAACTGGCTACAGGTCACTTGTTCACAGCACGGAAGATTTAAATGTATTGTCCCCACTAGTAACCAGCAAAGTCTCTGTTACCTCCCCCCATCTTCCCTCTCTTTCTATCTTTTTCTGTCTCTCCACCCCCCCCCCCACCCCCCACCCCTCCTTCTCCCTGAGGCGGTCTATGTTGATGACAGAAACGGACACAACGGACTAATATAACAGCAGGAAAAAGAGATGGAGAGAGAGAAAGAGAGGAGGAGGAAGGAATGTCTTTGTGAGTTCCCAATACCAGGGATGCCTCGCTGTTGTACAGCACAGCCCTGGACACCAACAATAGACACAACAACCATTCTCTTCTTCTCTCCCTATCCTTCTTTCTCGCTCTCTCAGTCTTTGAATAAGCTGGCTGGCTGTAGCAGTCTATGTGTGAAAAATATTTCAGATGGTACAGCAGATACAGCTATGCTGAAGAAGACCGTATATAATCAAAGTAAATAATTGATTCCAAATGACTTTTTTTTAGGGTCTTACATCACACAGAGCGGAGAGATTGTCTCTGTTCTAGAACTTGCTCTCTTTGGCAGAGAGGGAGGCTGTTATCTCTGCCAGGGCATCAAGACACACACCCTCTATCTCATTGCCCTTGAGCCATAACTTCTTAGGCGTGAACTCAGGGTGGGAATTGAACCTTCCGACATCCGTACGGACGCTCTCTTTTCACAGCAATGATACATTTTCTAGTTCACACATGCTAGCATCCAGACCAGGTACCTGCCACTGGCACATGCGTACATTCCGGCATCTTCCAATGTCCCCCAACATTACTGGTGATGCTTCCTAAAAAAATTATTTTCTTTCTGGTTTGTGGCGAACAAAAGAATTGAATGACAGAATTCTTGGTTTGACAAACGCGTTTGACAACCGACCAGCGAACGGGCACAGGATGTGGAGGTGTATGAGCCAAGGTGTCTCAGCGTGACTGTGGCACCTATCATGGTTGTCATAGAGACCGTGAATAGATACCGGAATTGTTACAGTACGCGAAGGGGGGGGGGGGGGTGGCTGGTATAGCAGTTATGAACCACTCTGAGAAACATCCAAGTTAAATACAAAATGACTTTTAAGAAGCTGAAACCATGACAACCATGGGAACATTACTTAACATAGTAGATAATATATCAGTCACAGTAGATATTCCATTCAATCTGCGCTGTATGTGTGAGTGAGTGTGTTTCTCCTCTTTTCCATGTTTAGACTTCATTGATATGCTTGCACTCTAATTAATTCTGTCGTCATGCCTACCATTGCTGCTTCAAATTATGATTATCGTTGCTGTCTAAATTGGATTACAGGAGATAGGTTTTCAAACAATGCTCGGCCACACGCTCACACATGCATGTGCACACACATACACACACGCACAAACACACACTTCACAAACACACACTTAAACAAATCAACCAAACACTGTTCTTTTGCAATCACTGAATTATTAAGGACATGTTCTATTCAAGGGCTGCTGTAGTTACTCAATTGATGGTTCAGTGTTGCATTTAGCTGGGGCATAAAACAACATGCAGTGAGAAACAGGCATCTCATTCCACTGCACTACATGTATGTGTGTGTGATGAGGGTGTGATGTATCTCTCTGATCTCTGTCACAACCATAAATGTTAGCACAATCAGGCTGTAGCTAGGCTGGAAAAAGGTCATGATGCGCAAAAAACAAAAGAATACATTTTAAAAAAGCATAATAGGGGGGGTCGAATGGCTGAGCGGTTAGGGAGTCGAGCTATTAATCAGAAGGTTGTTGGTTCGATTACCGGCCCTGCCAAACGACGTTGTGTCCTTGGGCAAGGCACTTCACCCTACTTGCCTCGGGGAGAATGTCCCTGTACTTACTGTAAGTTGCTCTGGATAAGAGCGTCTGCTAAATGACTAAATGTAAATAATACATACAAAAACTGTATCTGCCACTAATACACATACGATCCCCAGTTTGCATGTTGTAGCACTGGTTAAGCTTAGGCATTTAATTGGTGTGCTTAGGTGAGGGTTACAGTTAGGGGTCACCCCCATGTGGTTAGGGTTATGATTTACGTGCTTATTTCTTTACCCTACACTGACTCTCCCAGCTCACGAATAACAAAGCATTACACCTACAGCACGGACAGCACTCAGTTAACACACATGCGTTCTCCTTCATACGCTTAAATGAGGAGAAAAGCCTAGGGATGTAACGGTCCTACTTCCTTTGTCTTTCTCCTCTCATTTACTCCCCCCCCCTCCTCCCCTCTTCTCCTACCATAATCATTCTTCACCTGGTGAATCATTCAGGCCAGTGACAGAGGGAGTTAGCGGGGCCATTGGAAGTGGCATTAAGAATCTAAATGTATCAGAGGATGAAGAGCCCTCAGGGCTCCAGGTTCATCACCCCCCGCCCTCTCACACACACTCGCACACAAACGTGAGGAAGAAACCAAGGGGACCAGACAAGAGAGGTCCGTCAGGCACACCTGTGCTCTGCTGTCCCCTGCCCTGCTGCCATGGTGACACCCCCCCCCAACCCCCCTTCGCCATTCACCCCTTTCTCCCTTCCCTTGTCTCCCCCCCCCTCTATCACCCACAGAGAGAGACAGAGAGAGAGAGCGAGTGTAACGGAGAGCTTTGGAGTGGCACAGGCCACATGGGCACTGACACATTTATCTGGCATCAGAGAGAGGGGGGGAGGTTTGGCAGCGGAGTTCTCAGGACATCACTGGGCGCGGAGAAACAAAGACCCCCCTGTGAGAGAGAGGGGGTCCTGTTTCAGTCATCCCTCCCCTCCTCTCTTTCTGTCTCTCTCTCTCGCTCTCTCTCCCTTTCCGTCTCACTCGGTTCCTCGCTGTCCCATCTCTTTGTTTCTATCTCGTTCTCTCTCTTTCTTTCTCACTTTCTGCCCTCCTCCCCAACTCCGAGTGGAAGATCATCTTGGCTAATGTCACGTCTTCCATAATTAATCCTCCTCTTCTTAATCAATATGCCTAAACTCTGTTTCTGCTTTAATTAGTCTGCTAGCCAGGGGCACTACGCTCAGACTATGCAATTACCCAGCTCTTAATGGTCGGCTAAAATATTGATGGGAGGAAACAGAGAGTGGAGGTGAAGAATGATGTGTGATTGGTCCAGAGGAGAGCAGGGGGGAAAGGGCTCCTTGGGTTCAAGAGTCACATGTCCAGAGAGAAAGATGCACACACACATGCACACATACACACACAGACACACAAACATACACATATCAGAGAACTGTTCTTTTCTTCTCTTTGTCCAGCTGGATGTCCCTCCCTCTTTCCTTCCCTCGCTCACTCTCTGTCTCCCTCCCTACCTCTCCTCCCCTCCTTCCTCTCTCCCTCCCTCTCTTCACCCTAGTCCCCCCTCTCTTCTCCCTCTCCTCTGTCTGCTAGTGACAAGTCCACCTGATGGAGAGAGCAGAATGGAGGAAAAGAGAGATGAGTGCATAAGGGATAAATCCAGAGAAGCGAAGCTGTGGTCATGACATCATGCTCACACATTTAACTGTCAGGCCCTGACTGGTGTCCTGTTACACACACACACACTCATCAGGGTCAGGTGTCATGTGAGGTGTGAAGGTGTGAAGTGGGCCTAAGTGGATTTCCTGATGGAGGCAAGGGGCCATCAAATGAAAAAGTGTTCTGTGGTGTGGGAGAAGTGTGTGTGTGTGTTGTGGCAACCACAGAGATTCAAATGTCTGATACAATTCAGGGAGACCATGAGAGTGTGCATGCATTTAACTGAACCAAAAGTAAAAGTGAACAAAAATGGTCGTCGTCCAGGGAGCCTCGCTCCACCATGGTCGGCCTCTGATGTATGATGTACACAAAAACTATTGTTTATGTTGTCGGCGAGTGGTATTCATGTTGTCGCTTGGCTCTCTCCCTTGCCCTCTCTCTCTTTCTCTTTCTCTCGCCCTCTCTCTCTCTCTTTCTCTCACCCTCTGGCTCTCTCTTTCTCTCACCTTCCCTCTCTCTCACCGTGTCCCTCCCTCCCTCTCTCCTTCCCTCTCTCTCTTTCCCTCTTTCGCGTTGTCTCCCTCTGGTTCGAGGCCCTCCCTTCCTCTGAGCCCTGTCAGCCCAGCTTTTGTGGAGCGAAGCGTTGATTAACAGATGAGCCGTAGATCATCAGCCGTTCAGGGAGGAGGAACCAGTTTCACATAGACGCCCACGACCGGGCCGTGAATGGGCCAGCTGTCCCTGGTGCTGGGAGGGATGGGACAGCGGCTCTGCATCCCTGGATATGTCACAGCATCTTCGAGTGTTTGTGTGTCAAACGTTATGACTGGTATTGTTAACCTGGTAGTCAAAAGACACCGTATCCTTTCTGGGATTCTCCTGACATGCTGGATGTTGTTTTGTTATGCCAGTGCCACATCAAGCCCCAACTAGTGTGTGTGTGTGCGTGTGTGTGTGTGTGTGTGTGCGTGGTCTGTGTGTTTGTGCCAGGATCAGGCCGGACCCAGCTGGGTACCACATGGCCGTCAATACGCCTTAATCACCCAGAAAGACCGCCGGGCGTGCTGAAGAGACACACACAGGACACCCTCACCACCCCGGTAATAAGTGTCATCCTCTCACTCAGTGACAGAGACACACCCACACACACTGACACCCGCAGACACACACCCTGACATACACAGACACATACAGACACACACATTCACGCTCGCACACTAACACGCACAGACACAAACGGACACAGACACACATACACACAGACACACACGCACGCTCGCACACTGACACACACACAGACACGCACACAAGTACACACATACAGCAGTAGCAGCAGTTTAGTGGGTGACACCAACTGTTCTCCCTAAAATTCCCCCCAAATTCTCCATCACAAACATCTCTCCATCTCCCACCTCCACTTCCTACTTCATCCTTAAGACCCCTCTTCCTTGTGGGTTGTAAAGTTCATCTGTGTATGTGTGTGTGTGTGTGTGTGTGTGTGTGTGTGTGTGAGTGTGTGTTGGCTTTGAGACTTCATTGACAGGTCCACCCACTCCAGTTCTGCAAGGCTGCATAATTGGACCAGACAAACTGTGAGTCAGCTTGTTGCACCAATCACAACCCATCTGCCTAGCCTCCACTACTCTACACCTTCTGCCCCCACCTCTCTCTACCCTCTCTCTCTCTTTCCCTCTCTCTTTCTCTCTTTCTCTCGCTCTCTCTCCCTCTCTCTATCAGTAGATTTTAGGAGACAGTAGAGACTTTGGTTTGGCTGGGTGGAACAGAACTGAGAGTTTTATGGCAGAGTGTGTGCAAGACAAAGAGAGTGTGTGTGTGATTGTATGTGTGAGTGTGTGTGTGTATGTCAGGGGTTTCTTGAAGGCCTTTGAGAAAGTGCAGTTGCCTCCATGTTAGACAGAGAGAGGTCTTATAAGAGAGAAACAGACTTGCTTGAGCTGTAGGTTAAGCAGAGAGCAATCATCCCGTTACTCATGACACACACACAAACACACACGAGGGCATGGATCAGCACCAGCAACCAGCACCAGCAACAAGGTTCTGGGCACAGGGCTGAAGGCATAGATACTTCCTGCTGCCAGGGGAACTCACTTCCTGTGTCATTTCCTCCTGAAAATAAATGCACCCTAACACACTCACAGATACACACACACTCTCACACACAAACACACTCCGCAACCCCAACCAACTTACACACACACACAGACAGATATACATATGCTGATGAAACTCCCTGAAATGCAGAGTTATTCCTGATTGGTACAGCTGTTTCTGCGTCTACCATTAGGCTATGCTCCTCAGACCAGTTCGTTTTGGTCTTGCTGTGACTTTAGACTGACTACAGTAGTCTTGCTGTGACTCTAGACTGACTAGTAGTCTTGCTGTGACTCTAGACTTACTATAGTAGTCTTGGTGTGACTCTAGACTGACTACAGTATTTTTGTTTTGACTCTGGACTGACTACAGTAGTCCTGATTTATGATTGACAAGAAGAGTAGAGTGAACTTTTTCCAGTAGTAACTATCTGGGTAGTAGCTGTACAAAGACGCACACACACACACTCACACACGTGCACAAATACACTTCTGCAACATCACACTAGAACACACTGGTTCACACCTTAAAATAATGAGAGCGGTGTAGAAATCAAAAAGCAAATCAGGGTTTGGTGTGTGAGTGGGTGTGCTAGTGTGTGTGTGTGTGTGTGTGGCATGCCTGAATGTGAGTGAACCTGTGTGAATCTCACTTCTGAGAAATCTGACAACACCCCACCAGTTCATACCAAAGCCTTTATGTCAGGTGAAGTAAAGACATTTACAAGTTGGCTCAAGGCTCATTTAAAACGATAGTATTTTCCCTCAAACAACTTGCATAGTGTACAAGAGTGTCGAAGATTTCAGAGCACATGCCATTCGCATTACAACTCAAAGTAAAAAGTGAAACATGTGAATCCTGTGATTCACTGGCTTCTCAGAATCAGGGCGAGATCAGCAGCCCAGGCAGTAAGACGTCAGTCACATAAAACACATTTCCGTTCTGAGAACTCCCAGGATTTCCACCCAGGACTTTTACGCATTCATCAACACAAACAGTTTCCCTGGCCCTGTCACTTGCTCCCTGCTCCATGTCTCTCTCTCTCTCGTTTGGACTTTTAATGGCTTTCTTTCTCTTCCTCTCTCTCCTCCACCCTCTCCCTTTCTCTTTGTATCTCCTGTTCAGAAGATTAGATAGACTATGCAGTGTTACACATGTAGGGCTCTTAACACAGGGACGAGAACATCTTATCAGTCCTTGTTAGGAGCAGGGTGTCTCAAAAGTGTACGTGTGTGTGTGTGTGTGTGTGTGTGTGTGTGTGTGTGTGTGTGTGTGTGAGACTTGCGCCGGTGTATATGACTCGTCCTAACTCTGACAAATTTTGGACAGGAATGTTGTGAAAGGACAGACATCCAACAAATCAGTCCACATGATGAGAGGAACAAGAGAGGAGGAGAAAATAACCCTTTCTCTGTCTACTCATCTGTCCGTCCGTCGCTGTAGTTCTCTGTTGGCGATAACTAGGCTACTTATGACGAACACACTCACGAATGTACACACACACACACAGGCGCTCACTGCGTTCTACTAGTATAATAATAACAATGACTGAGCTTCAGAGAGCATGAATATTGCAGCTAAGCTAAGCAGAGCAAGAGGGTGTCCCACTTCTCTGGCAACCTGGCTGGCAGGTCTGAATTATACAGCAGGACAATGTCACTCCAGTGAGAGGAGAGGAGTGGAGAGATGAGGAGGGGAGAGGAAAGGAGAGGGGGTGAGAGGAGAGGAGAAAGGAAAGGAGAGAAAGGGAAAGGAGAGGGGAGCGAGAGACTAAGACAATAAAAGAGGGTGAGACAGAGTTAAGAGGAAGGAGAGAGAGGGAGATGGAAAGATGGGAATCTACATTATCAGCAGATAGGATAGAGGATCTATCCTATTTCCTTAGTCCACAAACACACACAGACATAGCCAGACAGTCATGCCTACTAAATCTGTCTGAATGGTTTTGTTTATCCCTCTCTGGTCGACCCTGCCTATTCCTACCCGTGACACCTCACACACCACCTGACAGACACACACCACCACTTTATCAACTAATTTCAGACAGTGGGAGAAGCAATACAGGGAAGTGAAACCCGATTGGCCAATAACCAGAAAGTTGTGAATTGTGTCATCTTTACTGTAAACGAAGCGGTCGTACTGTACACAGGGAGGTTGACACAATCCCTCCCCATCTTAGATCAGCACATCTGTGGGCTCTGACACACGGTACAGGTGTGTAGGGTCACTGAGACAGTCAACATGATTGCACTGGACCAGATTGCTTTTTGCTTTTTGCTCAGTGCTGACTGACTGGTTGACTAACTTGCTGATTGACCAACAAATGACAACCTGAACCTTCAAAGCAATGAAGGCCACTGTATAAAATGCAATTGAATTGATTTAGAATTAGAGAGAGAAGGAAAATGCCTATTATGTGTCCCTGTTGGTGTGTGTGTGTGTGTGTGTGTATGTGTGTTTGTGTCTGAGAGAGCTATGATCAAGGACACACTGGTTTTACACAAATCTCTGCTGTGGCCTTGGTGCTGGCAGGGCGTGTGTGTGTGAGAGCGGGTGTGCGTGTGCGTGCTATGAATGATATAGATGTTCAGGATAAACTACCAACATACTGCTACCTCTGTACCGTGATAATGAGTCCTGGGGGAATGGAAACGCTGTTAGGATTCTGTTTAGGCTTACATCCGCATTCCTTTACCCTGTCTTTCTCTCTCTCTTCTATCTCTCGCTTTCTCCTTCTCTCTCACCTTTTCTGTGTAACTCCTTCTTTCTCTCTGTCTCCCTTTCTCTGTATCTCTCTAGACCTTCCTCTTCCTTCTTTCTCAATCTCTTTATCACTCTTCTACTCACTCATGTACACACCTAGTTCCTATTAGCTCTGAAGAGTCACTGTGTTGCATTGTTCCATGTCTGCCAGTGTTTATGTGTGTGTGTTTGTGTGCGTCTCTGTGTAAAAAACAGCACCAAGGCAACAAGGTCTTCCTCTTAGAGAGCCAGACAGCAGCAGGAGCTCTCTGACACGACAGGAAGTCTTCAGAGAGCACATAGGAAGTGGTCACCCGAAGGACAGAGGCAGAATTCCCAGGGTCTCCCACTATCGCCGTTACAACAAAGACTGAGAGAAACTACAAAACCATTTCCTGTCTTGCAGTGGAAGCCTGTTTCATTCAAGTTTACCAAAACACACACAGTCTACCCTGTGTGTGTGTGTCTATGTCTACACCGGCTGGTAGAGTAGGAAACTTCCAGTGGAAGAAAGCTCCTCAGATTCCATCCTGTTCCCTGAACAACAGAGGATCTGGAACCTTCTTTCTCGCCATGACTAAACACCTCCCATGGAACACACATACACACATAAACACGGACCGACGTGGAACACATAGCAACACGCACACACAAAAACAACCAGACAGGGAACACGGCTATACATACACACAGAAAACTGCCTCATGCCAAACACACAAACAAGGTTTAGTGACTGCTCTGTCTCCCTCCCAACTCCTCCTCTAAAGCAGTCACCAAGCTTGGTGTCCAGAGGGCATTCGCTCTCTTAACCGGCCTCTTTTCTTCCTCCTTCTACAGGTGGAAGAATCCACTCTTGGCTCTCGGGGGTGAAGGGAGTAAGGGGGGTGGGAGTGTGTGTGTGTGTGTGTGGGGGGGTGAGGGGGGGGGGGGGGGGTGGGAACCGGATCTGGAGTTTCCATCCCTCTGTCCCAGCGTTCCGCAACATCACAGATATCGAGTTAGACCTGTGTGTGCGGTTGTGTTTACGTATGTGTGTGTGTGTCTGGGCCTCGTCGCCTGCATCAATAAAAGCCTCATTAGGAACATCTGGAGGTGACGGATTTTCCATGTCTAGAGGGGACAAGGACACACTGCTGCACACACACGCACGTACACACACATACACAGAATAAGGACACGTGCCTCAAGAGGTCCAGTTTACTAGTGTGTGTGCTCCCGATGAAGGGTAAAATGTAGAACTCTAACAAGACCAACAGTTTGACTATCCCTCTGTTCCTCTGGTAACCCTGTGTTCCTATAGTAACCCTCTGTTCCTATAGTAACCCTGTGATTTTATATTAGCCATGTGCGTTCCAGTTTTCAAATGTATTTCTGTCTGACAGACAGAGGTTACTGTAGGGTAACTTAGTGTGAGTGTCAATGTGTGTCAAAAGTACTGTACAAACATGTATGTGTGAATGAATGTGTAGACATACGTGCGTGTGTGTGTGTGTTACAGCACACTGGAGATAGCCCCCTGACGTCTGAGCTCACAATAAAATAGAATGGAATAGAAAAAAATTGAATAGGATAAAGGAGTAGTCCAGTAGAGAAAAGGCCACATGAGTAAAATACCACATTTAACAGAGTAAAACAGTCAGTCTGGGTCAGAGACCCAGACAGTCAGAAAAAAAGAGAGAGACCAAAGCAAGACAAGAAGGCTGTCTGAAAGACCAGAGAGAGAGAGAGAGACCAGTAGACAGACCAGCGATAGAGAACCAGTGTTTGTTTTTTACGGCTATTAAACTGGACATGAAGGGGCCGCCGTTGGCCACGTAAACACCATAAGACAACCACACACACACACACACACACAGCTGCCATAGACAAGAAGGAATTTTCCTCGTTTCGTATAAAATTGATAATAGGACGTGTACGCAGCAGGAATGGAAAATCCGAGGTGCGTTACTAGCTTTCGCATTCCTGACTATCCCCAGACACACACACACACACACACATCTGCTGGGGGACCTCTGGGAAAGCTGTGTGTGTGTGTGTGTGTGTACCATAGTCTCCACGTGGACAACACTGTGATGTTTAATTAGAAAGAGTCCGAAGGGAGACAGACATGACAGCCTGGCTAACAGACAGACAATATGGACAGATATGCAGACCAGTGGGCAGACAGACAGACGTGGGCATACAGACAGACGGACGGACGGTCAGATGGCAGGCAGCCAGAGTGAACAACAGACAGGTAGGACTGTCACTGTGGCAGGTGTAACATTATGATAGTGTGATGAGGTGGTGTGCTTTTGAGTCAGCAGTTATCTTTGTTTTGCTTTATTTCCCCCACCCCTTCCCCTCCCCCACTGTTTGTGTTGATTTCTCACTTTTCCCTCCCTCTCTCTCTCCTTTTCCCTCTCTCGTCCCCTAGCAGACAAAGGCAGTTTCTCTCTCGGCCTCCTCTGCTACTCTCCTCCTTCCAGTTCGGTCAGCTGATCATAAACTAGCTCATAAGACAACACACACACATACACGCACACACATACACATACATGCCAACACACACACACATACATGCACAAACACATGCACACACAACTAGATTGCTCACAACTCAAGCACAACAAGCAGGGGGAACTGCAGACTAACATTCAGAAAGAACACAATGTTGGTCTGCGTAGATACACTACCATACTTACAGTCAGACATACTGTAGGATCTGTGAGCGTACGTGTGTGTGTATGTGGTGACCTGGAGCAGATGACAGGCAGGTTGGAGGTCCAGTGTGACACACAAGTCTGACCTGTGAACGTTTCTCTCGATCTCTACCTGTCACACACACACACACAGACACACACACACACGCACACACTCAGAACAGCCCTCTCACCTCCCTGTGAAGCCTCTCATTTATGCCTCACTCCCTCCTATTCTCCCTCTCTGTCACCCTGCCTCCCACCCTCAGTCCTCCCTCCTCACCTTCCCTCACTTCTTCTGTCCTCCCTCCCTCCTGCCCGGTATGTGTGGTCTAAGCTCGTCACACCTTCTGTCCAGCCCCTCTCAGAGCCAGAGCTTGGGGCATGGCCAGGCTGGCCAGCAGAGACACACACAACATCTCCTGCCACCCCGCATGCCAGCACACCAGGCCCTGAGCTGCCTGACAGGAAGGGAATGGAAGGGATGGAAGAGAGTGTGGAGAAGGAGGGATGGAGGAGGAAGGAAGAAGGATAAGGAGAGGGAGTAAGGTCGATGTCTCAGGCCGACCTAGGCTGAGATACTTTTAGAGAGTGTCGAAGTTGAAAGCGTGAGAGAAGCCTTCAAACGACAGCAGAATGAGTGGGATGTCTATCCAGATTTCAACATCGTTTATCTTTCAATTTGAGTCTATTTAGTGACATTTCAGTGAGATTGCTTCCGTTCCTGTACAATACTTTTGTACAGGAGTGGGCGAATGGGTGTGTGTAGCACTTTAGTACAGTGTGTGTGTGTGTGTGTGCGGGGGTATCCATTCAGAGGTGTATATTGAATGGCTTGGAGGAAGTGGAGTTGCCATGAGTAATAGGAGCTGTGTGTTCACGTTACCTCCTACACAGAGAGAGAGAGGGAGAGAGGGAGGAAGAGAGAGACAGAGGGAGGATAAAGAGAGAGAGAAGGAGAGATATAGGTCAAGAGAGTCAACAGTACTGGAAGGACCACAACACACTGATAAAGAAGCTATTTTGACGCCAACCCAAGCAAGCTTTTTTTTGTGATTGAACACTTTCAGTTCCACACGGTCATTCTAATTTGACCTCTTTGGATTTACATTTACATTTAGCAGACACTCTTATCCAGAGCGACTTACAGTAAGTACAGGGACATTCTCCCCGAGGCAAGTAGGGTGAAGTGCCTTGCCCAAGGACACAATGTCATTTTGCACAGCCGGGAATCGAACCAACAACCTTCTGATTAATAGCCCGACTCCCTAACCGCTCAGCCATCTGACCCCCCCTTTACTTGGATGAAGTCAACTTCGGTTTCACACTTTTTAGAACCCTTTGTTGGCCAATCGAATTTCGTAACTACACATCTGGTAACAAAATTCGATGGGCCAAGTCAAAGGTATTTTCCAAAATTGTCCAAAGTTGGGTAAAGGCAGTCGCCTCCAATGGTAAGAATCATAAAAGAGCACAATAAAACAGAATTAGCACATTTTGAACCTGATACCTTTAGATAACAAGCTTTTGAACACATAACACTTCTAGCTAACACAAGTGCCAAAAATGTCACTTGTGACACAACACAACAATGACTAAATGGTCACGCGAGAGACAGAATTTCAGATACATGCACTGAAAATCGTCTGGTGTATCACATACTGCACGGTATCCGGGCAGGCTATCTCGACATACAGTAAAACGCTCGATACTGGCTCAATATCAGCACCATGACTAACTGCACCGTCACTGTGACCTGGAGGGGGGGAGGGGGGTATGAGGGAGAGGAACAAGGAGATGGAGGTGGAGAGGGAGGGGGAGAGCAAGAGAGAGAGAGGGGGGAGGGAGAGAGAGAAAGAGAGAGAGAGAGAGAGAGAGAGAGAGAGAGAGAGAGAGAGAGAGAGAGAGAGAGAGAGAGAGAGAGAGAGAGAGAGAGAGAGAGAGAGAGAAAAGGAGAAAGAGACAAAGAGACAGAACAAACGGCAAAGGCAGAGAGAGGGACTGAGGAAAAAGAAGGTGGCCGACGGAGACGGGGCAAGCAAGGAAAGGGGAGAAGACTGAGGGAGGAAGAGAGGAGGGAAGGGAGGGGAATACGGTGGAGGCAGAAAGAGAGGAGGAGAGGGAAGGAGAGCGGGAGGACGGCCGATAAAAGTGCTGAGGTGTTAATATTCTTCCTCCTCTTATTCAGACACATGAATGACTCTGGGCAAGGTCACACAGCTCAGGTTAACACACACACGCACGCACGCACACACACACACACACACACACACACACACACACACAAATACAGTGGAGAGCGACAGCAGCCCGAGGCAAACAGCAAACACCAGTAATGTGGAAAAACTAAGTAGGGGGACCCCCCTCTTACTACAAGACCTATTATCCCTTTATACACACACACACACACACACACATACACTCACTATCACATGTACAAGGTGGAAAGTAATCAAATAATAGCAAACAGAAAACAAGTGTTGGGGAATGCTGCAGCCAAACCTGTAGACCATTACCCAACCGTCGGTGTGCCAGAGGGGATATACACACACATTGTGGCTTCATCTTCATCGTCAACACAATTGTTTCAAACCACCTCTGCTACAGCCAGGTTTTCCCTGACTGTCTGCGAGTGCTGAGCAGGGGGAGTCACAGCAACAAACCCAGCAACCGAGTTTGGGAATTAACGTTATTGCATTGTTTTTAGTGCACTCCTCATTCCACAGCTGTCACATAAACATGCTCCTCCTCACAGATCAGATAGAGATAGACAGGCAGAGAGACCTGCGATATAGACAGGCATGTTCGAGAGAAACAGAGAGACGGGTAGAGAGAGTCATTACGGACAGGCAAGACAGAAAGACGTGCGTAGAGGAACGACCTACTGTACAGGCAGGTTAGAGGAAGAGAGAAACAGCATAGAGAGAGAGAGTCAGACAGACAGACAGACAGACAGGCAAGAGAGAGAGAAAGAGAGAGAGAGAGAGAGAGAGAGAGAGAGAGAGAGAGAGAGAGAGAGAGAGAGAGAGAGAGAGAGAGAGAGAGACAGGCTAGAGATAAAGCCATAGAGATGGACAGGTTACAGATAGAGACAGACAGACTAAGCAGAAGACAGGGTGCTAATGTGTTGTTAATGTCTCGACTCTTGTTAGTCAACATTTTTCTCTGGAGAAGTGTGTTTGAGTGTGTGTCTGTGAACAAAACCAGGAGGGTGTCCTTTGGTTAATAGAGGGAACTGACACCCCTGTGTGAGATTGTTAGCTGGCCCCATTATGTTTGTGTGTGTCTGTGTGTGTATATGTGTGTGTGTGCCCTCAGTCAGAGACAAAATAGCATGTGCATCCACACAGCGGGACAAAAAAGAGAGAAACGTTAGTAATCGAGGAAAACATAGAGGAGGGAAGGAAAGAAGGAGAGATAGAGGAGGAGAGACAGAAAGAGAGGGAGAGGTCCAGAGGTCAGGTTATATCACAGGTTTTTGTCTTATCCACTACACTTATAGGAAATGCCTGCCTTGCTAAGCATACATACACAGCTCCTGATATGGGAGAGCTGAGACACACACACACAGAGAAAACACCCACAGGCAGGGATTGACTGCACACACACACGCACACATTGTCAGTCAGCGCTGCTGCATGTTAGGACAACACACAGGAAACACCTCAACGCACTCCCTCCGCTACGCCTGTGTGTGTGCCTGTGCCAGATGCGCTCGAGCCACCGCTGTCATTCCCCTCACCCACACTCACACACACTCACATGTACTGTAATACACTCAAACAACGACAGGACAACAGAACTATCCCTTCTTAACACAAGCACCTGGACTCCCAACCATGATTTCATATACAGTATGAGAGATACAAATAGAGAGAGACAGAGAAAGAGAGAGAGAGAGAGAGAGAGAGAGAGAGAGAGAGAGAGAGAGAGAGAGAGAGAGAGAGAGAGAGAGAGAGAAAGAAAGAGCAAAACGGGACAGAGGCAGAGAAGGAGACCGACCTGTCTGTATCAGCTCCCCTGTCCCTCTCTCCCCTGTTCATCAGAAGCATTCCTGCGCTGTTACAGCCATCCTTCCATCCATTCCTCCGTTTCCCTCTGTCCTTAGATCTCCTCTGACCAGGCTTGGGCGAGATCATCAACCAGCTATCCAGCCAGCTAGCCAGCCAGCCAGGAAGCCCGCTAAACAGCCAGAGAGCCAGACAGCCAGTCAGTCAGCCACACAGTCAGTCAGCCAGCCTGCGAGCCAGACACTGTTGTAGCAAGTGTGTGCTATGCTAGCTATGAGCCCTAGTGAAGCAGGGTCGGTCACCAGAGAAAATACCCAGGCGTGACGCATATCCAGGACTGAAATAGCAATGGGGCCCCTTGAGGGCTTACACAACACACCACGCACAGGATCTTCCTACAGCCCGCTCCTCAGCAGGCTGAGCGTGCACACGCACGCACTTTACACACACACGCGTGCAGGCAGGAGGTAGACAGGCCCTTTCTCCCTCTCTCTGTCTGTTTGTCTTTCCTGTTCTCTCGTTTGTCTTCTTAACCTCTGCCAGTTTGCGCTGTCTTTGAGCACGGCGAGACTGCAAAGAGAGGGTTGGAGAAGGTGAAGAGGCAGAGCAGTTGTGTGTGGTGAGTGTGTGTGTTTGTGTGTGTTAGAAAGCCTTAAGCCTAGTTCAAATTTTGTCAAACTATGTTTGACAAACTGGCCGCCGGTGGGTTTTACCTCAACTTCATCCCAACTTTTAGGTCCATAGGGATGAGTTTGACCAATCAGAACAGATGTTTTACGACTCCAACACAGTAGCCTATCAGTATGTAGCACAGAAATTCAGAGCACGCCCACATTCTGCAGGCAGATCCTAAAAATACGCAATAATGTGAACCTAGCATGGGTGGACCTGACTAGGGGGTGGTCCTCCTGTAGGGTACCTTGAGGGGCAGAACAACACTGTAATAATCACTCCCCCTGCCCCTACACACACACACACACACACAGTTCTCCATAGGTTTCTATTGTTGCCTCCACCTCTCCTCTAGCTGTGACACAGCATTAGGACATCTTAGACATCACAGGAAAGACACACCAGGGTTTAGGAAGGACACCAGCACTAACCTGATTATCTTAGCTGCACAACTAACCCAGTTAGCTCTTTTAAATGCCTACCCCTGTCCCATGCAAGCCAGTGCAGGTCAAATCCTCATGGTTAAATTTAGCCTGCGATGATCCCATTGTTCCTGGGGAATCCTATTTACACATCCCAGAATACCTAACCTCCTTTGACCTACTTATGGGGTAGCTTGGAACACACACATACACAACCCAGAGGCGACCCTGAGATGGCCAGTCATCTAGCCTTTAGCTGGTCTTTAGCTATCTAACAACCTGGGCATTAGCATTAGCTGGTCTTTAGCTATCTGACAACCTGGGTATTAGCATTAGCTGGTCTCTAGCTATCTGACAACCTGGGTATTAGCATTAGCTTGTCTTTAGCTATCTGACAATCTGGAAATTTGCATTAGATAGCCAGTCATCAGCTAGTCTTGGTCTAGACTCTAGACGTTAGATGTTTGCGTTTCCATACTGGAGGCTGGTGATTAACTCCACTTTTGAGACATGCCTGTGGTGCAACACAATGTCATTGGGACAGATCACCCCTCATTGATCACCCTCTCTCCTGGCATCCACCCCGCAATACCCCTCCCCTTCCTACTCCTCACGTGCGAGAGTGAAAACACAGGATCGCAAATCGAACAAGCCACCGGCACGAAAACAAACCCCCAACGTGACATAAACGCTCGCTCCGTTCCGCAGGACAACAGCAGACGAACACAGAGTTAATTGGGATACTTTAATCTTTGCCTCTTTAGTGCATCAATGTTTAATAAGAGGGATGTGTCTGCAGGTCTTCCTGGCCTTCGGGGATCCTGTTCCAGATCCTGATATCTTTATCAAAGAGCTTTCCCGTTAACTCGGATTAATTAAGTATCCACGGCGATGCCAGAACTTGCATCATATGCGCCCCAGTGGCTGATGGGTAAAGTTGAAGTCATATAATATTCTTTTGAACCGATTTACATCACCGCTTCCACAGGGGCTTCGTTTAAGAGCCTGAAAGACATGAAAGTGATGTTTCCTTCTGGTGGCAATAGAGACACACACATGCACACACACACATGGACAGTGTGAAGAGATGGCACAGCTAGGACAGACATGGACAAATGTGAAACTTCCTGTGAAGAGCACAGAAAGGGGGAGGAGGAACCGTTTTAAGCAATCACGCTGTTATATTTGGGCGTCACGGCAAGGACTGAATACACACACACACAAACGCACTCGTTGACAGACACACATCAACGCACTCAAGCCCAAAACACAAAAACACACAAAAGCCTAAACACGTACACACGTTACGATGTTATGTGAATTAGCCAGAAGTGCTGGTCTAAAAAGAGCAGAGCAACATGTAATCCAACAGCTTGGTAACTGGAGCAGAGAATCAGGGAGGAACCTTGTCTGGAGAGATTCACTACTCCAAACAGCCGAAAGAAAGAATACCCTACAGCAGAAGAAGCAACACAAACACACACAGCCAGACATATAGTGTTTACATATATAGTACTTACATATTAATCCATACAGTGCCATTTTGTTTTTGTTTGTGTGTGTACAGTATGTCTGTGTGTGTGTACGTTTGAGTGTGTGTGAATGTGTGAGCCTGCCCTTGGGTGAGTTTCTAAGTTGATGTCACGACCAGATTCGACCCTTGACACTAGGATCTCCCAGCAGCCCCTGGGGCAGCGGGAGGCACTTTGACAGAACGAAAACGAGAGAGAGAGAGAGAGTAAGTGAGAGGGACTGAGGGAGGGAGAGCGAGAGGAAGAGAGAGGGAGGGGGTTGGTAGAGGAGGAGGAAACTAGAGAAAGAAAGAGATAGAAGAAGGGATGGAGAGGAAAGAGAAAGGGGAGGAAAAAGTGAGAATAAGAGAGAGGAGATAAAAGATGCGCGGCTCTACTCAGCGGAGAGCGAGGGAGGGGGAGCCTGCCCCGGCGGGGATCCAGTTTAGTGTTACATAACCCTGCCTGCCCTCGCCCCGGCTCAACCGGCATGTTTTCCACTAGACCCCCTGTCACACACACACACAGCTGTCCCCGATTCCAACAGTGAAAACAGATTCCCAAAGCAAATTCTCTCTCAATGTCACTCCCTAAAGCCCCCCTCTCTCTTTCTCTCTCTCTCAATGTCACTCCCTCCCTCTCTCTCTCTCTCTCTCTCTCTCTTTCTCTCACTCCCTCTTTCTGGCCATGTCGTCCTGTCATTCCCTGGAGTACTCATGTTGCCCCCAGCACCTGTTGCCCCTGGCGAGATGTGTGTGCTACACACACACACACACACATACCCTGGGGTAGTCCCCCCCCCCTCCTCCTCCAGTGTCAGCTTGCTTCCCTGGCCCAGACAGCCAGCCAGGCAGCTCTGGTTACCCAGCCAGGACTGGAACACATCAGCTGGGCTAGCATGGGGGGCTTCCCAAACACAAGACCCTGCTGGGCACGTACGCACACACCCACATGTTGTCAGCAAACACACAAACGCACGCCCCTGCCAATAAAAAACTCCCCCTGCCCTGCCTCACACATACACACTGTGATCTTCACACACACATAAGCGTTGCCCCCACGCCCACACACCCATATGCCACCCCCCACCCTTACACATGTTGGTGCAGGTGACTGTCAGAGAGACAGCAAACTGGGGGTACCTGGGTTCAACACTCATTACAACTACCACTGGGGTTTTACTAGCTAGAATCTCAAACCATACAGGGTTACCTCCTTTTAAGAAACTCTTATGGATGGATGGATGGATGGATGGATGGATGGATGGATGGGTGGATGGATGGGTGGATGGGGAGATAAATAGATGGGTGGGGAGATGGATGGATGGGTGAGGAGATGAATGGATGGATGTATGGGCGGGTAGGAGAGAGGGAGGTACCCGTGGCTTGATAATCAGGTCATGTGCCACCATGTTTATCCAGGGTGGGGGCAGATGGCGGTGGGAACATGTGGCTGGTGCTAATTGGGATGCGTCATCATCACACATCTCAGCTCGACAGCTAATTAACCCAATCTGTCAGGTTCAGGGGTCTATTTGTAGACTACGTCTACAAGTTATGGCGGGGTGTGTGTGCGTGTGTGTAGGATTGTGAATACTTGTTGATGGAAGTCAAAATGGAAATGCCAATGTCAACCTTGTTGTCTGTAGAATTGTCTGCCTGCCCGTCTGTCTGTGTCAAATTGACATCCTGTCTGTCTCCCTGCCTCCCTGTCTCACTGCCTCTCTGTCTCCCTGCCTCCCTGTCTCACTGCCTCCCTGTCTCCCTGTCTCCCTGTCAGTCTGTCTGACTGCCTGTCTGAGTCAAGCCAGTTCAAGCGAATAATATTTGGGGCTACCCACTTGGATGTTCCAGTATGTATGTGTGTGTGTGTTTCAACCTTTCTCTCCACTCCCTAAGGCACAGCTGACAGTACCCAGACCAGGCTAGATAACATACTGTACATACACCAAATAACACCCCGCTCAAGGCACACACACACCCACGCAGCAACAGGGCACACACACACATAGACACACAAACACACAATGGGGATAATGTTGTGATGACTGGAAATAGAATAACCATGCTTGACCCTCCATCAGAAAATGTCATGGCAGATTGAAGTACAATACAGTCACATTGCCTCAGTCCTTGAGGCACAAAAATGTTTTCCAAATTCAAACAGTTTGTGCATATTCAGTAAATTATATTCTAACAAACAATATACTATGTAGAAACGTTTTCCATTTGTTTTCATCAAATTGGTCTTTGTGTAGGGGGTTTGGGTACTGTAAAGTGTTGGACTGGTCTAATCCATCTACACACCTGAACACTCTGAACACTAAACACCACAACCCTGACCTCTGAACTATAGAATGTTGTTACACAGGAATGGAGCAGCTGGGGCCTCGGTTGTCTTTAAGACCAACAGGTTCCTGGTTTGTTCTGACTCATCTTATCACATCAGAACAAAACAGCTTCTATATCTCTCTCTCTATCTCTCTTTCTATCTCTCTCCCTCACACACAAACACGCAAACACATACCCACACACAAACGCTACCAGAAAACCTCATATTCCCAAACAAAACTCTGTTTCCATCCCAGATGAGCATCCTATATATTCACTCTCTAACGAGGAGTGCAGCACTGTCCCTGTTTATGTCTCTGAAAACGACTCCCCTCTGGCCCACTTCTAATCCCTTCCACTGTTGGGACGTTTAAGCGTGACTCAACGCTTTTTTATGGAATTTTCCAGAAAGTCTTCCGGAAACAAGGAAACGTGTGGTTGAACCTGGCTCCTGTGCTAAACAACCTGATAAGATGTTGATTTTTGTGTTTACTGGCAAGGTCTTTTGTGTCATCGATGCATAAACAACAACAGCCCTTACTGGAAGACATTCCTTTTTGTTGTTGTTGGTATAACACTGCTTGGACCAGAGAAGCTTTATAAACACATTCCATCATGTCAGAAATGATAAGTAGATAATGTGTTCAAATGGAATTCAATTAATGGAATTAAGAGAGCACTTGTTCAAAAGCAAAAAAAAAAACTAAAACAACCACTCCACCAATGGGGATCCTATTAAATAACGAATAATAACTGACGGTTATCGGTGACGTTTCCCTGTTAGCTGTCAGCTCAGCTCAAAAGCTCTAAAGTTAGAGAGCAGATCCCAGGTCCACCTCTGCATCATCCTCTTCTTACCCTTCGTTTCATTCCGCCCCTCCCTGTCTCATTCGGGCACTGACACCCTCGCCCACGCCTCTGTCTCTTCCCTTCAACTTAAGACAAAAGACTACAGCTGATCCATAATTCAGCTGAGAGAATGCATCAAAATTTATTTTTAAACTGTTTTTGTTCTACCCTTATTCCACTCTAGGAGTTATCTACAGAACTGTGTATGCATATATCGTTATGTAGGATACAATATACTGTAGGAAGCAGCACAGACAGGGCACACACACGCATGAAGAAACACACACAGGTACACACATGCAGAAACATACAAACAAACAGACACACACATACATAGAGGCACACAACACACACACACATTCAGACACAACGACACACAAACAAACAAACAGACGTACACATACATACTCACGTACACACAGATGCACACACAAACACACAGTGCATTGTCACTGAGTGTGTCTTCACAGACCTACGCAGGTAGAGCCCATCATCCCCACGCACGCCCCCACCCCCACGGCCCCGCTCTCACCCTGGCAACCCGAGAGGGGTTGCCAAATCAGGGACTAAACACAGGGCCAACACCCACCCTGACACCCCCCAAAACAGCCTCAACACACCATCAAATACGTATCCTGTTACATAAGGCTTATATAATGCAACCCTCTGCCCTCCCCCAAACTCCTCAGGACCCATTGCCCAGCATTGCTGAGATCAACCACTAATGAAGAGGGGAGAGGAGAAGAGAGGGAGGGGAGGGGAGAGGAGAGGGGAAGAGAGGGAGGGGAGGGGAGAGAGAAGTTAAATTTAGCCTTCCTCAGCCCCACCAGCCCCCCCAAGGCCATCTGAGGAACAGGAGGCAGGGAACAGTGGGGGGTTCCGGAGGTACCGCAACTAAGAGTCTGGAGGAAGGAGGGGATCTGAGAGGGGGAAGAGAAGAGAGGAGAGGAGCGGAGAGGAGAGGAGAGGAGAGGAGAGGAAAGGAAAGGAAAGGAGAGGAGAGGAGAGGGTGTCATGAAAAGGAGGGATGAGGAGGAGAGGGGAGGTGAGGAGAGAGGGGGGATAAGTAAAATGCAGAGCTTTGCATTGTTGGAACTGAACAAAACTGCAGACTACGTGGAGAGAGGGAAAAAGAAAGAGCTAGAGAGAGTAAAAAAAGAGAGGCACCTGTGAGGACAACAATAGAATACCTGCCCACAGAGCTTCTATCTGGGTGTGTGTACCCTGCAGTCCCTACTGGAGACACAGAGGGCCTCATGTACTAACGCTTTTGCGCCCACTTCAGGCGTATTTTTTTTGCAATTTGCGCGTAAAAGCATGGCGAGGTGTGTACAAATATGCTGCACCGAGGTAAAAGCGCACACTACCTGTCGCGGGAACCGAAAATGGCAAATTGCGCTTTTCCATGTCATGCATATGCATTCACGGGAGGGTCAAGGGGAAAGTGGGAGTTTCCCATAAAGAGATGGGAGGGCAAAACAGTCATCGCCGTTTTGACTTTGGTGGCTGATCCATGATAGAAAGAGAGAAGGAGGTCCATTCAATTGTGTGTTTAAATGCTCGCAATGCACGGTATAGTTGGCAGATAAAGGCGCTAATAACGCTACGTTTGCAAATGTTCGTACATGAGTCCCAGAGAGTGTGTTTGGGGTCCAACACTCTGACCAGAACTCCATGTCTGAACAGCCACCCTCGCACCCTCACCCTGGTCTAATGACAGATCTATGACATATGACATTTGTGTTCAGACCAGGGAGGCCCAGGTTCAAAACCCCCAGGGGGAGGCAACAGAAGAGAGGAGAGGAGGGAGGAGGATGCCATGCAAAGCGGACACATTGGCCCCTCCCACGTGGCTTGTTTGGAGCGACCCCACCCCTGATGATGAACCGTGCACCATGCAACATGGGAGAACGTGTGAGTTAGTGGAGGGGTGGAGTGCTGACAGCAGACAAGAAGCTGGATTTAGAGCTCTGAGGGAAGGAGGAGAGGGTGGGGGAGAGGGGAGGCGGTGGGAGGATGGAGGGGAGGAGGGAAGGCTGCCAACACGACAGATGGAGGGACAGAAAAGGACAGATATGAGATAAAAAGACGAACCTGCAGATTTGCTTCCAACTGTACCTTCACGCCTGCCAATGTACACACACACACACATAAACACATACACACTCACACACCACATGCGCACAAACACCAGTACGCAGGGAGTCAGGTGGCTGAGCGGTTAGGGAATCGGGCTAGTAATCTGAAGGTTGCCAGTTCGATTCCTGGCCGTGTCAATTGACGTTGTGTCCTTGGGCAAGGCACTTCATCCTACTTTCCTCAGGGGGGAATGTCCCTGTACTTACTGTAAGTCGCTCTGGATAAGAGCGTCTGCTAAATGTAAACACATACACACACACATGTACATGTATGAAAAACACAGCGGGAATATTTTAGGAAATTGTGGGAGGCATGATCACAAACTTCCTATGGAGAAGTACATTTAAATCCCCGGCAGTCTATGCTGACCAAAGATTGTGTTTGTGCAGACAGAGGAATTATTTCTTAAAATACACCCTGTTTTTCTTGGTAATAAGCTGAGAGTAAATGATGGTCACTTCGAAATGGAAGACATCCCTTCCTGTCTGGGTGGTGATTAGGTTGAGGCAGTACTGAAGAGAAGAGAAGATGGGAGGAATAGGAGTGGAGTGGAGGATAGATGAAGAGAAGAGCAGGAGAAGATAAGGAGAGGAAAGAAGTGGAGATGAGGAGAGGAGAGCCAGTCTTTTCTCTGCAGCACCATATGCAGCGTGGGCTGCTGGGAGCACCACACACCTGACACAAAGACCTCACACTTCCTCAGCCCTGCTACACAACAACAGTCTGTGTGTGTGTGTGTGTGTGTGTGTGTGTGTGTGTGTGTTTGTGTGTATTTATAAACGTGGTGGTGCGTTTGCGAGATTGCAAGTTTGCAAGTGTGCCTGCAAGCCTGAGTGTCTGTGTGTGTGTAAGGAGCTATGCTGCATCCTGTCACCACAGGAAACAGGTGAGTGGTGGGAGGAAGTGATGATTGACACACCAGCCTCTCCCCTCCTCCTCTCATCCACTCCTCTCTCATCCTCTCCTCTCATCCTTTCCTCTCATCCTCTCATCCTCTCTGGATAAAACCTGTTTATAAATATCAAAAGAAGATCCCTTCCAAGGAGAACACACAAGGAAAGGCAACCATTTTGGCTGTGAGCTCACACCAGGGGTCGGGACGCGTGACGGGGCCAAAGCAAAGGAACAGGGGATGGGTGGATTGGTGGAACCAGAAAAAAGATGGGGGTATGGAAAGTGGCGGAGAAACCTCTTGGCATGCGGTGTCTGTTGGATGAAACCTCCTGACATGCTGAGGACTGCGGATCAAGGGGTGGACTTGGAGACACACACACGCGCACAAACACACACACACACACCCTTGTCAGTTCCGGTCTGTATTTGCTTCATCTCCTACTTCAGAGGTGAAATGTTCAGTCAATGAAAGTCAGATGCTACATGTTTTCAGGTCATTAGAGATTTAAGACTTTGCCTTTGATGCTGTTGGGGAGGCTGGGGCTCAGAGCTAATGCCCTGCCAGCTAGCTACCGCTAGCTAATCCTAGGAGATCCAAATGGCATAAGATCCGCTAGGTGCTAGCTAGCTATCATCATCTAATCCCAGGAGATGTGAATGGCATAAGAGGCGTTAGAAGCTAGCTAGTTAATGTTAATCCTGAAAGCAACCTAATCCCCTTGCTACACTGAAATGTCAATATGAGGTGATAGGCCTAACACTGGATTGAGGAGACGAGATGAGATTGTGGTTAAGCGATCTTGGGTGCACTAAGCTAACGACTCGATACAAGATGCTGTTAGCACCCTCACATGAACTGGTAGCAACACCGGCATTGTCCTGGTGTCCTATCTCTCTGGGATTGGCAACGCCTTGGTCTGGTCTGAAGCACTTCATCTGAAAATGCAGGTCAGATTAATCCGTTTTACACTGTGAGGTCTGATTAGCTAGTGGCCGAAAGAAGACGAGAGCCATTATAATCTCATAACTGGGGTCAACGAGTGAGGACACACTTAACATTCCTTTCTATCACACAACACACACACACAAGTGTGCGTGTACGTACGCGTACACACACAACACAGCATACGCCTACGTGGCCTTGCACGCCATGTGTCCACCATGCCAGGCCTCGGTAACCAAGGACACGCTTCCAGTGGGAGGACAGGAAATTATGTCAGAGCTGTTATGTGGGTGGCAGGCATGTGTGTATGTGTGTGTGCGCACAGCAGCCCTGTGCCATTCATATACAACTCCATCAGTTGTGAATGTGTGCTCTCTCTCCTCTCTCCACCATTCTCTGACAGGCCAGGCCAAGCTAAGTGCTGCAAATTGGTCACCTGCTGATCTCTCTCTCTCTCCCCCTCTTTCTCCCTCTCTCTCTCCCATAGAAACAGTCCTCCGTTCCAGCCAGGAAAATCATATACCTCTGCCTCTCCGTCGCACTCTTTATCATTGCCTTCCTCTTCTCCTCCTCCCTCTTCCGCCCCGCCACCCCTCTCTCTGCCTCCCAGCCTTCTCTTAGAGAGAGAGAGAAACATTTAAAAGTATGAGAGGAATGTGCAATAGGAAGCAAAGGACTGACAGTGAGGAAATGAGGGAGGGAAAGAAACAGTTTATAGAGAAAGATGGAGCAAAGGATTATAAAAGAGAAGAAAACAGAAGACAGAGAAAGAGAGCGACAGAGAGAGAGACAGAGAGAGAGAGAGAGAGAGAGAGAGAGAGAGAGAGAGAGAGAGAGAGAGAGAGACTGATGCCATTTGCTCTTTTAAGAGTGTGGGCGGATTGAACGAGGGATTTAGTCACTGCCTGGCACAGCTGTGGGCACCAGGGCACCAACTGGTGTGTGTGTGTGTGCGCGTGCGCGTGCACACACCGGGGCACCAACTGGTGCCACACAGACCTCACCACCTGCTTCATGGCAAGGAGAAGGAAGGAGGGAGGGAGGGAAGAGAGGAGAGAGAGAGAGAGAGAGAGAGAGAGAGAGAGAGAGAGAGAGAGAGAGAGAGAGAGAGAGAGAGAGGAGGGAGAGGGAGGGAAAGGGAGAGAGAGAGAAACGGAAAGAGGAAGGAAAGGGGAGGGAGGCCAAGGCCAAAAGAGCCTGTGTGCAATCACTCAACACCCACTTGACCTCGTTATCTCCTCCCCCAACCTCCTTTCATCCCACCCTCCTCGTCCTCTCTCTATCTCCATCCTCCCCTCCACCTCAACTAGTCTCACAATTACTCGGCTGTTTTTATGAAGTTCTTTCGATTCATTTCCTTAGAAGCCCCATAGAGGTGTTGACATGATCAATCGTGCTGCAGGTTCAGCCACAGTATAAAATTGAGGTAACTGAAATCAACAACAAAAAAATAGCATCCTGACTATTTTGATAGCTAGACATACAACTCTCTAGATTGGCTTGTGCCCGTCAGGGTCAAAGTTCAAATGATAACTCGATGTGGTTGTGTCCGTTGACAAAAACGATGACAGACGCTCTTGGCATTGGCTGACCGTGACCATCATCATCGTCATCATCCTCAAAAATTCATACTTCCATCCAGCGCTCTACACATCCATCCTCTTTTCTTTCTGCTCAAGTATGAATCCCTTCCTCCTGCTATGCGGAAGTCACTAATGCAGCAGCATCATTTACCTAACAAACCCGATCCCCCTCTCTTACTGGAATACCACACTCACAAATACCCTTGTGTGCGAACACACACTCAAAGCGCACACACGTACATACAGAGAGGCACACCCAAATGTCTGTACACACGCACACAAATGCTGTCCAGGCGCTTTCCATGTGTTTTGACTAGGGACACAGCTTCAGCCCAGGGGCTTGTGGGTAGGAAACAGGAACAGCACCTCAGGGTTGCTGTCCTCTCCTAGCTACTCACATTCAAATGTTCTGTTATCTCCCCTGTACACTGTGTTTGTGTGTGTGTGCATGTGTTTGTGTGTATTTGTTGGGGTGTGTGTGTGTTGGTCTGTGTGTGTGAGACCTCACAGTTCTTTATCATCCTGAATTCAGCGTGAGGAGGACGAGGTAGAGTATCAATGTTTGTGTGTGTATGTGTGGGTTGGTGTGTGTGTGTGTGTGTGTGTTTGCACAGCCAAAAGGATAAATAGTCAGCACCATCTACTTACTTGAACACATCCATTTATTTGTGGCTAGACTGGCAGCTATAAATTCTTAATGTATCCAATCAATAGAGAGTGTGTTCAGCACCGAGAGTGTGTGTGTGCATGCATGTGTTTGTGTGTGTGTTTTGAGGCGAGAAAGGGGGGTTGCCTATTTAGTTCCCTAACACCGTTGCTGTGATAAGCAGGCAAATGATCAACACACACACATACACACACACAGCAGACAAACAGCAGACTTGCGTGTCTTTTTTATTCTGATAGTGCCAAATTTAGAACCCCCCCCCACACACACACACACACACCCCGCCTTCTGTTCTTCAGGGGGCAAACATTTGGCCACAGCTGTTTCCCAGTGCAAGCACTCCTCTGAGCCGTGTACATGTGTGTGTGTATATGTGTGTGTGTGTGTGTGTGTGTGTACGTGTGCACCATATTCTTACACTCCCCATCCGAATCCATCAAGGACAAAGCTTGAGTTGGTGGCGAGAGGGTTCCCATAGTAACGGAAAATGCGTTTTCTACTTTGGTCTCTTTCTCTTCCCGTGTCTATTGTCTAGTACACTGGAGCTCCTGTAATAAAAGAGCCAGCGAGCTGGCCAATCTGCCAGCTTCATTTAAGTAATTTCCTTACTCTACAGCCAATGGCAATACTGGGTTGCTTACAGCAGTTGTTTGGCTGGCCGGTCTGGAGATTCATGTTCTTTTTCAGTATAGCCAAAGTGGTTTGGAAGAAACCTTGTAAGATGAGTAGGTCTCCTCCCATTAGACCAAGAGAATACCGAAGAGACTCCAAACCTCCTCTGCTACAGATCTTCATCAGAGTCTTGTTGGTCACAGACTGTGAAGCTTTGGTCTAATGTGACTAGGAATATATATTTTGTGACAAACCATTTGTGGTCTTCATTAAACACACGCATGCACACACACATACACAGCAACCTCTCCTGTCATCTTTAACTATCTCTGAAAACCTAAATCACCTTTTGCCTAGAAAATGTAGGCGGGACTGCACCCGTCTACATCAAGTCTCTCCTGCAGCCTTACACCCCCACCCGTCACCTACGGTCTTCTTCAGACAACCGCCTGGTGGTCCCACCGCTCAAGACCGCCCGGTCCCAACACAAGCTCTTCTCCTGTCTGGCCCCCCAGTGGTGGAATCAACTCCCCACCTCCATCAGAGACACTGACTGTCTCTCCACCTTCAAGAAAAGGCTCAAGACGCACTTGTTCCGGGAGTACAACGGTACTTAGGAATGGTTCGCTTGACCCGATGTTAGTTTCCTCAAGGATCACAATGACTCTTGCTCAGAGACTTGTTGCTCTTGTGGTTAGTGGTAACTGATTTAAAATTGTTTGTACTCGCTGTGATATATTGTTTTTTATTATTGTTGCTTGTCTTTTTTTTCCACAGGTACACTTGCACTTATAGCAGTTCATGTTGTTTAATTGTAACTTGTTTAACTACATGCTCGTATGGTTCTTCCCTTTGGCACTTACTTTGGTTGTTCACAATGTGTGCTTCATGTTTTGGCTACTCGCAATGTTTTGTGGCTATCTCGTTGTTATGATCAGTGACCTATGCACTTTGTAAAGCTCTCTCTTGGAAGTCGCTTTGGATAAAAGCGTCTGCTAAATGAATAAATGTAATGTAAATGTAGAAAAGACATGTCTGGAAGCAACACTAAATCACAGCAGGGAAGGAGAGGAGGAGAGGAGCAGAAGTGGGGCTGGGAGGGGAGGGGATCCAATTTAGTCTGCTGCTCTGCTGACTGATACAGCAGCCATCCTGGTTGGGGTTAGAAACAGGAGACTTGTGTATGCTAAGCTAACATCACATCCAACACAGTTGAAGCAGTTCAATCATTTAAATTATAATTTATGTTGAGCCCCTCAGTTTCAATGCAAATTAGCTGCCACTATGTCCTCTGACAAAGCATCAGAGGTTTTCAAATACACTATGAATCGAAAACGCAATTGTCAAGTACCTATTACAGATGAACACATTTACATTCTGATTCAATATTCACTTAACAAAAAACATGAAAACGTTGTGCAGAAGCGTGACTTCGTCATTTGGCTCCTCTTTTGAGCGAATGCTAAACATGAGAAAAATGAAGCTCCAAAAATCTCCTCAGGTCTGAAGCTCCCATTGGCGAGACAGACGTGAAAACCCTTTTTGTGTGACTCAGTCATACCAACAGCCCTTCACCTTGACATTAAGAAAATAAACAGTTACACATGCTGGATGCTTCTATAAGGCACGGGGGATGGAGAAAGGTGCCGTGGAAGCTTTGAGAAGTGTGAGGAGTTGCAGACTGAATCCACGCCGTCTGAGAACAGCTTGTGCAATCAGTGACTTTCCAACCTGCCTCAGCACCCTGTTTCTGCCGCCCACACAAGTACCCTCACGCCTCAACACTTGCATGTGCACGTGCACACACACACACATGCACAAAGTAATGGTGGCTCAGTGGCAGACAAATCTTTAGAACTCTCTTCTCAGACCGTTTTAAGTCTCCCTTCTTTGCACAGACACACACACAAACATGGGCCCCCACCCCGGTGTTGACAGCTGACACACCCCGCACACTCTCACTTCCTGTGTGCAAGCTGACAACGAGGAGTGTCACATTCTCACACACACGCACACACACACCAAGGCATAGACGCAAACTGGTTGTGGTCCTTATCAGACTTTTTTACATGTATATCTGTTCACAGCCTCTGACACCCTCTGTGAAAATGAGAGCATCAACCCGTAGACACACACACGCACCACCTCCTCAGCAGCCATCTATGAAGACATAGAGATACAGGACATCATGAAAACACATCTCAGGTCATCCTTCACAGAGACAGCAGACAGACACAGGAAGAGGAACTGACACAGTGGTGACACACACAGACCCCCCCACACACACGCACATACAATATGCAAATACAAACAGTACTTTTGCAACTGTAGAGTACATCCACACAAATATGACAGCATTAGCAGAATAACCAGTCTTGGTGTTGTTACAGGGTTACACATCACATACAACACATATATCAGCCATATATGTGCAAAGATTGTGCTGCATTAAGCTACAGTAAACCAGAACGGTGGTTACAGTTATGGTGAGAACAGACTCATTCTCCAAAGCGACACATACTTAGCCCTCCTCACTCCTTTCTTCCCTCGCCCATCCTTTCATTCTCACACACACAAACCAGACAAAGGGCCCATCTAAATCATGGCATTCTACATTTTAAATGTAGAATATGTCTCATGGACTCTGTCCAAATGCCAAATGAATTGAACTCCCATAAGTACATCCCCAGACATACAGACAGATAGACAGATATATAGACAGATAGACAGATAGATAGATCGATCGATAGATAGACACACCTGCGGTTGTTTGACTTTGGCTGGTCTTGGCTGGTCCTGGTTCACTAATCCAGACACACCCCCTGCAGAGCAAGGATAGACAAAAGAGAAAGCGACAGAGAGACAGGGAGAGAGAGGGAGAGACAGACAGAGAGGGGGGAGGGAGAGAGAGAGAGAGAGAGAGAGAGAGAGAGAGAGAGAGAGAGAGAGAGAGAGAGAGAGAGAGAGAAAGAAAGAGAGAGAGAGAGAGAGAGAGGGGGGGGGGGGGGGGAGAGACAGGGGGGGAGGCAATGACAGAAAGGGTCTGTTAGGAATACATCACATGTTGTATTGGTTACAATTGTGCAAACACACATATGCACACACACTTACACACACACACTGTATATACACAAGTCAGACACTGTGAATAAATAATATACACTTCAGTGTAAGAACTGCTGCAGGATCTTTCACGTTAGAAACAACAATGAACTCGGTCAGACCACACACACCACTAAACTAGAACATTTAACTCTGGAGTTTCTGCCCTCCTCCCCTTTCTCTGCTCCACTCTCTCATCCCTCCTCCTATCCCCTTCCCTCTGTGCTGTCCCTCTCCACCCATCTGCTCCTCTCCTCCTTCCCCCTCTCGGTTTGCTTCATCTCCCCCTTCCTCCTCCCCTCTTCCCCCCCCCCCCTTGTCCACCCCTCTGCCCTCTGTCGTCCCCTCCTGATGTCATCCCACCCCCATCACAGAGGACAGAGAGGTGACGAGGACAGCATGGCCACACAAGCAGGAAAACACCCACAAACACGTGCACATACACACGCGCCGCTGGCAATGTCCCGCTCTTCCTCTCTCTCTTTGATCTCACCCTTCGACTCTCTCCAGACATTGTCCAGAATCAACACCACCCCTCCCGACACATACACACACACACCACCTGCCCTAGCCCCTACCTGCCCACCTGACAGCGCTTCCTCAGCTTCCCTCCGGTGTGTGTGAGAGTGGGGGGGGGGGGTTAGAGGGGGGGTTTCTCAGTCTCAGTCGCCGAGCCGAAACAAGTCTCTGCGCTTGCTGCTCGCACACTCTGACGAGGTGAACAGCTTTTTCCCATCTACCGTATGCAGCTCTCTCTCTCTCTTGCTCTCAAAGGCGGGACTACAGGGAAATAAAACATTTTCCTCAGCACAAAAATACGCTCTCAGATTGGCTGGAGGGCAGGTGCAAAGGTGCCAATCCCAACAGTTCGGCGGCGTGCATTGGCTGGCTGGGTAAGCGAACATGAAAATAGGTCTCAGGTGAATCCACTGCTGCAGAAACCAAAAGAGAGGCAGAGAGAGAGTGTGTGTGTTTGTGTGTGCCAGAAAGAGAGAGACTGCCTCTTTTAGAGAGCAGGAAGGGGGGAGGCCATGAGTGTTTCCTGTTGTGCTGCCTAGGCGAGCGGCAAGCATGGACGTCACACGGCGTTGCGATCTTGCGGGCACACACACAGACACCCAAAAGCACCGAGCCACAGACGGCAGAGGAAGCACTGTCAAATACCCAGAGGAGGACAGCGAGGTGGAGGAGGGGAAGAGGTGAGGGGTAGAGGAGGAGGCGAGAAAGGAGGAAATGAGCAAGACAAGGGGCAGGAGGAGGAGGAAGAGGGTCAAAGGGTGGAGTAGAGCGACAAGGGGAAAGGAGGGGAGGAGGTGAAACAGGTGGTGATAACCCGAAGGTTTGCTCCCTTCTCACTAAACTCCCCATGTTGCCTAAGCGATGTCACATCCCAATCGCACTAGGTCAAAGACTTCCGTTGTAGACAAGAGCGCCCCCGCTGGGCAGATTCTAACAGACTATCATTACACGTGACTGGGTAGGGGTACTGTACATCTCCCCCGGCCACCCACCGCCACAAACCCTGTGTTTAACACCGTGAACTAGTTATCTCTGATGGGTGACGAGTGCCTCTCTGTTTGCATGAATGTGTGTGTGGGTGGGTGCATATGTGTGTTTGTGTGTGCGAGCCAGTCAGCCACAATGCAGGATGAATTATTGAGGCATCCCTCTATCAAGGCCTCGGTCACAGGCCTCGTCTTACCAAAGGTACCGCTCTCAGTCCAGTACCAAGCAACTAGTCCAGCAGTACAACAGTACAATAGAGCATTGTATAACAACAGCTCCCCCAACCTTCAACATTCACAACAGTGACTATTTATCACAGTATGCATCTTAGTTTTGCAAATGTTTAGAACCTGAGTAAGTGTCACAACGGGGACCGCAGACTTCGAATCAGCTGGCGCGGTTTAGAGGTAGAGCTGGGTTAGGTTTTGGAATGGGTTAGGACTGGGTGAGGGTTGTGTCGGGGTTTGGTTAGGACTGGGTGAGGGTTGTGTAGGGGTTTGGTTAGGACTGGGTGAGGGTTGTGTAGGGGTTTGGTTAGCTGGAATAGCTAGCTATTTTTGGAATTTGAGGTTTACAGAGTGGGTGTGCACGTCAGTGACATCAGATGTGGGACACAGGTGTGTGTGTGTTTGGCTGTGCTAGTGAGTGTGTCGTTTTAAACAACAGTCACGCACCTCAGAGCAGAAAACATTTTGTATGTATACAACCGAACTACTAAAATCAAACTTCATTTGAACTAGTGTAGTACCTGTGTCTGTAGTGCAGTCGGTGATAATGATGTTGATTAGTTGATTCGGTGACACAAAGACAAACACATACATATCCCTAGAATTACAGTATACCCATGCCCGTGATGCAGCCAGTGATTAAGATGTTGATGATGATAGTACATGCTTTTGCTCTCTTAAGAATACCATAATATGTTCACATAAACACTCCTGTTTATAAACTAGCAATAAGGACCTTAGGAGTGTTGCATAATTAGTGCACTAGACAATAGTGTTAACACAGAATTACAGTTTTTCTTAATCAATTTGACACAATTACCAAATGTGTAATCTCATCACCCTAAAACATTACCGCAATTGGCCACTGTGGCTGTTGCTAGTTGTTCTAGTTAGATAGAATGTCTGTCCGATATGATGTAGAATGGTTATTCAAGTACAGCTAAATTAATACATGAATTTTATTTCAGCCTTCTAGCTAGCAAGTTAGCAGTCTTTTTTTCTTTTTATCGCGTCCAAACAATTTCACCCGCTTCACTACATGTGCCATATACCTCCACAATTTCAACTTCATATAGTGTGCAGTTCACAAGATAATTGAGACACAGAGAGACACATAGAGATTCCTGGCATTATAGTATGA
The DNA here is from genome assembly GCF_963692335.1 of Osmerus eperlanus. Classification (NCBI taxonomy): domain Eukaryota; kingdom Metazoa; phylum Chordata; class Actinopteri; order Osmeriformes; family Osmeridae; genus Osmerus; species Osmerus eperlanus. The sequence continues at coordinate 15,209,678 of NC_085025.1, forward strand.
TAACCCTTTTACAAGCAATGTCATGAAGGGCTTCACAGATGCCCACCATCGATCAGAACCAATAATCAATCAAAACCCAATCCTACAGGAAACGGTTTACACAGTGTTATCCACAGACTTAGTCCCCAGGGTGTATCTCTGCTAGTTTCACTCTCTGTTCAAGTGAATTACAACAGTAACCTTCACTCAAAGACAAAGGTCTCGATTCAGGCTACCTATGCTGTGTGTGTGTGTGCTGCTTTGCCTGTGCGAGTGCTGCTTTGCGTGTGCGTGTGTGTGACTGCCCTACTAAGACACAGGGGGACAATAGATTACACAAGGCTGGAACATCATTAACCTGCTATGATCAACTGACCCATATGTACTGTTTATTTTTTGCACTCAATAATATATACTGTTTCTATCCAGTACTGGATACAGTCTCTACTGTTTACTAACTTAGCAATCTATTGTATATATTCACTACTCTATACCATTCCATTCAGTACTGTTTTGATTAATTACATTTAATACTTTGTGTGGCATACAATTTACAGAGTACTTTACGGAACATCTACTTGTCCTTCTGCTTGATCCTCCCCTCTCACCTCCATTCCTTCCTTCCCAATCCCTCTCCATCCTCCCTTCTCCTCTCCTACCTCTTCTCCACCCCTCTTTTCTTCTCTTTTCTCGTCTCCTCCTCCCGAGTGTCATCGGACCAGCCAGTGAGACAGATGGTGTGTAGGAGGATCTACTCACATGCCTACCTTCTCCGTGTCCAACTTCTAAAATAGTATCACTACTATATGTATCCCATAAAGCAGACACCTTTAACAGCAATTTACCATATACCAAACTATCAAGGCCCTAAACTATAGCCAGCATGTTTAACCTTGTTTTTACCGTGTTCCACCAATTGAGCCATCCACATGAGACAAAGATAACCTCACCAGATATCCTGCACTTGGCACACAGGAGCACATTGCCATGGAGATAATCTCTCTACCTATACGGAAGCAGACGGCGCTGGGGCACCGCCAGTGCTGATCGTGCCTTTGCAGTTAACGTGTAGAGAGCGCGGCTTAGCTGGTGTCTCTCATGCTGGCATGTAGCCACTGTGCCAACATAGGCTACAACAAATAGCAGGGGTTACCTAGCCTGAACTCGCAGACCAATATCTTAGCTACCTCTCCCATACATCCTCTAACACTAAACCACATAAACCACACCATAGTTAACACAAGCAGAAAAAGATGGAGCGGCCGACGCTTCTCCGTTACAAGTGGTTGTTTGAGTTTCAGCGCAATAAACAGAATAGCTAATGCGTTAGTCAATCAAGAGGCGTATTTAACGTTGGGGATGAATGAATAAAGCGGAAAATATTTTCCATCACAATAGTGGCGATCAGAGGAAAGAGGCGGGTGATCAGGAGAGCGGTCGGCGGCTGAGAACCCCCTCGGGTTGGGCCCCTTCTTGACGGAGAACACGTCATGGAACATTCCCGGAACGGGCCAGCGCACCACCCACCATCGCTCTCTTCGACACTCAAACGCACAGACGAACAAACCGAAAACATACGATAAACACAGAATTGCAGGTCAAGACAGTTCACAGGCATGGCACATAGAGCACACATAGACGTGTGGCTGTGGTCTTACGTTCTGTGCGAGATTGTGTGCTCCGGTGACAAAAAGAAATCCGACTTCCTCGCCGTGCACCCGGAGTGTGGGTTTATAGAGACACTTCGCTCGCTGCAGCGGCCGTGCAAATTCCTTGGGATATTACGCAACATTCCTAATCTGCATGCAAGCACTGGGTATTCCCCACATAGCTCTTCAGAAAGCTCCCGAAGACCAGACATTATTCTTTATAAAACAACCAACACCATCAAACACCAATCCTCGATTCACTTACCGTGTCACATTTAAAGCGCCGTGCGAGAAGCCGCGCACGATAATATTCCAGGGGGTGACAGCCGTACGTCAAGGCGCCTGACACTTCAGTAGTTGTCAGATAAACCCAAACATCAAAGTGTAAAAAGTCTGATAAAAATAAAAACACAAAAAATAGCAACTGCGCGATGACCTCTCCGTGCCGCACTGAAGCCTTGTGCAGCCGCTTCAGAACGAAAAGTTCTGTAAGAGTCAGTAAAAATGAATCGTCTTTGGACAGGATTTCTCTGTTATTCGGGACGCCCAAGATCATGTACTGAGAGGGAGGTTGCGATCAGGAGAAACACACATAGGGGTTATTCCAAGCACAGCTTCCCAGAATAGAATAGCAGAGAGAGAGAGAGAGAGCGCGCGAGACACGGGGAGAGAGAGAGAGTGAGAAAGGGATAGAGAGGGATAGAGGGCGAGCGAGTGTGTTTGTGTGACAGAGGGTGTTTGGTTCGTGACGTCATCGGATCCCCCAGCGCGTCCGAGGGAGAGGCCGTGGCCGCGGAGCGCGGCGGGGAGAGGGAACGGGAGAGACCGGTCGCTCTCAGACACCACCGCGGGTATCTCCGTGCGCGGGGATCTCCCACGGCGGCGCGCCCGGAGACGTGACATGCAAACAGACAGCTAAAGACTGTCAGGAGGAAGCGCAGTCGGTTGTGTCCGTTTCCGCTTGGGCTTGTAATTGACCCTAGTCTCTTTAACAATGTAGTATTTCTGAATTATGCAGGAGCATATTTCAGTTAATCATTTGTAGCCTAAAATGCATTATGCGGGAGGCACTCAATGAGATGCAACCATCTACAAAAGAAAGGCTAATATTAGTAGAAAGGCAATAAAGTAGGGTAAATGACCGGGGTAGTGCATAAGAAATCACATTCAGGCTTGAGTATGTATTGATATAAAGCCATTTTGGCTGCTAATAATAGGCTAGCATTTGTACCAAAGCAACTTTACCGATCAAACCTCTGTATGAAGCCCCAGCATTCTGTCGGTAAACATAGCATACTGATAACGTTACTGTTGGTGAGAGGATAATGGAGAAGAGTGTGAGAGCCCATAGTTTGCAGATGTGAATTATATTTACATTCAGCACATGCTTTTATCTAAGTGATGTTCAATGGTAGCCTACAGTGGAAAATCAAGGACCCGAATTTCAGACAGTATTTCGTGGTTCGTTCCCAGGAACGATCAAGTCTTCAGTATTTTAACCAGACACTAAGCAACAATAGAGCACAACGTTGAGCACAATGAGGAAATAACACTACTATTAGACAATACTTTGTCTAATAATTAGGCTACTAATACTAACACTCAGAGTCCAGTGTTATAACTACATGCAACATGGTTTAAAGCCAAGGACCTGTGAGACTAACCACCTCCACTCTCACGTGTAACAGGACAACAAGACTTATCAATGAAAGTGTCAATGGCCCAGGTACCATCTGAGGTTTTGTGTGTGTGTGTGTGTGTGTGTATGGTTGTGTATTGTGTTAAGTAGATTAGTGTCCCTGAGTCTCCTGTAAATAATAATCCCAATGACCTCATCAGCCATGACCTGGAGGTCTCCATGGAGACACACGGGTGTTCCCCAATAGAGGATCTCTATAATAATCCAGAAGGATGTTCCAATGGGCCCCTCCATTAGCTAAGTAGCCTCAGTCACTCAAAACATGTTGACACACACACACAGATCAAACTAGCTTCATCCAACATGGCGTCTGTCGATACACACCTGCAGTTCACCTAATCATGAAAAGCAAGGGAAGAGAGACACTGTCACAGCCATAATGTTTTTACATTAAGGTTGGGGGGCAGGTGTTCTTCTCAGGTACAATGTTCTACTCAGGTAATGTTCTAATGTCAGGTAGCCTACAGTGTTCTGGTAAAGTTCTAATGTCAGGTATAGTGTCACTTAGGTGATGTTCTCTCCTCAAGTACAACCTGAACCTTACTTAATGACAGTATGAGTCACATTAGCTTGAAATGATATTGTGATAATAGATGTTTTGTCACCTTACACAAAACATTTATTCTTTGCCTTGTTGTTTCTGATACCTTAAAACTGGAATGTGGTACACACTAACACAAGAATGTATATGGCTTTGTCTTGTCATTGTTTCTGACACTTTAAAACTGGAACAGAGTGACTCATGGTGATAAAACACACAATCTGTTTGTGTGAGTGTGTCATCAGGAGGCTTTGGAGTTCATGACTGCACTTGAGTCACATAACATAATCTCCCAGCACATACAGTATCTCAAAGTTGCATTTTTAAAAGTGTCAGTCTTCCTAGAACCCAAGCAGGCGAGGCCTGGTTATGAATGGAGTCAGATGGCTGAGCGGTTAGGGACTTGGGCTATTAATCAGAAGGTTTCCAGTTCGATTCCTGGCCGTGCAATATGGCGTTGTGTCCTTGGGCAAGGCACTTCACCCTGCTTGCCTCAGGAAATGTCCCTGTAATTACTGTAAGTCACTCTGGATAAGAGAGTCTGCTAAATGTAAATGAAACTGCCGAACCCACCTGGTTGCAAAGGTATGTTTTAAATCTCTTTTTTTAACCATTGTATTGTATTGTACTACACTGTTCAGTCTGGTAGTGTACATGTTTCATTTGTGCTATGTTGTTTGTCTATGTTTGTTGTTTGGAATCTTTGGATTCCTCTGTTGGGTCCCATTGAGAAACAGACTCTTGTGTTTATGGGCCCTCACCTGTAACGTACATGAAATTAATAGATGTCAAACAAAGGGAACAAATCAAAGTTGATCCTCTCTTTTGATGGTAAGGTAAATTCCAGACCGTAATCATTAATCTCAGCCACAATCTTCTCTCAATGCTGGTTGGTTGTACACTGGCTCTAATGCAACACCTCCTGTAGGTCATCAGACAAGCAACTTCCTGTTTCTTAGAGAATCGCTCAGGCCCACATCCTGTCTGTCCTGCCCCCGAGCATGCCCCTTAGTTCCTCATAGAAGCGACCCGCACACCACATACCGTACTCTGTGTGTGCATCAGTGCGTCACGTACACAAACACACCCACACACACACTAGCTGAAACACGCATGCACGTCCTAAAACAAACACACTCCTGCTCTGTGTAACCCAACCACACACACACACACATTCCCCCCGAGGCCCATGTCCCAGGGCTGCAGCGTAGCCTGTGTTAGACAAAGCCTATCTTGACAACTGATGTATTGCTAGTGCTTACTCACTCTGCCAAACCTCACCCTCCTCCCTCCCCACCCAGCTTCTCACTTCAACATAGTGTGGTTGCTATTGTACAGTGTTCTCTGACTAACCCTGCACAAACACACACACACACACTCAGGAATCCCAGATTCACCCTACCGTCGGCGGCAGGCTGCCAAGACGTTACATAAGATCAGTGAAGTCCCATATAAGACAAAGGTTGCATCGTCTAGGTGATAAAGCGCTAAAGCTCACCCTGCGACCAGCTATCTGTGCCTCCACAGCGGCCCTGGAAGAGGAAGCACTTCTCAGCTTCCCCTTTCCTCCCCCAGGTAGTAAAACAGACAGTTAAAGCGCCTTGGGCCCACCAGGCAGCACACATTAAACACAGTTCGTCAAATATATGCATATTCCAGTCACTGGGCACACAGACACAACAGTCCATGTTCAGTTTACATGAGGATCGGAAGGAGCCAGGCTGGCACGTAGACTAAATACGTGCAACACAATATGGGAACACGATACAGGCCTCGAACGTTTGGATTCGCTCCTGTCTTCCATGCCGTTTTGATCAAAGGGGCTGTCAGGTGTTAACCCTGTGTGTGCCTGAGTGTTTTTATGTGTCTTCCTTCATCGAGCATCCCCACACTTCTAGCGGTTCAACGTAATCACTGGGAACAGTGAGGTGACAGATACCCAGGTATGGCTGATTGAGCGTAGCTGCAGTTTAGCAGGGAGACACGGCCAGTCCCATGTGGCAAGAAAGCTTCTGCCTGCTGCACACAGCTACACCCGACCCCTGCTGTTCACACTGGGTACTGACCTATGTGCAGGTTAGATTGAGTATGCCATGTCCCTCCATCCGTTTATCCATCTGTTTATCAATCTTTTTCCATCTTTGATAGGGGAAGAGATGTAGACTGTCGGCAGGTATGTGTGTTCTAACTGGATTCTAACAGGTTCTGACCTGGGGAAGGTTAAACGGGGATCTTGACAGTCAAGATTTGACATCAGGACTGTACCTCTCCACTTCTCCCTTCTCGTCCCTTGTCCTCTCCTCTCTTCTTCATACTCTGCGCCCCTCTCCCTCTGAGTAACCACCACGTCTTCCTTCTTTCTCTCTCTTAAACACTTTCTCTTCCTTGGTCTCTCTCTCTCTCTCTCTCTCTCTCTCTCTCTCTCTCTCTCTCTCTCTCTCTCTCTCTCTCTCTCTCTCTCTCTCAGTCTCTCTCTCTCCTCCCCCTCAGGACACAGGGGCTCTTGTGCCCGGGCAAAGTTTTCCACTGTGGAACATTTGTGGGAGATGAAAAAAAAGGAGTGAGAGAAGAGAGACGAAAAAGAGAGCGGCCTCTGCCAGCTCCTCCTGGTCTCCTGGGACTGGACTGTTTGAAGTCTGCTTGATGGAGAGTGGTAAAACAGCCTGGCAGAGAGAGAGAGAGAGAGAGAGAGAGAGAAAGAGAGAGACAAAGAGACAGAGAGAGAGAAATATAAAGAAAAGCAGGAAGAGGCATTGCCGACGTTCCACAGCTTCTCTTCATTACCTTTGGATAAGAAAGGTAATTGTGTTTTACCTATTCTATCTTAAAGCAGTTGACCAATCATCACCCCCCTGTGCCCCCCCCCCCTCCCCCATCTACCCATCCGCTTCCTCAGATACAATTCCAGACTGAAACCTCATTCTGGTTAAGTTGCCAACCATAATTCTCAGCCTGGGATCTCTACCGGGTCTTCATGGTCCGATGGGGCAGGAGCATACAACAAGAAGGTTTTCCAACTATTCCTTTCTATTAAAGGTCTACGGTAACTTGCACAGGGAACAGAGCTTACGTAAACAAGCATTTTTTCTTTTTGGGGGGCCTAACCAGCCCCTTAACAGATAACACACACAAACACAGTCACACACCTCAACCCTTCATGATGTAAGATTCTGAGAAAGTGTGTCCTTGTGTGTTAAGGCTACTGTTTGTAGGCAGGCCGCGTTTGAACAAACAAGCAATTCTTTTCTCCATGTGGTTGCCTGTCATCAGCCATTATGCTACACAAACACTATCGTGGACATGTCTGTTGTACCATCATTGCAGACACACCCGTCCAATAAAGCTACAGGTTGTTACACACAGTTTCTACAGATACCTCTGTGTGTGTGTGTGAGTGATAAATCATACATACTGATCATACATATGATCACGGAACGGAGGTCAAACTGTGAATGCTAACCTGACACACTCAGCTAGACTGGTAGTACACCTGATGTCCAAGCATCACATTTGGCTCAACCCTCAATCCATCTGTCCATCCATCCAGTCATCTAACCCCCCCCCCCTGTCCCTCTACCCCCTACCACACACACACACTGCCCATCCCTCAATTTCCACTCTCTCTTTAGCCCACTGCCAAGGGGCGAGTTACGTAATCTCTCTCTCTCTCTGCGTCCTGTTTTAAATCTGGAAACACTCGCTGCGTCTCAGTAAACAAATAACAAACATTCCTCTTCATCAGGATATGAGTTGTGGCAGTGAAGATGATGATGAGGATGTGTGGTTGTGTGTGCGTGTGTGTATGTATGTGTGTATAGATGTCTTAATTACAGAGATGAGGACTGAGGTAATTCCGGTGGCTCTCTCCGGCAGGTGTGTCTTCTCATTCTCCCTTGTTAGATAGATTGCCTCAGCTTTGATGTTGGTAAACACACAAAAACACAGCCAGAATGTGTGTGTGTGTATGCTAGTCCAGGCATTAAACTGTATAGCTGGCCGGGTCCACACAGAGAGAGCCTTAATGAGGCTTGTACTGAGCTATTTATAGTCCCTCCTCATGACGTGCCAAGTCAAGCTCACTAAACAACCCTCTTTGTAATATGTTGTGTAAGATGTTGATAGGCAGCCCTGTTAGCTAGGCCTGTGTGTGTGTTAATGCCCTGCCAATCAAGCCAGGGATTATAGTGACCTCTCAACTAGCGGAGGATAAACTTTCATGTTGTGAGAGATGCTCTTCCAGACACACACACACACACAAACCTCACAAAATCACCCTTCTCTCATCTCCCTGCTTGTGACACTATTTAGACATGAAAGGCTGTTGGCAGCAATAGTGCCCTCTTATACAATGTTAAGACAGATTATCTAAATTGTATGTGTGTATGTGTGTGTGTGTATTTTATGTGTTTTATTTTGTGTGTTTTATAGTGTGACCCTTGACTAAATTGGGAAATGAAGATAGGATGCGAGGCCTGGACCTCCCTATACAACCCTGTCTGGGACTCTTGATAGGGTTAACCAGACATCAATCATCAGCTGTATTTTGGATATGGGAGGGCTTATCCACACTTTAGAGCATACAGGAAGGTTGACTAACAAACAGACAAACGGGGGATGAGGCAGGGAGACAAGGTCAAAAAGAGAGATACATGGAAACTGAGAGGGGCACGGAGATATACAAAGAAATGGGAGGACAGAGATAGACAGCAAAGAGAGAAAGAGAGACAGACACAGAGATTTGCTGGAAGACAGACAGACAGAAAGAGAGATTTAGACAGATAAGTAACGTGTGGCATGCTAGAGCCCTGGGTATGAATTCTACCCTCCCTCCTCTAGCCTGGGGTTTGGCACCCACCCCACTGCCTCCCCCCTCCAGAGCAGCTGACTCGGGGGAGGAACTGGGCTGGAACCCCTGTAATCGCTAGCCTTCCATCCTCATAATAGCTGAGATTGAAAGCACTTGTCTGTCTCTAAGAGGGATTTCACCAGGGTAAACCTCTTTGGCAGCCTTGTCGTAACATAATGCTGATTTGAGCAGAGCGCCACATGGCTGATCCCAGATAGGAAGGCCCAGAGCTGGGGGATAAAGACATCCCTCCAGCCCCAGAATAACCGGGATATTCCATAAACTCTTCAGGAATGTTCTCTTGAATGTTTACCTTAGTTGTAGATCATTTAGCTCATACAGGTCATAATCCTCTTGAAATATCTGTTTGTGTAACGGTGTTACTGTTGTAAAGATTCTTGTAAAGATGCTCCTGTTCCGGAATCATGTCTTTTTGTAGGCTATTTAATACTATTGTTTGAATTTAAAGTTAATACATTGTGAAGACAGTTTGAAGTACAGAAGTACAAATTGGGTTATTTTAATAGCCTACTGAACCTAAATAATACCTAAATAAATTATCTTTTAGATTCTATAACATGAAAAAGAAGTAGCCTATCGGAAGAAAAGTTATAGCCTGAATAAACATATTACAGTAGGCTTATATTCTGAACTCACATAGATAGTTTAAATATACAGCTCAGGTTTCTACTAAAAACTAACAACATGCAACGGGGCCGTTATAAACTGGAGTCGCAAAGAGACTATCAGTATTGCTGAACGCGAACAGTCTTATAAGTTAGCGTGAGACAAGGCCATAATCATAACATATATTGGGGGGGACACATCCCCAATATTCAAATCTGGTCAAAATGTCACCCCCCCCATTTTTTGATATACAAATATAAATGTCCTACGCTACGACAGGCAACCACGCACGCTGTCCGAAATTATCATAACATTTTTAATTCGTCCCCCCCAATGTTGACTGGCTACGGTCTTGGCTTGAGGTCAGCGGTAACCTATTCTGATTCAATAAATGAGACGCTGGGTGCACACATCAAATTGTGAACTGCGGCTGCAATATATATGGGATACATGCATTTAATTGCCTAGTTGATACTCCATATTCTGATATCTTATATTCAATATTCGGACACATCTCAAAATGTCCATAATTACATTATGTCATTTAGCAGACGCTCTTATCCAGAGCGACTTACAGTACAGGGACATTCCCCCCGAGGGAAGTAGGGTGAAATGCCTTGCCCAAGGACACAACGTCATTTTGTACGGCCGGGAATCGAACTGGCAACCTTCAGATTACCAGCCTGATTCCCTAACTGCTCAGCCACCTGACTCCCCATATTATGCGGTCAATGTCACCAGAGAGGGTGAGGAAGTGGGGGGGATTTATCAAACCTGAACATGGTGATGCCATAATCGTTATAGAGGGGCCGCTCACCTTATTTGTGCTTTGCAGCGCGCGGTCTTCTCGGAGTCTGCGAGACAGCTGCATTCCCTGTTTCTATGGCAACATCCTCCCTCCCCTTCTGCAAACTCCTCGCGCACATTTGCTACGCAACCCCCCCCCCCCCTCTCTCTTTCTCTCTGCTCTCTCTCTCTTCCCGGCAACCCCTGTTCTATCCGACGACCCCCACCCCCCTCCTCTCCCTCCACCGTGAGACCATTAACCGCATCAAGCCATAACGAAACAGCGGGAGAAAACAGGAAAAGAGGGGGCAAGGAAACATGGCGCTCATTCCGTCGCAGGTGCTGAGGGTTGCCATCCTTCTGTCATATTTCTCCATCCTCTGCAACTACAAGGCTATTGACATGCCTGCTCATCAAACGTATGGCGGGAGCTGGAAGTTTCTAACGTTCATTGACCTGGTAAGTGCGCATTGTTGTTGTCAAGTCCGGGTCCATTCAGGGATGCTATCGCTTATGCTATGGATGCTACGGGATCAGTAACCTACCTCCGGTTGATACCGCCAACCCCCGGTTCCTCAACGGGCCTGGAGTGCGCCTGTATGATGTCCGTTACGGATATGCAGCCTGTGAGGAATGCGTTTCATCCAGCATTGTTACGGATTGCTCGCATTTTTGGGCACGTGTTCCTTTTAAAGCTCACACTCATCCAAACACCCCCCTCCTCCTCTCTTCTCTTCTCTCCTGGCTGCTACTGATGCAAGCCGGTTTCTCTCTATTGTTCATGCAGTGTTGCCTGTAATCACACCATCAATCACAATTAGTTGTGCTGCAACCTCCTCGTGGGTACCGGATGATGTTATGAAGATAACTATATCTCGAGTTTAAATGAATCCCAAGTCAGATGAGCGAAAGACATATTGAAATTGGAAAACACATGTCAGCTCTACGTTCTCTTGGGTGCTGTCTCGTTCTCTTGTTCCATCATGTTTAATAGTTTCATCACATTTATACCTTAAACTGAATTTGGGGAACGTAGACAAATTGTCTCTCCCTCTTCAACAAGCCCTCAAATACACACACATACACTTGCACATACATACATACGCACACACACACATTTTCACAGCTCCTGCTGGTCTGTCAGTCTGTCAGCTTATGACTCATGTTTTCCCGTATTAGAAGGCCTTTTTCTGAAGCCTTTTTTTACTAGGGCCTTTTATTGCCACGGTGCTAAATGCAATAACGCCCATAAACTTGTTTTGTTACTGTCCATTACAACATCTAGCTTTTCACACAAAGCAACGAAGCATGACTGTGAGTGTGCGTGTGTGTCTGTTATTCCTTTTTGGCTTGATTTGAAATCCAGGCGCGGTCATAAAAATTCCAATTTGACACGGTCACCCCCAGAGTACAGTCCACTCCATTATATCCCTCTTCAACTCACCAGCCTCCACTCTCTTTTCAGCTTCTATCTATGAAGCGTCAACATTTGGGGGGGTCGGTCTTTCTTCAAGCCTCCTATGAGCTTGACTCTCTTTGGGAGGGTATTCCTGCAGCTTGTGTTGTTCTGGGTCAGGATTGTCTCTCTGGATACTGTCTCACTAGCCCACAGTCTCTGGGACTCTGGACTAGTGAAGCCAGTCCTTCAGTGACATACACACTCAATCAGGCACACGAATACACACACAAACACACACATGCCATGAGCTAAGCGGCACACTCTGTTTGTTCTCATGTATGCACCTTCATTATTAAGCAGGCAAGCCGGACCCCACACACAGTCATACACACACACACACACACACACACGCACACACTGTGTGGGGTGGCATCTGATAGCTGCTGTGCCAGAGCATGGCCCCCACTCCTCTCTGTTGGGTCACACAGGGAGTCATGTGATAGGAGAGAGGAGGTCTGTGTGTGTGTATGTGCTTGTATGTGTACTGTACATTTATGTGTGGAAGGGGGTTAGGTGATGGTGGGGGGGGGGGGGGGGGGAGTCATACAATCTGCAATACTGTATGCCAAAAAATATATGTCTAATGGGACTAGTCATCATGTCATGCATTCTACCATGCATTCCACACATTCTATAATAATGCTCATTATGCATTGTAAATGGTTTTTGGGGGGTTTGCATAATATACTTGAATAATATATTTGAACATGTGTTCCTCCCTCTGCTCCTGCAGGTGATCCAGGCTGTGTTCTTTGGTGTCTGTGTGCTGACCGACCTGTCCAGCCTGCTCACTAAAGGCAGTGAAAGCCAGGAGCAGGAGAGACAACTCCGCAAGCTGATTGGCCTACGAGACTGGATGATGTCCGTGCTGGCCTTCCCCGTCGGGGTGGTGGGTGAATCTTTCCTACCGTCCTGACTTCCTGTGTGACGAAACAGTAGTATGAATGTTTGCCATCCGTGTTGCTCTTGTGAGATTTGGCTGGTCTTGTCTGTGGTGCTATATCTGAGAGGTCCACACTGTCCACGATTTGTTTTGCAAATAGCAAGGAGTTTATCTGTCTGTTCCCCCCTGGTGGAGCTGGAACCAGGGGTCAGGTGGGAGGTCTATGTTTATTTTAGCAGGACTGGTGACACTGATAGGCATCGCGTAATGATGTGTAAAATATTGAAATCAGGTTCCTGGTGCTGTGTTTCGTGTGGAGTCTGGTGGAGATGTGACGGTGTGTATTTGTGTGATTGTGTGTGTGTGTGTCGGGGCGGGGTGGGGGGAGACAGTGCTTTCTGTACCAATCACATCCACATTTTCTTTGTGCGTTTTAATCGCACAAAAAAACTGTTTAGTGTGAGGGTAGGTGTGGTGGTAGTGGGTGAGGGGTGGGGCTTTAAAGGCTACAGTAGGTTACTCTGTAAATAGTCCGGGGAGGGGGGGCGGTCAGGGCAAAGCAGAGGTAGTAAGGGTGGGGTTGGTGAGGGTTGTTGACGTAGGAGGCTGCTGGCAGCCGTGGGAGGTGAGGCGCGTGGGGGTGGAGGGGAGGGAAAGAGGTTAATGGGAGAGTCGATGATGTTGTGGAGGGATAGGGGAGGCTTTAGGAGGGTGTTGAGGTTCCATGGGGGGGGGGGGGGGGGGGCAGGGGCCATGTTTTGGTGTGTGTTTTTTAAGGCCCGGGGCTAATATTTGCCTTGTCGTGGGCGGACGGACACAGAGGGGCAGTGTTCTATTTCCAGGCCGGGGGCCAAGCTAGTGCTGCTGTCTTTCATCTCCCTGCTGGCATACTGGAGCTGCTCTTCTGTAGAGAGAGAGTGCTGAGTTTGTGTGTGTGTGTTTGTGTGTGTGACGTGTTCTCAACGATAGGCTGTGCATCTCCGGGCCTCAGTCTTTCCTGGTTTCTAGGAACCAGGTCATGTGACCTGTGCCGTGACCTAGGGTTGACCCCTCAATCTACGCAAGTCATCAGAGAACAGGAGAAGGGAGCCCTGTCGGTGACCACACATACACACACCTAGGTGAGCTTGGGAGTCCTGTAAAGAACAAAGGATGGTGGTTCATCATCATTGTCCCAGAAACACACACATAGCCAATCATGTTACTGTTTGGTACTAGTGTGCCATTTGATGATTCCGTTGGCACAGCTGGCGTCTAAGTGCCGGGCACACAGGTCGGGTTACGCACAAGTTACACACCACACAATAGCTGTCAGCTACGCCACCGTCCACTACGGGAAACCTACCCCCATCGACAGGATACCGGGGGTAATGTATGCTCTCCATGCCCTGGTGTGTGTGCGTGTGTGTGTGTGTTGACGGCCTCAACCATGGTCAGGTGTGAATGTGTCTGGCACTCTGTCTAGGCCCCCTCCATTCTTCCCAGAGCCTCCTGGTGAAAGAGGAGATTGTTCCATCGGGGGCACAATAGACAGGGGCATCTCACATGGTTCTTTCTGCACCCCAGCTGGCAGATCAGGTAATTCCACCCCTGCTCTCTGGCTCGCATTGGTTTGGCCCACAGCCAGTTCCACAAGGCCTTGGGCCCAGGTGTGGTTTCTCCTAAAAAGGGCAATGGGGCGATGATGACCGCACGCAAACATGAGCGCACACACACATACACACGCAAACACATCCCGGAGCTGAAAGGGCTGCTGAGAGTGTGGAAATGTCTAGATTGTCCAAATAAACTATTGGGCCTCAGACCTCTATTTCCTCAAACTTTGTATGCGCACACACTTACACACACACACATACACACACACCTACACACACACACACACACACACACACACACACACACACACACACACACACACACACACACACACACACAGAGTGCCCCTCACTCACACCTTGCCCCCACAGAGGATATTAAAATGGCTGTTTTCTCTCCTTGGTACAGTAAAGAAGGGTGAGGCACTTCTCAATGCTTTCCATTCAATTTTGACAGATCCCAACCCACGCTCCTCTGCTAGACCAGATCTGGTTGGTGCAGGACAGCTCCTAGTCCAACCCTAGATTGCATCTGACTATAGAAAGGCCAAAGAGGCTGACATGGCACTTACCTGTCCTGGAGACCCACTAATCGGACTACAAATGATCCTAGTGTGGGTGGATTAACTAGGCCGATGGGAGGAGTTTTTAGGCCTGTCAGGATCATGGAGGTGGGATTCCACCACTAAGGCTCCTGCTGTATAAAGCTCACTCTTCAAACGCACCCCTGGTTCCAAGCCAGTTTTCCTGAGTTACACGCTTGTCTCCGTGGTGCGTTTGATCTGTGCGCCAGCTCAGCACTGAACCGCATACTGAAGGCAGATGGGTGTAAACGGAGATGAGTGGCAAGGAGGGGGAAGGGGGGGGGGGGTAGTATGTGATGAAAGGAGTAAAAGCTGATGGATGACCAGGGAACAGAAGTGGAGGATGAAAAGGAAGATATGGGATGAGAGAAGATTTGGGGGGCAGTTGGAAATTGTTGTGTGGTTATCGCGTGTTTTCTTTAGTGCGTGGTGACCATGTTCTGCTATGTTCTTACGCTTCTCCAGTATGTGGTGACCATGTTCTGCTATGTTCTTATGCTTCTCCAGTTTGTGGTGACCATGTTCTGCTATGTTATTGTGCTTCTCCAGTGTGTGGTGACCATGTTCTGCTGTGTTATTGTGCTTCTCCAGTGTGTGGTGACCATGTTCTGCTATGTTCTTGTGCTTCTCCAGTGTGTGGTGACCATGTTCTGCTATGTTCTTGTGCTTCTCCAGTGTGTGGTGACCATGTTCTGCTATGTTCTTATGCTTCTCCAGTTTGTGGTGACCATGTTCTGCTATGTTCTTGTGCTTCTCCAGTTTGTGGTGACCATGTTCTGCTATGTTCTTGTGCTTCTCCAGTGTGTGGTGACCATGTTCTGCTATGTTCTTATGCTTCTCCAGTGTGTGGTGACCATGTTCTGCTATGTTCTTATGCTTCTCCAGTTTGTGGTGACCATGTTCTGCTATGTTATTGTGCTTCTCCAGTGTGTGGTGACCATGTTCTGCTATGTTATTGTGCTTCTCCAGTGTGTGGTGACCATGTTCTGCTGTGTTATTGTGCTTCTCCAGTGTGTGGTGACCATGTTCTGCTATGTTCTTGTGCTTCTCCAGTGTGTGGTGACCATGTTCTGCTATGTTCTTATGCTTCTCCAGTTTGTGGTGACCATGTTCTGCTATGTTATTGTGCTTCTCCAGTGTGTGGTGACCATGTTCTGCTATGTTATTGTGCTTCTCCAGTGTGTGGTGACCATGTTCTGCTGTGTTATTGTGCTTCTCCAGTGTGTGGTGACCATGTTCTGCTATGTTCTTGTGCTTCTCCAGTGTGTGGTGACCATGTTCTGCTATGTTCTTGTGCTTCTCCAGTGTGTGGTGACCATGTTCTGCTATGTTATTGTGCTTCTCCAGTGTGTGGTGACCATGTTCTGCTGTGTTATTGTGCTTCTCCAGTGTGTGGTGACCATGTTCTGCTATGTTCTTGTGCTTCTCCAGTGTGTGGTGACCATGTTCTGCTATGTTATTGTGCTTCTCCAGTGTGTGGTGACCATGTTCTGCTATGTTCTTGTGCTTCTCCAGTTTGTGGTGACCATGTTCTGCTATGTTCTTGTGCTTCTCCAGTTTGTGGTGACCATGTTCTGGGCGCTGTACCTGTATGACAGAGACCTGGTGTATCCCAGACTTCTGGACAGCTTCATACCCCAGTGGTTGAACCATGGCATGGTAAGTACTATGCTACTCTTTATTTACTGATTGTACTCTGTTCTACTACTCGACAGACAGACAGACAGACAGACAGACAGGCAGGCAGGCAGGCAGGCAGGCAGACAGACAGAAAGACAGAAAGAAAGAAAGAAAGAAAGAAAGAGGCACTTTATTCATCACCTCGGTTAAATTGCATCGTTACAGCATCAACATTTGTATTTGTTTATTTTTACACAAAATAAACAAATACACAAATGATATAGAACTCCGTATCGAAAGTAAATCGACAGGTAATGTAGAATAACCACCAACTAACCAGTGATCTGGTACAGAGGACTACAAGTATGATTCATTGAAAAGAGTGTAGTGTACTGCAGTGCAATGTATTTTCAATATAATTATAATATAACATAATATAGCATGAACAGTTTGTACAGTCTGAATAGTATAAAAATAGTCAAATAAGTTGATGAGCAACCAGTAGAGCCCCACCACCACTGCCCGTGATCTGGTTCACTGTGAGGAGTTATCAAGTGGAATGGCTACTGGCAGGTCAGGACTAATAGTCTACTACATGCTGCTCTGCTCTGCTCTTGCTAACTGGATTCTAGTCTGTGCTCTGCTTACTGTGTTCTATTCTACTTGATTCTACTCTATTCTACTACATTCTACTCAGCCTTGCTCCCATACTATTTAAAACTCTGCTGTACTCTACTCAGCTAGCTCCACTCTACTATACTCTACAAAATTCTTCTCTACTCTGTTCCACTCTATCGTACTATACTCTTTTCCATTCTCCTGTACTCTACTGTACTCCATTCTTCTCTACTCCCCTCCATTCTTCTGTACTCTACTCTGCTGTATTCTTCTCTACCCCACTCCACTCTTCTGTACTCTACTCTGCTCCACTCTACTCAGCTAAGCTCCACTCTACTACTCCACAGTTACATAGTACTATAGCCTACCTTACTCCAGTAGATTGTAGTCTCCCACTGTGTTTTACATACAATAGGTATTAAGCAGGGCTCTTCACAAGAGCAAGGCCCCCTCCATCCCCCTCCACTGCTCAGACTAAGGCTGGGCGATATGTGTAAAAAATGATCGATATAGATATTTATATTTCCATTCGATAACGATAATTAAGACGATAGATGACAGATCCGTAGTAGTAGCAAAATAAGTCTCTTCCTCAACTTTTTCCCTACACTCGGCATAAAGTTTAGGCAGCACGGTGTGAGAGAAATGCCAGGGACCACGTACCTGGGGTCAAGTAACTTAAGCTTTTTAAAACCTTGCTTTTTATCAATACCTTGAAGCAAACTCACAGTTTCTGCATGTTCCAACGAGTGATTTTGCTTCAGGTGGTAAAAAAGGTTTCTTATATACTAGTATTATAATTGGACCAATACCCTGTTCTTATTGGTCAAGAGACGTTCTAAGAAGTCCGCAAAAACGATTTACTGACCTAGCAAGCGGTTGCCTTGGAGATGTTGACAACATGGCGTCTGCTCCAGAGTCGTCGTGTTTGATTTGGGATTTTCCCACGTATTGTTGTAGTATATAAGAAACCAAATATGGACTTTTCAACGGTCTCGGTTAACAAACGTTTTAACAAATCTCTGCTTACAAAGGCGTTTGTAGACCTGTCGAAGTCCACATTTGCAGTTTGTCGTATTACCAAACTTGGTAGCCACCTGTTTGTTTACTACACAATTTGCACCGAACATTGCTCTGCTCTTTGTTGGATTTTAAAAAGCCAAACCACTTCCAAATAACTGAAGAAGACGAACCCTTTTTATCAATAATTTCTTAATTGGAAGTTGCTCCCTCGCTATGGCTATCGCTGCCACTGTTTTCGGCAATAAGACTCATTTTCCGCGGTTAACATTAGCTAGACTACTCCACTCGAGGTGCTCAGTGTATTTTAGTGAGCGTAGGCTACTATTTCTCTGCAACTTCCTGCTTCATCACATAAATTAAATGGACTGCTGTTCCTAATTTTTCTCTATGGGAGTCAGGTGGCTGAGAGGTTAGGGAGTCGGGCTAGTAATCAGAAGGTTACCGGTTCGATTCCCGGCTGTGCAGAATGACGTTGTGTCCTTGGGCAAGGCACTTCACCCTACTTGCCTCGGGGAGAATGTCCCTGTACTTTACTGTAAGGCGCTCTGGATAAGAGCGTCTGCTAAAAGTAAATGTCTATCGATATTATTGAAAATGAATGAATGTTACATTATCTTTATTGAGGGAAGTCATTACTTCGATATTTTTTTATTTTTTTATCGCCCAGCCCTAGCTCATACCCCTCTATGACCCCAACCCCTGCACCAGTGTCACCGTTTACCGAAAATAATTGCACGTCCACAGTCTGCTCACCAAGAGATTCTGTCAGTCAGTTTAGATTTGAGCTTTATTCAGACTGCAGTAGATACCGGCGGTGTTATGCTGCTACAGAGCAGAACCCCGGTACAGATCTGTCAGTTCAACCAGCAGTCATTTAGATAGTAACTATGGATACGCAAATGGTTCTATGTATCAATCCTGAAATCAGGTTGGAGATAACCATGGCTTTTCCACCGGAGCGGATATGCAAAACCGTCATTCTGATTTCAACTGTAGACTCCACTCACACAAACACACAGGCACACGCTCACACACTGTGGCACCCCACAGAGATTCAGTTGGCCGAGACGCATACAATTCAGTAGACTGAGATTTATTTTATTTTTTTACTGCACTCAGGTGCATTTAAATGAACCAAAAGTAACAACTAACAGAAAACTGTTATTTCGGGGAGGCTTTCTCCACCCCAAAAATTCAATCGATTGAGTGGTACTCCTGCCGTCTCTTGGCTCTCTCTCTCTCCCTTTCTTTCTCTCCCTCTCTCTGTCTCCCTCCCTCTCTCTCTGTGTGTCAGTTTCTCTGTCTCTCTCTCTCTGAGCCCTGACAGCCCAGCTTTTGTGGAGCCAGGCGCTAATTAGCGAAGTGCGGATCGGGAATGAGCTTAAGTTAAAGTGGCCGTCCCCAGCCTGGCTGTGAGGCAGCGTGGGCCGCTGTCCCTGGTACTGGGAGGGCTGGGGAGCCCTCATGTCCCCATCACCAGAAGACAACCGTCACGTCTCCAGTGTTCCCCTCTTCCTGGCCAAACGGCTCTCCAATGTCTGAGTCTGAGTGCTGTTGGTCCTTCCAGAGAGTTACATCCACCTTGCAGCTGGGAGAGAAGCCATATGGCAAGGGTGCAGGTGGTGGAAAGACTGTTCGTTAATGACCCTACCCAAGAGAGTCCTACTCTTCCTTCTCTGGGGGTGAAACAACACACACACACAAATCTGGAATAACTGGTTGCAAATAGAAATGGGAAATCTAAAATCTGAACTGCTAGGTAAATATACCTTTTTTGTGACACCAAATCAGGGCTATCTATGATAATATACAATGTATACTTTAAACACACTCCCACACACACACATATAGATCCACACACAGAACACAGGCTGCAATACTGCTGACTAGGATAATCCCAGAAGTGTGTGTATGTGCCCCCGCGTGTGTGTGTGAGAGAGAGCGAGTAGAAGCAAATGTGTCTGTGATAGCGGCCTCCATGTAGCTATCTCATCTGGTTGAGTTTGTGATTATTATGTTGCTAGGGCTCGGACCCCTTGGCCCATCTGTGACCTGCTCCTGAGGGCCACTGACTGGGGATGGGGGTGTAGTTGTTGGGGGATGGGTAGGAGTTACACCATCGTCAATATTATGCTGCATTCCATGGTACCGCCAGTGTTTGTTTATGCTCGCCGCCACGGCAACAACCGCGTCCCGGTCCCATTGGAGGAGGAGGGAGGGGCCTGAGGGGCTGTTACTGTTTGGCAGGACACACGGCCGCAACAATCAGGACTGGGCGGAACGGGGGGGGGGGTAGGTGGACTGAAAGAACAAGTCGAAGAGAGACAGAGAGAGGTGGAGGGGATAGAAATTGGAGGAAAGGGAGAGAGATAACAAGGGGGAAAGAGAAAAAGAGGGAAAGAGAAGGGCAACAGAAACAAGAGGGAGAAAGGGAGGGATATTACACGAAAAGATTGTGGGTGGAGAAAGTGAGCGAGGCACATTGTCTGTCCTCTAGGTGTGAAGGAGTTAAGAAAATCTCATTCAGAACCTGACTTGCCAGATGATTTGTTACACACAACTATCTGGGAAGTCGTCCATGGAATCCAGTAAATACCTGGTAAGTGATTGGGTGAACCATCTGTCCATCACCGTCTATCACGGCTAACTTCAACCTCTCCTGTAGCTGCCAGTAGTTTCTCGTAGCCTGCTGATTGGTTCGAACCACAGTGGTTTGGGTACAAACGGACAGCTTGGCATGATGGACTCTCGCGTGGTCGTGATCTTTCAAATCCAGTTGTTTTGCTAGGTTAGAAACCTGACCTCAACAGAGAGACTAACCCTCTTGTGTGCTAACACAATATCTCACAGCCCCTAGGCCTTCATGATGAGAGTTATTTTTCCGAGGCTAGGATAAGGTTGACCTAAATTCTAGAACCTGGAAGAGGAAGGGACTCCTATATGGGTACTTATCATCTCATCAGAATCAGAATGGGATTTATTCGCCATGAAAGTTTGCACAGACAAGGAATTTGCTTTGGCAGGAAGGTGCATACAATAAACATATACCTAAAATTTAAATATGTGGACTATCTATACTAAGGGTACATAAACTAGCAGTACTAAGTGGGATTAGAATAGAATTAAATATACAATAAAATAAAATATAAGTTGCCGTAAATTACAATATAAAAATACAAATATTACAAAAAATACAAATGTACAAGATACCAATGTACAAGATACCATTTTGTAATGGGAGCGCACCTAACGACCGAGGCAGCCATCATCGGCGCCATCTTGGACCTAAGACCTAAGACCTTGGCAGCAGTGCTGTGGACTAGCGTTTTCCAGAAGATCTGTGTTACTATGGTGAAACTATTTTGAAACAATACAAAACAATGCTGAGAAAAAAAACTATAAACACCTACCGTGGCCTAAGAATTACACATACACACAATTCCGTCTCTCGGCATACACAGTTCTATGCACTCACCTGTCTTCCTTCTCACACACACACACTCCTGCCTGTCTGCACACACAGCCTTAAAAGCCTATTCTCAACTCACTGTCCACACACACACACACACACACACACACACACACGCTTGTACACTCTGCACACACCTGTCAAACCCAGTGTGTGTTACTGTAGAATCAGAGACTTCTCCCTGCCATGAAACAAACATCCTGTTCACTTATGCAGAAACTCGCTGAACATTAGGATCACCTTAAAATAGTTTGTTGTTGAATGTGCAAATTCGCCATCAGAGGCAATTTTACCTCAGAGACAACAGATGTTGAAAACCAGAATGATTTCACAGGAGCTGGGACAGTCTGTGTGTGTGTGTTAGTGTCTGTGTGTGTGTTTGTATTTTGAAGTTATTATAGCATGGGTTGTGTGCAGCAGTCTGAACATGCCTTTCTTCATATCGCTCTGACAATTAGAGCCCCCACACATAGGGCAGTCCTGTCAACATCGCTTAGGGGTGGTTGTCTCACAGGCAGTTTGTCAGCAAGAGGTAGCCCCCACCCCCCTCCACCCCCCTCCTCCACCCTCCACCCCCACCTCTCCTTTTCAGTTTGTCCCCCTCTGAGCCAACTCTTGGAGAGCTGTCAGCTTGCTGCTGTCTGCTAAAACACACCGTGGTAGTACACACCCCCCCCCAACACCCCCCCCCCAACCCACCCACTGAGAGGAACCCAGGTTCAAAGCCGCTCACACACGCAGACGCACCCATAAAGGGAAAGAGGGACACGCGCAGGAGATGAGACACACACAAGCTGACACACGTCAACAAGTAAATATCTAACACCTCCCCAGAGGGCTCCTGAGGAAAGGACTGCTTGCTACTGTAATGAGAGAGGAGAGGAGAGAAAAGGAGAGGCTGGCAAACGAAGCACTCTCACTGGAAGAGCATGATGGGAGGTATTCTGTTGGGTGCCGTGGGAGACAAGTTAATGTCCCTCCTGTTTCTCTCTCGCTCTCTGTGTCTTTAATTCATTTATCTTATGACTCAGATCTTACAGTAAACAATAAAAAAAAAGGTTATTTGGGGATGAAACGCTATGGTCTGTGTCTGTAGAAATCCTCAAAAATATTCTCTTGACATGATTCTCATTCAGGAGCTACACAAAGCATAGTATTTGTAAGTAGAAAATATAAATACAAATCTTTGTGTATATACAAACACACAAAAGATGTATGTCAAGTCTTTGTTTAGGCTTTTTGTTTCTCAGTCTCTGCTTCTTTCACTTTGAATTTGTCCCTTTCTCTCCCTTACTGTCCCTTGTCTCTCTGTCTTGGTCTCCCTCTATGTCTCTCTCTTTCCAAGTAAGACTTATTTGCTCATAAAAAAGTTGGCCACCACTTCCCCATGTACAGCTTTTGGTCCTCCAGAACTGAATTGGGAAAACGGGTGCAAATTAACTGCTTCTTTGATGCTCGAAAAATAAATAGGCGCAATCGCTTAATCGATACGATAACAAATAACCATTGTGGACTGGGTGAGCTGTTGTTATTTATGCACGCTATCTCTCTTCACTTTTCGGCCACATTGTTGCCATATCACACTGACATAGCGTACGCATGGTTTCTAAATCATGCAGATAAGCAGATTTTCGAGCTAAGTGGGGTTTTTCATAAATCTGAAACTGTAGAAACACCCATATGCATGTTTCGGAGGCCATTTTATCTATAGGCTAACTTGTCTTTGTACATTTGACCCCAGGATGGATTAATTTAGCCATGTATGAGAATGAACCATATATGGTTATAGCCTATTTTGCAGGAAATGCTTGGTCATGTTGCTAGTTCTGACCCTTTAAGTTATTAACCTTTCACATATGTTGCATCTAGCAGCATAACACACTCAAACATAAATCGCTCCACAGCAACAACGCAGCATATGTAAAATGACTCAGTTGATCCTCTCAACACCCTGGAGCTATGGCCTCACACACACACACGCAAACATTCACACTCATACACAGGTGATGAGATGAGGTGGTGTGTATAGGCGCTGTGCTGCCTGTCATCCACATTTAGAGGCCTCTAATCACGCACAGCTTACTAGACTTTGAGGATTAAAACAGCTCTGCAGAACAGATCTGATCTGAGAGGGTGTGTGTGTGTGTGCGTGTGTGTGTGTGTGTGTGTGTGTGTGTGTGTGTGTGTGTGCGTGTGTGTGTGTGTGTGTGTGTGTGTGTGTGTTAATGGCTGTGCCGGTATGCATGTTTGTTTGTTAAAGGCTAGGCTCTTTTATTTCTGTGGTGAGCATGAGAGATGACAAGACTCTGTGTGTGTGTGTGTGTCTAGTCTTTGGGCGTGAGTGATTACCAGACGTTGTCTGTAACTGCAGACTCAGCTGAAAGTGAAACGCTCTCTGACTGGAGACTGACCTTGTTTAAGTGAAAACAGAGAATCTACAGGTTGTTAAAGTCTTTAGTGTGTGCACTCTCATCTACCCTTTCTCTTCTGCTTACACACACACACACACACGTGCACAGTATGCATGGAACTTTGGGAAGGAGAATCAGCAGAAAGGAATCAGATTTTACCTTGTCTGGTTACCTTGCCAGTGTGTGTGTGTGTTGTGTGTGCGTGTGCGTGAGAGAGAGAGAGAGAGAGAGAGAGAGAGAGAGAGAGAGAGAGAGAGAGAGAGAGAGAGAGAGAGAGAGAGAGAGAGAGAGAGAGAGAGGTCAAAGCAGGAGAACAGATGTTGGAGAGAGACAGATTCAGTTAGCCAGAAGACGAGCAATAACCTGGAGTGGAAGAGAGGGAAGTGAGAGGAAAAAAGAAGAAGCCAAGAGAAAGGGAGAAAGAGAGAACAATAGAAAAAGATAGAAAGAGAGAGAGCAAAGAAAGATGGGGAAGTACAATGGCATTGATCCTTTCTGGGAAAACAATCTCTCTGTTTTCTTTTATGTACTCTGCTCGGCTATTTCCCCTGGTCAGAGGAGATGCACTGCATCTCTTAGACCAGATCAATAAGCCCTAATCCATGTTGGTGGACACTGATATTACTGGACACACAAACACACACACATACACATACACACAGTCAGATACTGTGTAATGCTAGTTACTGGATACAAACACACAATCACGTACGGGTTAGCCATTAGCCTTGCTAGCTTCCTCCAACCTGATCCTAGTCTGTAATGAGCTAGGTTGTAAGCTTCCTCGAGCCAAGACTTAGTCAGTAAGGCTGCATAGCTAGTGTGCTACATCACCCTTAACAACTGGCAAAATATTGACTCATCTCATCTTGAAAAGATGGCTGCTGGTGTTTTTTTCTTCCCTCCATTGTTCTCAAATCCAATGTAAAGCTCAGGGAGTGAGTAAGCGATGAGTGCTGGGAGAAGAAAAGAGACAGTTTGTTCTTTCATAGAATTACAAACTTCCCTAAGTGTTTCTCGTGTCTAGTTGCCGAGAAACACCTAGCATCTGTGTTCACACTTCCCTCTCACCCTCCTCTTTCTCCCTCCCTCTCTCTATCCCTCTCCCTCCCTCCCTCTCTCTCTTTCTCTCTCCCTCTCTCTGTCTCTCTGTCTCTCTCTCTTCAGCCTGAATGACGATGAGGAATGATGGAGGTGGCAGAAGGTATGGTGCGATAGCAGACGTGTTGCATTGGATAACACCCTGTGGTGTGTGCGTGTGAGTTATTGGGTTCTAGGATATATGTTTGTGTGTGTGAGTGCTAGAATGTTCCATCGTAATGAGATGGTCTCAAAAGTCTAGATTTTTAGGAAGACCGAAATCACCCACGGTCTCTGGTAACATGCACACTTCCAGAACTTGTAAGCATCTTCAGACATGAATGTGTGCTAAGTGGTATATTTTAGTCTGCCTGTCCAAATTTAGTCCTACAGCTCTGGGCAGAGGCAAGCAGTTGAGAAAAAAGGAGGGAGAAAAAGGAGGGATGTCACTCAGACAGCCCTGGCATCCTGACCCAACCACAGACCTCTCAGAGAGAGAGAGAGAGAGAGAGAGAGAGAAGAGAGAGAGAGAGGTCTATGTGGGGGGTGAGGGAGGGTGGGGGAGTTATGACTAAAGTTAGACGGAGACCAAGGCTTCTCCCCTCCAGAGAAGTTGCGGTGTCAGGCCATGTCATCCATCTCTCCCCCCCCCCCCCCCCCCCCCGACCGAGAGAGGAGGAGGAGAGGAGGGACAGTAACATACCGCGCTCCCTGTGGTGTAATAGAATACAGTATAATGAGAGTGAGGGTACTTTGTTGTGTGTGTGTGTGTGTGTGTGGAAGGGGGTTGATGATTGGGTAACCTTACACCCGTCCTTGAGAGAGAGAGCGAGAGAGTTCTGTCAGTCACCTTAGCTCTTCTGTGGGCCCCCCTCTTTAGGCACACACACACACATACATGCCCATACTTTGCCATTCACATTCCCGTTCACATTCCCAGCCCTAGAACTTTCCCAGTTCATCTCTGTTTTAACAGACTGACAGTCACGTTGAAGCATGTTTGCACTGTCGGTGGTTGATGTGTGTGGGTATCGAGTGGCTCTTTAAAACACACAGACACGCACGCTTATTCACAAATGCACACGCTCACTCATACATGCACTCACTCACACACACTCACACACACACACACACATCCAGCTCAGCCCAGCCGAGACCAGGATGGGGCCAGACTGCAATGGGAGCAGCAGCAGTAGCTAAAGCAGGCGTTGTCCTCTAGACCAGAGGGTTGACGGTTCAAATCCCTGCCAGGCCACAAGGCAGATCTGAAATCCTGCTGTCGGGAACCAGAGCCTCTAATTGGCTCTGTGGGGGGAAAGTGGAGGTCTGACTTTTTTCCAGGGCATCTCCTGATTGGTCCGTGGGCCAGGGTGTCTGCCAATGAGAATGTCTCAATTTCATGAATTAATAAACATTGTCAGAAAGAATGAGAGAGGCTTGTCTCAGTCCTGCCTGCTGCATCTGAATGGTCAAATGTGATTATGTGTAATGGTGGTGAGTGTGTACGGTTGTTATTGGAGGGTTGTTTTAGTCCTTCTCTAACCCTCCCATCATCTATTCTCATCTACTTCCCATGCCTCTCCTCTTTTCTCCTCTTCCCTCCAGTCCTCCACCCTCCCCTACTCCTCATCTCTCATCTGATCAGTAAACATCACTGTTCCCATCTAATGGTCTGGCGTAAATATAGATTCCTCCTGCCTCAGCATTTGCCATTGGGTCACGTGCGTGCATTGTGAAAGCGAGCGGGTGTGTGTGTGCGCAAGCATTTGTGTGTGTGTGAGACAAAGAGAAAGTTGAGAGAGGAAACATTAAACAGGCAGAGGCAGCAGACACAAACTGGGCACACACATTCTCTCATACACACGCTCGTGCACACACACGTGCGCACACTTGTGCATGCTATAGTCTCAG
Organism: Osmerus eperlanus; assembly: GCF_963692335.1. Classification (NCBI taxonomy): domain Eukaryota; kingdom Metazoa; phylum Chordata; class Actinopteri; order Osmeriformes; family Osmeridae; genus Osmerus; species Osmerus eperlanus. The sequence continues at coordinate 15,236,458 of NC_085025.1, forward strand.
AGGGGATGAGGAAGCTCTTACCTCATTTACACTTCCAGCTGTTACATCTGCACATCCTCAGTTGTTAAGCCTGGGGCTGGAGGAGAGGGGGGAAACAGAGGAGGAGGCTCAGAGAGAAGAGAGAGAGTGGTGGAGCAGTAGAAGTCAAGGAGAGAAAAGGAGGAGGCGGCGGAGGAGAGGAGAGGAAGGAAAGCAGCGGGAGCCGGAAATGGAGTTAAGGAAGAGGGGAAAAGAAGGGGAGTTGCAGCAACGGAGACGAGAGGAGAGGAGGATGAGGCAGAGGAGTCAAAGGGAAAGAGAAGAAAGTGATGTATAGCAGAAGGAAGTGAGGAGGCGGAGGAAGAGAGGGAAACCAGGAAAGAGGAGGAGACGGAGGACTGGAAGAACAGGAGGAAGGGAAGGAGAGGAAGCGGAGGAGGAGTAGAATAACAGGAAGGAGAGCACAGAAGCAGGAAGTGGAGGAATAGAGGTAAAAAATAAAAGAGGTTGGGGAGTAGAAGAATAGAAAGAATGGAGAAGGAGAAACGATTAAAGCGAAAGACAGATTCTGTCATATGATGGGGAGAAGATATCCTTCTGAGAAGGAAGAAGAGAGAGAGTTAGTATGTGTGTTTGTGCATGTTTGTCTGTTTGTGTGCGTGAGCGTGAACACATTCCCGAGGAACTTTGTATTCCTGCTAGGTCAGACCATCTTCGACCCTGCCGCTGTGTGTGCACATATGGGTCCTGTGTTCGTTCATGTGCAACAATGCGATAGGAGTGCATCGTTGCTGAGATGTTTCTTTCCAGCCCGGCGTAGAGATAACAGCTCAGTCACACTGCACCGAGGACACTTCCTCCATTATTGTAGTCTTGAGCCCAGACCAAGTCATTCGAGGCCAGACTAGTGAGGGAGGGGTGTGTGGAGCAGACTGGTCTGCAACACTGACGCCTGCTGGAAGGGTGGGGCAGAGACTTTGAAGTATGTGTTGGTGCAAATGCCTTCGCTGGCTGTTATGCTAGTCAGGTTTTCTCGGCTTTGGCCACCCAACTGTAACCTGTCAGAAAGTTAGCTTGTTTTCCTTGGTTTCTAATAATGTGCCAGCAAGTAGTCCTGAAAAATGATCGTACTCCCCCAGCATAAAAAGAGGAGATGCTAATATTCTCCCCACAAAGCTAGCCTTATACTGTAAATTTGTATTAGCTAACAGTATTACAGAATACTCTACTTTGAGAACAAACATGTTATTCTGAGATGATGATAATGAAATACGTCATGCTTAAATTAACAGTATTTTAATTTTTTCTTTAAATTGATATCTAATCTAGAATGGTTAGTAGATAGGCATGCTAACATGACGGGTTTGTATTATTTGGTAGGAAAAACCGTAACATCCTTCTTGTGATCTTATAACTGAGAAACAAGAATTACTGTCACTGTCTACCATTACCACTAAACCACTCTCCTTTTCTCCCTCTATCTTTCTCTCTCCCTTCCCACACCCATCTCTTTCTCTCCCTCCACCCAGCACACCACGGTTCTGCCCTTTATCATCATCCAGATGAGGACCACACACCACCAGTATCCCAGCAGGCCTAGCGGCTTGGCAGCCGTGTGCACCTTCGCAGTAGGATACGTTCTATGGTGGGTACTGCATCCTGTGCCATAGCAGAGTCTTGTCACATATCTACTTTATGTATTTTAAGCATCCAAACTACCCCCAACGAGTCCTAGACTTGTTATTACCTCAGATGGCTGAGCGGTTAGGGAATCGGGCTACTAATCAGAAGGTTGCCGGTTTGATTCCTGGCCGTGAAAAAATGACGTTGTGTCCTTGGGCAAGGCACTTCACCTTACTTGCCTCGGGGGAATGTCCCTGTACTTACTGTAAGTCGCTCTGGATAAGAGCGTCTGCTAAATGACTAAATGTAAGTGTACCTCCTTTAATGTTGTAATAAGTAGGGGAAAGTGATTTAAGGAACATGTCCAGCTGTTCTTCTGATGTGAAGTGTCAGACCTAACCTGCAGTTAGAGAGAAGTTCCTCCCACCTGGCCATATTTGTGGAGATCTATTTGTTGGGATGAAATAATAAGACAAGCATATAATTGTGTGTTTTTATACCAGTGAGGCCAAAAAACGGAGGTATCAGCATTAGTTGAGACACACACACTTCTCTCAGTCCTAATCCGCAAGGGGAAATTAAGAGGATTGAGAGCGGAGTCTCGCAGGGTCAGGGAAGCTGTATCTGACAGACAGTTAGAGGCGGGGGGAGAGGGAAAATGCAGGGGGGTTGTTAAATCCATAGGCTGACTTAGAACAGGGATTACCTAGCTGGGAAAAAGCGAGGGAACGGAGGATAGAAGAGAGAGGGGGAGATAGGAGGAGTAAAAAGGGAGCAATAGATGGAGGGAAAGAGGACTGTCAGCCGGAAAGTTGTCTTCGGCAACAGAAGTCACAGAACGGTACTCAAACTGTCATAAACATGCGCTGGCGCAGACAAGTGCTCGCGTGCGCGCCTACAAGCAAACAAGACACCCCTAGATACACACACACACACATACACAAATGGTGACAGCAATCAAGGCGTTGGACACAAATCAACTATGTAACCATTCTGTCACAGCTGATGAAGCCATTCAGCTCCATATAAATGCAGTTTGATTAGCCTCGAAGCGATATTTTCATGAAATGCATCATAACTGACTTACAGAACAGCCTGGCAACCTTGTATGCACACCACTGCAACGTCAGATGGAACACAAGCATAGAAACACTTATCCAATGTTGTCCACAAACCACTTGAGCGTTTTAATGAACAACCCTAATTGGTTTTAATTAGGTCCATTGATGAATGTGTGCTACATGGTCGGGTCAAGTGAATGGCTTAACTGGCTGACCGACCAACTAGCCGACCGACTGAATGACAGGTCTTTAGCTGTAGTGTCATCACCATAAGAACCTGAAGGCTGTAGAAGAGCCCTCTGCGACTGCTTCAAGTGTTTACAGAAATCTAGAAGAGGTTGTGATTGTCGCAAATCTGATGCAAATCTCCCAGCCAGTGCCCAGGCCTGGTTTCTGGTAAACCCTTGACATTGTATGCATCATGTCACCTCTGAGATGACCTTGTCATCGCCGGTGTTGTCCATTCCTGCGGTGCTGCTCTCCTCTGGGTTTAAACCTCCATCAGCCAACCCAGTCCATGGAAGCCTCAGTATATACTGTACCTCACAACCCACTGTAGGGAAAAGAAAGAAGGAAAATTTGAAAGATTTTAACGGGACTATATACAGTATATGTTTTTTATTCCATTAACATTACATTCATATATTAATAACATACAGTATATTAGCTGTGTTTACATGTACACACGTATGTATGCATGTGTATATATATATATGTAAATACTGTATGTATATATGTATATGTAAAATTATACCTCCTCCATTCTGGTTATGTGAAATATTGGTTGGGAGTGTTGGTTAGAAGGTTTGAAACCAGACTGGAGGAGGTATAATTTTACATAAATATATCTCCTCCAGTCTGGTTTCCATCCACCATCCCACTTGAGTAGACAGACTGGGCTCCCTTTCAGACAGCCATATACACAGACAGACACACACAGACAGACAGACACACAGACAGACTGTGGAGGCGTACTATACACTGACCCTCCTCTCACCTGCCAGAATAGTGAACACTGCAGACAGCCAGACAGTAGGCGTAGTATTGAATCTCCTCCACAGTCGTCGTCCCCTCCCCCCTCACACCCACACCTGCCAAATCAATCTTTCTTCTCTCTCACGGACAATTACGAGATGAATGACTGCTTACTGGCTCCTGTCCCGTGCAGGATGTGCTGGGTGCACCATGTGACGGGGGTGTGGGTGTACCCCCTGCTGGAGTACATTGGCCCCCTGGCCAGGGTGCTGTTCTTCTCCTGCCTCACGCTCCTCCTCTGCCTTTACTACATCCTGGGGGACATCCTCAACACCTACATCTGGGACCCCTCCAGCAGAGGTGTGTGTGGTGTGTGTGGTCACAGAAAAACTGGTAGAATGGCAGGGATTGGAACATTTGAGCTTTGCAAACCAGGCTACCACTGTTTTAACTATACAGTGTACCCGGAAAGTATTCACAGCCTTATTTCAAAATGGATTCAACTCATTTTCCCCCTCAAATTCTACACACAATACCCCATAATGACTAGGTGAAAAAGGTTTGTTTCATATTTTTTATGGATTAGCAAAAATTAAGAATGAAAATATAACATGTACATAAGTATTCACATCTGCTCAATACTTTGTTGAAGCACCTTTGCAGTGCCGATCCTTGCTATAGGTGACATAGGCAGCCGCCTAGGGTGGCATGAAGAGGGTCGAGGCAATTTCCCAAATGCATCCATTTAAATTAACCCTCCCGCTGTCCCTGAGTTTCAAACACACTACCAGCAGAGGGCGCCAACCGCGGCACGTCCGTGTTGTGGTGGGGGGACCTGCTAGCCTGGTCCTAACCAGACTCTCGTACATTGCATTTGTACAGAGAGTCTGGCCTCGCTCCATTGACAAGCGTTGACTTCCTTGTAGGCGGGTACTCTGTTGAAGTTTAAAACTATTGGATCTGCCCAGAGCCACTCTGATCTGCCATAACCAATCGCTAGCGTTCGCCTTAGCCAATTCCTTCACCACTACTGTAACAGAGCTAGCTGCCGTAGCTGGAAAATCAAACTGTTCCCGAACCCCGTGGGGAGGAGGGCCACAACATCATGGCCACCAACAAACTCAGCAAAACGTGTTCTTGCTCCGGCTTTAGCTGTTGAATATTCGGCAGCGTTGCCACAACGGACCGAATGGCTTTGCTCGCATCTTTTTCCGCCGCCATTACTGAACTACAACACAAACTAGCGCACGACATCAACGTCATCGTTCTCACCCACTCCCCCTGTTCGCTGATTCGCCGGTAGAAAATCAACCTGAAAAATCGGACTTACGTACCTCATGGCCAGACCTATGTACAGAAGCAAAAATAAAATTGAGCGGAAGTACGTAGGAGGGCAGAGCCAGGCTAGGGACCTGCACCTTTGGCAGCAATTACAGCCATAAGTCTTTTGAGTATCATGCTACAAGCTTGGCACACCTATTTTTGGGCAGTTTCTCCCATTCTGCTTTGCAGGACCTCTCAAGCTCCATCAGGTTGGATGGGGAACGTCGGTGCACTGCCATTTTCAGATCTCTCCAGAGATGTTCAATTGGGTTCAAGTCTGGGCTCTGGCTGGGCCACTCAAGGACATTCACAGAGTTGTCCCAAAGCCACTCTTTGTTATCCTGGCTGTGTGCTAAGGGTCGTTGTCCTGTTGGAAGATGAACCTTTGCCCCAGTCTGAGGTCTAGAGCGCTCTAGAGCAGGTTTTCATCAAGAATGTCATTGCTGCATTCATCTTTCCCTTGATCCTGACTAGTCTACCAGTTCCTGCTATTGAAAAACATCCCCACAGCATGATGCCAGGTGATGAGCGGTGCTTGGTATTAAGGCCAAATAGTTCAATCTTTGTTTCATCAGACCAAAAAATGTTGGTTTTCATGGTCTGAGAGTCCTTCAGGTGCCTTTTGGCAAACTCCAGGCGGACTGTCATGTGCTTTATACTGAGGAGTGGCTTCCGTCTGGCCACTCAACCATACAGGCTTGATTGGTGGAGTTCTGCAGAGATGGTTGTCCTTCTGGAAGGTTCTCCTCTCTTCACAAAGCAACGCTGGAGCTCTGTCAGTAACCATCGGGTTCTTGGTCACCTTGCTGACCAAGGCCCTTCTTGACCAAGGATTGTATTGCTGCCTCAATACAATCCTTTCTCGGAGGTCTATAGACAATTCCTTGGACTTCATAGCTTGGTTTCTGCTCTGACATGCACTGTCAACTGTGGGTCCTTATATATATGTGTGTGTGCATTTCCAAATCATGTCAAATCAACTGAATTTACCATGGGTGGACTCCAATCAAGTTGTAGAAACATCTCAACGATGATCAGTGGAAAAAGGATGCACCTAAGCTCAATTTTGTGTCATGGCAAAGGTTGTGAATACTTATGTACAACAAAATCATTATGGGGTATTGTGTGTAGAACTTTTAGGGAAAAAATGAATTTAATCAATTTTTGAATATGGTTGTAACATAAAAACGTGGAAAAAGGGAAGCGCTGTGAATACTTTTCAGATGCACTGTAAATATACAGTACTGTATGCGTAAAAATAACATTTGTCCATATGTATAGATATGTGTTTGAAACTACGTAAAGTATGAATCTAATCCTGTAGCTGTGATGTTAGAGCTGTCTTTACAGCGTGTTCTGTGTTCCTCTTTGTGTTCTCAAGGTTTTCTGGACTCAGCCAAAGCAAAAGCAGATTGAGGGCGGCCCGTTAGGCAGTGGAACCCATCGCAGATGCCCCCCTCCCTCCCCCCCTGTCATCTCTCCCACCCCCGTACAAACACTGTCGTCGAGGAAAACCGGACGGAACATTTTTTGGTGTCCTCTGTTTTCCCCGCTCTCTGCTGGTCCCTCCCAGCAGTGGCGGTCTGGTCTTCATCACAGAGGAGGAAGAGGAGGTCACTGCGAGAAAGTGTTGCATCATGACATCATCGTTTTCGTCCGGCATTAGTTTATAATCGCCTTGTCTTTCAGCACTGAGGCTACGATATTGGGTATCTGTATTTAACCTCATTAACCTTCTGCCAGGGGTACGATGCCTATCTGAACATGCTCAGAGATATTGAGGAGTTAACCAGGATTACACCTCTTTTTGAGTTCGAGCTTAGCCTGGCTGCTGTTCTCCCTATGTGCTTTAGGCCACTCATATACCATTGGTTAGCTAGAGTACAGTAGATTAAAGAATAAAACATAGTAGAGTAGAAATTGGTGGAATAGAATAAAGTAGAGTAAAATAGAAATAAAGCACACAGCAACAGATGTAGAACCAAGCTAGGTGTCTGCTACCAGAATTGGTGACTGGTACTAGTGATACCAGTCTGGTCTTATGGTACCAGTGATATCAGTGGAATCTTGTGGTACCAATTATACTAGTGTGGTCTTGTGGCACCAGTGATACCAGTGTGGTGATTGGTACCAATCTGGTCTTGTGGTACCAGTGACACCAGCCTAGTTCCATAATGTTTCGCTCCAGGTAGGTCTGACTTGCTGCTCTTTCTCCTCCTCTGTGCTCCCAGCAGGGAACTCAACTGTATGTATGCTCTTCCAATAAAAGGTGTTATGTAGGCCTAGAAGTACTTGAGGTTGTCTATGTGTGTCGGGTGTAGCGTGTGTGTGTGTGAGAGAGGGAGAGAGAGAGAGGGAGAGAGGGACACACCATGGCTCATCTCACACACTCGCGTTACATTAAGTTCCCTGGGAAAGGCAGCTCAGTCATTCAATTAAAAAGAAAAATCACCACACTGGTGATTTAATGTTTGGCCCATATTTTCTCTGGCTCACTCTGCCTGTCTTACTCTGCCCAAACATAACAATTCCTTTGTGGAGAGCTGGACAAGCATTTAACGAGAAACACACACACACTCTCAATCTCTCTCTCACCCACACACACACTTTCAATATCTCTCGCTCTCTCACACACACATATGCACACACTTGGTCTCTCTTGCTTTCTTTCTCACACAGACACTCTCTGCTGGCCAGAAAGTGGGTTAACCTGACACTTGGATAAAGCAGAGGTTGTTAGCAACGTTAGAATGTATCGGGGTGTTCAGACAGCTGTCCCAGGTGTAGCTCTGAGGGAGGGCGAGGAGGGGGGCAGCAGAGACTGGCCTGCTGTATCTATACAGCCCAGTGTGGAATGGAAAGCCCCCCCCCCCCGTCCTTTCCCTTCCCCCAGGCCAGATTAGTGCTATGAGAGAGTGGGTGCTAAGTTTGCTGACAGATGTGGCGGTCGTCTATGGTCTTTCAGCCGCTGCGCTGTAGTTCAGGGAGGGAGTGCATGCGTTTGTAGATGAGGGCACCATGTTGTCGGCCTGCGGTCTGCCAGAGAATAGCTGCCGTGCGACAACTCTTGAGGTGGAACTTCAGGTGGATGGTACGTGAAATGAGTAAACAGGTAAAATTGTGTTTTGCTCACTCTTTGAAATGTAGATGACATGCCGAAAATAGGATATTCCTTTTTCTATAAAACTTCAAAAACAGACTTTGCAAAACACAGGCCACTTTCTTTTTTTGGGGGGGGGGGGGTTTGACAGGTTCTAGTGTCTACCTGCCACATCAGTGACATAGAACTCTCTTTTCACACCCGATTGTGGTTAGGCAGAAATAGGCTCATCTGACTGATGCTCTCTCATTGTCAGAAGGGATGACACATTTCGGCAAAGTGAAGTGTTTTGTGTGTCTGACATGTTGAAAAGTGTCTCTGTCATGATGTGTTTTTTTTTTTTTTTTTTTTACAAGTGTAAATTTGTCATGGTGGAAAGTATGTACGTCTGTGTCTGTGACAGAGATAGCACCGCCTTAGCCTGATAAGGAGAGAACAACACTTCCTGGTCTCTTCATTAACACCGCGCTGAGGTGACTAATCACATGCACCTCGCGTTGGAGGGTAGCAGGCTGTGTGAGTTGGTAGAGCTGGCTGTGTGTGTGCTAGTGGAGTAGCTGTCATTGGTGGTAGAGGCAGGTTAAATGAGCTGTCATTGGTGCAGGTATGTTAAATGTGCTGTCATTGGTGGAGGTCAAGGCAGGCTAAATGCCAGGAGAAAGTGAGGCAGAGATATTGAGGCATGGAGGGAGGAAGGGTCAAGGAGAGGTGGAAAGGGATGAAGAGAAGACAAAAGAGAGAGAGAGAGGCAGGGACATAGGGCAAGACAGGTATTTAAAGAGAGGCAGTTGGGTGAGCGGGGGGGGGGGGATAGGCAAGCAGTTAGGTAGGCAGGCCCAAATATAGAGCTAAACCATGCTGGCTCCCAGCGCAAAATACAGAGCACAGGCCCTTTGGCAAAGGTAGGTGTTTGCGAGTTACAGAGTGTGTGTGTGCCGGATGTGTGTGGGAGGCAGTGTGTGTACAGTGCCAGTCTTCAGCAGGGTTCCTGATTGCTCCTTTGGCCAGAACAGTCGCTCACCACAGGATTGACCTTCAGACTCCAGTTCTGCCATTAGAACAGGAGAACACGGACACACACACATACACACACTCCTCTTAACACTGCCACGGGCAGTCACATCCAACCTTTGCCTCGACATCAAACACCGTGAGGCTTTGCGGAGGGCTGAGTCACAGACTAGCACACAAAGACGCTGTGAGTTGAAGCCGTTGTTATTAAATGAAAAGGCATAATTACCATACAAATCAGTTGTCGTCACTCCACTTTATTGTAGCTGAGTCTCATTATTGAACGCCTCAGTCACAAGATGAAGTGCACGTCAACGGTGTTTCCTATGGAAAAGTCAGCAATTTAAAAAAAGTAGAGAATATAAAAAATAATGAAACGCATAGGCTTGGTCTGTATTTTGGAGAGGGAAAAAGAAGGACACCTCTCTTTACTACTTCTTGACAAATATTCTCAGACGGGAAAACTATTATTTTCCTGCCCTTGCTCATGTGGGCTCACTCCTGATCCTCTAGCACCCCCTGGTGGACGAAGGTAGTAACTCAGTTCTTCTTCACCTTGGGAATGGGAGCTGGAATTTTGGACAGACACAGATGTCATTCAGTATTAGGAACAACAAAGATAACAAATATATTTATGCTCTGATCCTGTCTGATAACAGGACACATCGTCAGAGAGTTTGAAGATCTCACCGTTGGGGTTCTCCTGCCTGTAGAAAGTCTTCAGCATCTCCACCGCCTCCTCTGCTCTGTACCCTGACACACACTGAACAGGAAATAAAGTGACACTGAGGTCCCATCCTGTTCCTGGTGTGACTTCTATACTGAAGATCTAGGTCCAACTCGACTACCATTGAGAGATTCTGACAGGCAAGATAGCCTGTTGTGCAAGACGGTGGGTGACTGGAATGGATGCGCTGCTACCAGTTGGAGGTTTTATTGGAGTGTAGGTAGTTCTGAGGGGGCGTGTACCTTGAAAGGCTTCCCTGTGTTTGGGAGGTCTGCTGAGGACACTTCCACAACTGAGCCACAGCCCCCAAACCTGCTGTTGCCACAGCCATACACCACCATGGGAATATCTGGGTAATGGTTAAAGACGTAACTGTGATGGCAATGGTCAGATGAACAGGGTTTCTGTGGGTGGGTAATCGGTCACATAAATGTCACTGTTTAGTGAAAATGGCCTATAGAGGCACTTTGACCATCAGGAACTAGACTCATTCACGTTTAGGCGATGATGTCACACAGGAAAAGGCGACAAGGATACGTGACAAGCGCAGGGCCGCAGCACACATGATGCAGGGTTCCACGGTAACGTACAGTACCGTCCGCTCGCACACTGTCTGGAAGTCAGTGTTTCTTTGGTTACACCATTCTAGAACCTGGTCCAGGGCCACCATCTCCGCGTGGCGAGTAGCCTAGAAACACAGAGAAGTGGATGAAAATACGACCACGCACATTACCGTAACAGGCTATAAATAATGTAATCGAATTAAGATACAATTAGACGTTACTGGTATGATATACCTTTGTGTTTCACACTGCAAGCCATTGCTAGTAGGCTACTCACAATGAAATCTCACTTACGTTTTTGGTTTTGTTCACATCATTTCTGCCTTTGCCAATGACCTCATTGTTGTAGACCAGGAGACACCCGACAGGAACCTCTCCGTTTTCCAGAGCCTCTTTTGCCTGTATGGAAGTTGGTAAGTTTCACAACACTGTAACCCAATGATGAAAATGTTGAGACTTCGGGCCTGCGAGCAACGTTATATTATTCTTACCATGTCAAAGGCACTGTCTATCCATCTTTCGATTTCCTCATCGCTTGGCTGAAACCCCACACTGGGAACGTTCACGCTCTCATTCTCAGTCTCCATGCTAAAGTAAGAACAACGTAAGCTATTGTCAATCGACTGAACAATAAAAACTAGCTATAAACTAGATATTTAATGAAATCGATGTGTTTGATCCCACGCCTGCAACTTGTCGAGACACTGCACAGTGGCGGAAGATAATATGTGTGGGACCCCTCTTCAGGCATTGCTGCGGATCACAGCTGCATCGATCTACTCATCGAAAAGTTGCGTCAGAGACCCCGATCTGACAGGTAGCTTGCTAGCTGTCAAAATAACATGCAAAAATACACATAGCCAGTTAGCGTTGCTAGTTTCGTTGTGTTTCATTTGGTTTGGAAACACGACATCGTCCCCACAATGTTTTCATCGACGTGGAATTTTATGAAACGCCACAAAAGGAAATTATTTTTCGCTGGTGCTTTGGTCGGAGGTAAGTTGGCTACTGCAGTTCTAGCTAAATGAAAAACGGTAGCTCCAGTCACCGGTCTTATGGCCCTTCTCAACGTTAACTTACTTGACCAGATCGCACACGAGACACTAGATCACTGACCATTAACTAGCTAAGTACAAAGCTAAATAAACTACCTCACACAGCTAGCTATAGGTAGCTAGCAAAGTTGATTTACTGCCGCATGGATTGCGACATGCTACGCAGCATTGACGGGTAAACTTCAGACTCCGGCGAGACAGAGCTGAACTCTCCCCCTCACACAGGTGTGTATTTCCTGGGTAAATATGCGCAGAAGAAGATCCGTGAGATTCAGGAACGAGAGGCTGCAGAGTACATCGCACAGGCCCGGCGGCAGTTCCACTTCGAGAGCAATCAACGGACCTGCAACATGACAGGTTAGATGTATTATTAATTAACATTCATTAAAAAAATTGGAAAAAAACTAACACCAGGTGTCATTTACAAGCGAGCTTTGAAACACCCACCACCATAATAGGAACCCCCCCCCCCCCCCCCCCCAAAAAAAAAAACTGAGACGAAACATTCATCCATATGAATGGTCCTCGATTAACCATGCTAACGAGCCATTATATTATGAAGGCTAATCCACCCACATCATGGAGAGACTGTTAGCCAGGTTCAAAAGCTAGTTAGCAAGCACTAAGTTAAACAGCAACGTATTAGTTAACTAGATTGAACAGCACATCACGCTAGGTAGGACTGGTTCCAAGTGTGACTGGGCTCCTCTTCTTCAGTGTTGTCTATGCTGCCTACACTACGAGAAGCCATCATCCATCACCTAAATTCTGAGAGTCTCACCTCCCTTCTCAAGACCAAGTAGGAGGCCATCACAAGAGTGACATTTCAAGCCAAAGCTGTCTTTCAGTATTTTAATTGTGAAATTTATGTAATGCACCAATCACCATTTAACTACATAATCATAATCCTTTTGTACTCACAGGCCAACAAATAAGCTAGAAATTTGGGAGGACCTAAAGATAATCAGTAAGTCGGACTGTCTTTTTAACAGCAAAATAAGCCATGTGTATGGACACATCTCAGCCATCGATCCAGAACCATGACCTCCTCCTCTTCTCCTCCCTTCAATCCTGCTCTACTCCTCTCTCTCTCTCCTGCTCTTCTCTCTCCTCTCTCTCCTGCTCCTGTCCTCTCTTCTGCTCCTTTCTCTCCTGCTTCTCTCACTCCTGCTCCTCTCCTCTTTCCTGCTCCTCTCTCCTGCTCCTCTCTCTACTCTCTCTTCTGTTCCTCTCTTTCTCCTGCTCTTCTCTCTCCTGCTCCACTCCTCTCTCTCCTGCTCCTCTCTCTCCTGCTCCACTCCTTTCTCTCCTGCTCCTCTCCTCTCTCTCCTGCTCCACTCTCTCCTGCTCTTCTCTCTCACCTGCTTTTCTCTCTCTCCTGCCTTCTCTCTCTCCTGCTCCTCTCTCTCTTGCTGTCCTCTCCAGGCTTCACGCGCAGTGTGGTGGCTCTCTACAGCACCTGCATGCTGGTGACGCTGCTGAGGATCCAGCTCAACATCATCGGAGGATACCTCTACCTGGACAACTCCATCAGCAGGAACGGAGTGGTGAGAGGCCTGTTTGTTTGTGTATAAGTGTGTGTGTGTGTATATAGCTGGCCAGGAAAGTATATATATATGTGTGTGTGTTTATGTAAAGCTTTCCCAAGTGTGTCTAGCTGACCGTGTGTGTGTGTTGTTACTACAGGCTCCCCTGGCCCCACCAGATGTGCAGCAACAGTACCTGTCCAGTATCCAGCACCTACTGGGGGACGGTAAGGGTGGAGGGCAAGGAGGAAGCGGTATGGGCAGGGGTGAATAAAAAAAGAGAGAATGAGGAGGAGAGCATAAGACTGGAAGTGGACAGTGATAGGTTTTGGGAAGTGTTCTGTTGTACGGGGCCCCAGTGTTCCTAAGATTCTACTGTCCCGTCCCCCAGGCCTGTCTGAGCTGGTGACGGTGGTGAAGAGAGCGGTCCAGGACACACTAGGGGGGTGAGTCTGCCAGCTGGAGGGGGTTGGGGGGGATACATCAGGGAAGCATGCAACACAGCACCATACTAGCAGGGCTAAGAATGTGTTGTGTGTGTCCAGGCTGTCTCTGAAGCAGAGTCTGTCCCTGCTGGAGCTGGAGCAGCTACTGGGCCTCATCAGAGCCCAGGTGGAGGGGGACGGGGTGGAGAAGGGTGCCTCTTCCTCACACAGAAAGCCCCTCGCCTGGTACATGATGCCCGACGAGGAGAACACCCTGGCCGCGCAGGTAACGCACCCGCTGTCACCCGTTGTCACCCGTTCTTTCATTCTCACTTTCTCTCATTCTCAGTCTCATTTTTTCTATATCTCTCTCATTCTCACTTCCTCATTCTCCCTTTCTCTCTTATTCTCACTCTCATTGTCTCTCATGCTCGCTCTCTTGTTCTCTCATTCTCACTTTGTCTTTATCTCTCTCTCATTTTCTCTCGCTCTAATGGCTATTTCCGGTTGTGTTTCCAGGCATGCGGTCTGACTGAAAACGACGTCATGACTATCAAACTGCTGAATGAGACCAGAGACATGTTGGACAGGTGAACGCCCTGCGGTGTGTGACCTTGTGACCCAAGCAGGTGTGAGTGTGGGTGTGACCGGTGTGTGTGTGTGTCCCCAGCCCAGACTTCCAGACCGTCCTCAACACCTGCCTCAACAGAGGGTTCAGCCGTTTCCTCGACAACATGGCCGAGTTCTTCCGCCCCCCACCGGCAGACTCCAACCCTGGCTCTATGCCTGATAGGTTAGTTGCTTACATGACAGCAATCAACCAATCAATAACCACATTGCATTTGGGATCATTTGAGTCCTAAGTCAATGTTTTAAATAGTGTTAAACATGTGAAAGTAATGTACAAATTAATTTTTTTAAGGTGATTTATTTGATTTAATTAATCAATATATATATATATATATTTTGTTTATATAAAAAAAGAAATCTATGTTAAAATGTGTCCTACAATTCTGTGTTTTGTTACGTTTGTTATTTATGGGAAAAAAAATACATAGGAAATTCTTATTTTTTTAAATAATGATCTCCATTCATTGTTTGATTACCAACTTGATCTATCAAAATATTTAACAGTTGTCATCCTCTCTCCTGTCCTGTCTTCCATAATCCCCTCCTGTTCTCTACTGTCCTCTCATGTCCCCTTGTGGAATCACCTCTCTCATCCCCTTCTGTACCTCTCCTCCATCTCCTCCTCTCCCCTCCTACAGTCTTTCCCAGGTTAGTCTCCCCTTGGCTAAGATCATCCCCATCGTTAACGGACAGATTCACTCAATCTGTAGTGAGATCCCCAGCCATTTTGTACAGGTGAGTGTGTTTAAAAAAAATAAAAAAAATAATAGCTGTGGCGTTTCATAGATTAAAATATTAATGGACTAATCTGTCACTTTCGGAATAGATTGTTAAATCAAGGCATCCATCAAAGTATAATATGCTTAGGGATGGGTATAGAGAACCGGTTCTTCTCGATTCTGCTAACGGTTCTCTGTGCCGTTGCGCATGCGTGAACTTTTATCGTTTATTCAGACTGCAGCAAACATGGCAACTAGGCGGGAGTCAGGTGGCTGAGCGGTTATGGAATCGAGCTAGTAATCTGAAGGTTGCCAGTTCGATTCCCAGCCGGCCAAATTACGTTGTGTCCTTGGGCAAGGCACTTCACCCTACTTGCCTCAGGTAGAATGTCCCTGTACTTACTGTAAGTCGCTCTGGATAAGAGCGTCTGCTAAATGACTAAATGTAAATGTAAAATTAATGTAAATAAACCCATTTGTGCTCTTCCCCCCCCCTTGCCCATTAAGAATCGATAAGGAATCGATAAGGAATCGAATCGATAAGGAATCAAATCGATAAGGTATCAAATCGATAAGCAGGAATTGATAAGGAATCAGAATTGTTAAAATCTTATCAATACTCATCCCTAAATATGCTATCATCGTAATTCAAAACTCTTTGAATAGATTTTCAAAATAATGTACAAAGTAGTTAGTCAACAAGCCTATGCTTTTTTGATTCTAGAATATTAGTTTTATAGGAGGGCATTCATCAAAATTGATGGGTTGTCTCTTTATCTGTTTTGTTTTTGTTCCTGAATTGTGAATTTAAAGACCCAGAAAACCCAAATCTACAAAATTGTTCTATGTAATTTAAGGTTTTATGTACATAATAGTAAGCATCTAAAAGTATTAGACATTAGTTTAAATCAAAAATATAAAGGGGTTAAACGATAAAGGATTTTTAAGGCCGATACCGATACAAATATTTGGTGATTTAAAAATCCGATATTCCGATATTGGCCGATATAAAAAAATATTTTAAAAATACAGAAACGCGTAACAAAACAAACTGATTTCCCACTACAAATAACAGTAGTTATTTGTAGTTTACATTTAGTCACTTTGAGCAGAAGTTCTTATCCAGAGCGACTAAGTACAGGGAAATTCCCAGAGGCAAGTAAGGTTAAGTGCCTTCCCAAGGACACAACGTCATTTGACATGGCCGGGAATCGAACCAGCAACCTTCTGATTTATAGCCCGATTCCCTAACTGCTCAGCCATCTGACTCCTGCTATTATTTCCTCACTAAAATTATATGTTAATGCAAGTCCTTTGAACAAAAAATAAAAAACAAAACAAAAAATACATTAATATTCATTAATAGGCCATTATAAATGCCGATACCGATAGTTTGGAAAATGCCCAATATCGGCCCATAATATCGGCCCGCCGATATACCGGTCGGGCTCTACTAATTACAATATATCCCACCTGTAGGAAAAAGTAATTGTTTAGTCATGCATTTATCAAGCAGACATTCCAATGGAAATGACCACAATTAATTAAATACTCCTACTAATGTTGATGTAGTTGGTAGCTGGTTTTGGTTGACCTAACCTATTAACCCTTGTGTTATCTTCGGGTCGTTCTGACCCATCAGTCATTGTGACCCACCGTCGTATTGCGACAACTTTACCGCATACAAACACAAAGTGAAGCATTTTCTTTTAACCGTTGGGCTGTCTCAGACCCCCCACATTGCCAAGGTTAAAAGAAAATTATTTTTATTTGTTTTTGTATTGGGTAAAATTGGGTAAACACAACGATGGTTTGTTATGAACCTTTGGGTCATGTGACCCGAAGGCAGCACGAGGGTTAAAGCAATATTCAAAGGAAGGCGATGGCCAAAGAAACGCAATTCAAACTTGTCATCCCCTGTGTGTGTGTGTGTGTGTGTGTGTGTGTTAGTCAAGTTATTTCTCTGCCTCCTCCCAGGACCTGCTGATGATTGAGCAGGTGAAAGATTTTGCTGCTAACGTGTACGAGACCTTCAGCACTCCCCAGGACATCCAGCACTGACAAAGGAGATGAAGGAGAACACACAGGCCTGGACACAGCCCTGTACACAGCTCTGCTAACCTACCCACTGCCCCTTAGGCTGTTTGTCTGAGGAAAGAAGCAGCAAGCTAGCCTGCAGGCCTGCTTAACTAGAGCAGGACTCAATCCTCTGTTTAGAGCTCCCTCGTGGGGGGAGGGAAGGAGACTGTCAGTCACATGACTAATAACAGCTTCCTGGGGATCGGAAGAGTCCAACTGCATTATGGGTGCTGTAGTTTTTCTCATCCGTGTTTCTGCTACCAGACAGCTCCTCCATTCTTATAAACACAATGTCAAACCTGCATCACTTTAAATACCTGATTTAAACTCGACTCAATGGATGGCTATCTTAAGTTGTAATTGTTTTTATTTGTTTTATACGAAAGACAAGTTAGCCCATGTCACCTTAAGGACCTTTACATGGTGCTGTGATGGAGGCTGCATTTCCACCATACAGCCTCTAATGTAGCAGTCATGTCCAACATTCGTCATTCCTCTTTACCATAAAACCTCCTTGACCCAACTTCCTGTTTCACCCCCAGTCAGTGTAATTGGTTTAGCTCAACTCAAGATAATCTTTATTTTATTGAATGGTAGAGCTGGTTGTCTGGTCCTGCACTGTAAAGGGGACTGAGGTATCCCTGAGTGCATGGAGGTGAACACGTAGCCCTTGAACATATGCCCTGTAACAATTGCCTGAAATATGGCTGTGTATGGACACAGAATATCTGTGTATGTTTGATGAGCTAATATGATCAAGTAATAAAGTAACAACGATTTTTTATAATCTATGCTGCTTTGTGTGGTTTTAGTATTTTAATACATCTTTAACCCTCGTGCTGCCTTCGGGTCACATGACCCAAAGGTTCATAACGAACCATCGTTGTGTTTACCCAATTTTACCCAATACAAAAACAAATTAAAATAATTTTCTTTTAACCTTCGCAATGTGGGGGGTCTGAGACAGCCCAACGGTTAAAAGAAAGGCTTCACTTTGTCTTTGTATGCGGTAAATCTGTTGCAATACAACGGTGGGTCACAATGACTGATGGGTCAGAATGACCCGAAGATAACACAAGGGTTAATTGGGTTGCCCCCTCCTGTATTAGGCTGTATAAAGGCCGCAATATGCTTCTGCGTCTCCGTTTACGGATGGGCGGGCGCACGGATACGCACGGATACAGACGGATAGACTTCGTTTATGGTTCTCCGTAGGCTGTGGGTGCTGAAAACAATTCACCGCCAGAAGAGTAGGTGGCGCAACGGTTTTTTGTAAGTCGTCGTGGAGTGTTTATTTACCTAGGTTATCGAGAAGTCGGAGCAAATTTACAAATTAGCCGTTTCATCAATAAAATACGCACATTTTCAGCAACTACACTGCCCATTTCTCGTCACATTTTAATTCAGATGCTGATTTACATGTACTGTTTAGCTGAAATATGAATTGTAAAAACTTACAACAATGGCGGTCAAAGGATTCTGTTCGTCCTGTTTATCACGTCAACCCCGCCCCCGGGTCCGTGTACTTTGCGGCCAATGGATTTTCGTTTTGAAATTAGAAAACCAAAATCGGGAAAAGAGCTGTTTCGTGACTACCAGAGCCATAGAAAAAGATAGAAAAGACATTTTATTGTACAATATGTCCTGTGTTCTTCCACTCCTTTTGTTTGTAGTGATCCGGTGATCTTCTGGCTATGATACATGTACAGCTAGATAGAGTAAAGGTGTTGCTTACGTAGACCTACAGTCTAGCTCCAACTGCATTTAGAATCTAACAAGCTTACGATAAACTTTAACTAAAGCTGGCTATATAAAATACTACTAATAACAATTGATATGTGGTGGTCGAAATATGAAAAAATGCAGGATTTTCGTGAATGTACCAGCTAACTTGCTTCGGACCACTTAATTTCCAATTCATTGTTGCTAGCTCTACTAACTAGGCTAATAAGAACTATATAGAGAATACTTACTTTGTATGCCAACGAACACCAATAATTAGAACTAATTTGACAGACTATAAGCCAACTGACTTCTGGTTTTGATACACGTGCTCTCTAGCTAGCTTCAGTAAAAGTGTTGCTTATGTTAGATACTAGCTAGACCGTCTAGCTCTAACTGCGTTTCGAATCAAACAAGCTATAATCTTACGATAAACTTTATCTAAAGCTAGCTATATGAAATACTACTAATAACAATTGATATGTGGTGGTAAAAATATGAAAAAATGAAGGATTTTCATCAATTTACCAGCTAACTTGCTTCGGAGACACTGAAAATGAATGGCGTTGAACGGTGGAAAATGCAATGTTTGGAACTACAGGTCGCATGTGACACGCTTTACTTCCGCATTCCTCGATAACAATGGGAGTCTATGGAAGTGTCGCAACTCTCTTTTTCTATGGCTCTGGTGACTACCATTTAGAAATAGGAAAACAAAAAACGGAAAACTACCCAAATCCGTGTATCATTCGTTCTTTCATTTTTCAATTGATAAACCAAAAACCAAAACCCCCAAATTATTCGTTTTTCCGTTATTCAATTGAGAAACGAAAAACGAGAAACGAAAAACGATTGTTTTTCTTGTTATTCAATTGAGAAACCAAAATCCAAAAACCAAATCCAAAAACGGGGCACTGACCGAAAATGATTTAGAACTCATACGCCCGTTGGCTGCGCGCAGTTTGCAGTGTCACCAGAGCGAGAAACCATGGAAACGAGCGTCCACCAGAAAACACAAGGAAGAATGTAGATAGATCCCAAACTTGAAATGGAATGTTTGCACTTTCAGTGTATATTTTGTTGTATGTATTGTACTTGTGTTTTTCATGCCAACAATGATAATAAAATTATCAAATGCATTCAGTGGCACTCATAATTTCTCATAAAATAAAATATGTGGTTAGTGGAAATTCTGATTGTTACCATATCCACATTGGCTGGTGATCAAAAAAGTTAATTTACAATCCTGATGACAACCGAAAAAATCGGCAGGACCTTCCAAGTTAGCCTATCTATTTTGCCTATAAACCCAGCGCTGCGCTAAGAGCCACTTTGAGTAACAGTGGTGTCGACACCATGGCCGCACGTTTTGTTCCTCTAAGCAATATAAAACTCTCCATGATTGTTTGAGTAGGCTATCTAGATTAAGAGACATTAGTGGAATACACGAAGAAGTCATTTGGGTCACAAGTTCCGGGTCACCCAAAACAACATTTCTAAATCATTTTCGGTCAGTGCCCCGTTTTTGGATTTGGTTTTTGGATTTTGGTTTCTCAATTGAATAACAAGAAAAACAATCGTTTTTCGTTTCTCGTTTTTCGTTTCTCAATTGAAAAATGAAAGAACGAATGATACACGGATTGCCCCGTTTTTGGATTTGGTTTTTGGTTTCTCAATTGAATAACAAGAAAAACAATCGTTTTTCGTTTCTCGTTTTTGGTTTCTCAATTGAATAACGGAAAAACTAATAATTTTGGGGTTTTGGTTTATCAATTGAAAAATTAAAGAAGAATGATACACAGATTTATTTTAATTCCCGATTTCCATGTTTAAGCACATCAAAGAAAATCAGATAACGGGTCGTTTTGTTTTCCGTTTTCTATTATCAAAACAGAAAATGGAAAATGGGTCGTTTTCCGTTTTTTGTTTTCCTATTTCTAAATGGTAGTCGGGAAACATCTCGTTTCCCGGTTTTGGTTTTCTTATTTCAAAACGAAAATCCATTGACCGCAAAGTACACGGACCCCCCCGCCCCTGACGCAAGCGGTTCTTAATACTGACCAATCACAGCCAAGTGCTCCGTAGCTCTCCGTCGCTACGACGGATAGTTAGAAAATTCAGGAGGTGCACGTCGAGCTCTCCGGGGCTCTCCGAGGGCTGACGGAGAGCTCGTAGAGGGCGTTCCTCGGAGAAGAGGGCGTTCCCATGTGTCCGTTTTTCGAAAAACGCAGAAGCATATATATATGGAGGACTAAAAGTGCCACAATGAATTAAATAAATACACCATTAAATAAATAAATACACCATTAAATAATTACTTAAATGTGTCATTAATTAATTAAAATAGACATTAAATACATAAATATGTTCTTAAATGTGTCATGAATTAATTAAAATACCAATTCATTTAATGTAAAATACATATATAATTATTTCACTATTTAAGTATTTCATGCTACATTTCATGCTACATTTCATGCTACATTTCATGCTACATTTCATGCTACATTTCATGCTACATTTCATGCTACATTTCATGCTACATGTCACAACGAGTTGTGTTGCAGTGCTTCATTAATAGGCCATTATCACGCTGATACGTAGTACTTCCGCATTCAGTGATCTTTGTGCACTGCCACTTCCGGTGGATCACTCATCACTCTGGCGAACCTATGATGGACGATTATAAGTTAACTTATACTGCATCCCTGGTAAATTTACCCAAAATAACTTTTTCTGACGTACATCGACTAACTGAACAACACTCCATCACAGCCCGCTCCAAAGTGGACAAGGGATACAGTTTCTTTTTCGAGAACTTCATCTACGACTACGAAGGTGAGTGGCTACTAGCTAGCTAGCTAACATAACATTAGCTAGGTAGGTTAGCTTATGCTAACGTCAGTTTGGCGTCAGCTCAGATGTTCGTATGGTTATAATGTGTTTAACCTACGTTAAATCCAAGTAAAGTAAGATTATTCACCTTTAAATGAGGCTGAGTCAATTCACCCTTTTAATTTGTATTCTGATAGGAAGAACGTTAGCCTCTGTCAGTGTCAGCTAGCTAACGTCAGCATAGGAGTGTCCCTTTTGCTAGAATGAAAAATCCACAGTATATGCATTAATTATTTTGTCCACCAGTGTCCAACATCATTGACAGGGCGGTGGCTGTCAGGTCTAGGTGTTACAGGTCGATGAAGAAGCGAGAACAGCCCCATTATTTGAAGGTTATTTTAAGAAGCTAAGGCATAATGGCAAGAAATGTAACCCCTTCCACTGTTGCCTGTTTACATCAAGTCAGTCAACAGCCATGTGATTTGTGACATACGTACGGTATGCAAATATCAATATATATCATGATAATGTAACTTTGCATTTAAATTCTTTAATATCCTTTTTGTTGAATCCAGCAAGTTAATGGTGTAAGGGGTTAACTACTCTACTGCGGTTGCAGATTTCCTAGACTGCGGTTGCAGATTTCCTAGGATTTTTGGTTAATTGTAATGCTCTTTCTTACATTTCTGTATCATTTGCAACAAGATTTTCATTTTAGTTTAACTTTAGCAACTAACATTATTAGTGTTGTCTTTAATGTAGATTGTTTTCCAAGCTGATGCAGCCGAACTTCAAGAAACCTCATGCAGCTGTACAGCAGGCAAGGTTCTAGTGGCCTTGTTGTTCCAGAGTGCCCATTACAGCATGTTGCAGGTGAGGGCTGTGGTCTGGGATGTTAACATGGGCAGGTTGATTGGAGTGACACTGGTTCTAGAGGTCTACCTTTGATTGTTAACAAGCACATCCCGGTTTGCTTTTCTATCTCTTGTTCTGCAGGTGAGAGCTGTACCACCACCTGTGGCCTGCACAAGCTCTCTGCAAACATGGCATCGACCAAGGACAAAGGTAACATTGTAGCCGCGCGGAGCTGCACCGCATTGAATAGAATTCCAGTCTATTTTTCAGCCGTGGCGTGAGCTGCCCCAAGTGCCACCCTTAACTCCACGAGCAGTGTATCCCAAACGTTACGCCTGGGACACACTGTTCGCGGAGCGAAGCGTGGCACACGGGGCAGCTGAAAAATAGACTGGAAGTCTATTCAAAGCGGTGCAGCGCAGCTGTACGTCTGGCTACATTGGTTAACATGGGAGTGAATTGGAAGCGGTGCCACTCTGTGTGGCTACCGCGAGCATAGTGTTTACACCATTACAAGCAAGATACTATTACAATCATGGCTACTTGTTAATATCATTCCCAGGGGATCCATGCAGAGCCGGTTCAGGACTTGGTTGTTAGGAGACCAAAGCCATCTGCCAGGAGTGTATGCAAATCAACACTCTATCAAGCATACACAGGTAATGTTACTGTAACTAATATCATACTGTTGGCTGCCGTATAATACATAATTGTATCTTGCCACTTTTATACACATAATTATGTAGCAAATATAACACACAGTAGTGTAACAGCAGTGAGCAATTCTCCAGAAAGACAAGAGATGTGTGGATAATTTAACACTTACTGTTTTTAATTTTACATTTCAGGATCCCTCCCAGACCCGCAAGTCTTGTCTCTTGGGGAAGGACTGAAAAACCTCAGGCCGCAACCACTAATATCCTCAGTGCTGCATGGCTTGTCTCAACTCTCCATGGTCGACTCCAGGTTCGGACCTGTGCCGCGAGGTTCACCCCTGTCCTACCAGTGTCCTCCTGTGGTCAAACGCGGAAATTATGTCCAACACCCAGGTGCACCAACATTCCCTAAACTGCCTTTAGAGGGGTCAACATTTCCCACTACTTTTCCAAACGTTGACCCAAACTCCCAACAGTTTCTCCATTTGGACAGCTTAACTGTGACACACGAGATGGCAGCTGAGAGAGAGGAGCAGACACGTGAGCAGTCTGAGTGCCCATTATGGCAAGCTTTACGCAAGCCTAGAGTGACAGCTAGTAGGTTCTATGAGGTTAGCCATGTGAAAGGGCCGTCTTCTGGTCAGACCCTGGCAGGGCGGATACTTAAGGGAGTACACCAGACTCCCGCCATGAAAAGGGGCCTTGAACGCGAGCCACAGGTGCTGGAACAATATTCAAAACATTTCAATGTAAATGTCTCACGCTGTGGATTTGTTATCCATCCCGATGCTCCTCACATCGGGGCTAGCCCCGATGCGAGGGTATATGACCCTAGTGCCATTCCGTGTTTTGGGCTTGCTGAAGTTAAGTGCCCAGACATCTCCAGCATTTCTGAGGCAGGACATGTAAAAATTGTGAATGGTCAGGCAAAACTGAAGCAGAATCATAAATACCACTGGCAGGTTCAAGGCCAACTGGCAGTAACTGGATTGAGTTGGTGCGATTTTATAACAGATACTGAGGGAGACTTAACAGTCGAAAGGGTCTGGAGGGATGATGAAATGATAAAAGAGATGAAAAAGAAGGTGGACCTGTACTTCTTTGGTACATATATGAATGTGTATCTTCAGCAGAAAGTGAAATGAACTGAATGAATAAAGGAAATGAATGAATAAAAGATTTTATTAATTCCCTTTTTCTGAGTACATTATTTACATATTTACATTATTTGAATACTTTCAGGATGGACTGACCTTTACAATTGATTATAGATGAATGACTTCTCATTCATTATATACATCTCATTCAATATATACAATGTATTCAGTATACAGTTGAATGCATGTGATCGGGGGAAACACTATTCAACAGGGATGTAGCCTTTTAAATCAAGTGGTCCCTGGAAGTTGGTCATCACACAGCAGACGGTCCACAGCTGGTTGACTGTCCCAGACAAGGTTAGAGGGAGAGTGTGTTCCCAGATGCGATATTCCTTGACTCTGCGTATTGCTCTTTCCACGAGGATTCGAAGTCGGGCGATTGCTTGTGTTTTTAGAGCATCCTCTTTGGTGAACTGCGCTGTGGTTAGAGATGAAATAAGTTCATTTCTATTATTTCAGTGAGTGCCTCAGTACTTTTTTAAACATTTGTCTGCACACCTTAATGATTATCATTTTGGTCACAGTTTTAATTTGAAATGTTCATTCCTTTCATGCCTACCTGTCATCTTGAAGGGTGGTATAATCAGCATTGCCCCACGGTCAGCTAGCAGCTTCTCGATGGTGAAACCCTTGTCTGCCATGCAGCCATCTCCTGGCTCCAGTAAGTCCAGCAGTCCACTTTGTTCAGTCAGCTCTCGGTCAGAGATGGAGCCGGTGAAGAGACTTGACACAAAAGTCACAGCACTACATGGGGCAATCCCAATTAATCCCTTCAAGGTTGTCGTGTTTTTGTACGATGAGAAAACCTCAGACTGGAGAGTGAGGGATGATGGATTCTGGCATCGCACCTCGGTGCAGTCGATGATTACCCGAACATCTGGACTGTACTGCACAAATTTGCTTGGCATGGTGTTCTTGACTTGCTGTTTACTCATCCAGATGGGAAGGGAGCCAAGGAGCAGGTAAAGGTAGTTGGCCCACGTTATAACAACACGGGAGACAGTGGACACACTGACCTGAAACATGTCAGCCAGCACCTTCTCTTGCAGGCCTGCAGCAACTCTGCAGCAGAAAAGAAAAAACTCATCAACCAGTTGCAGCCTACGCGTTGGACTGGGAGAAATGGGTTCAAATGTTTGTCCCTTTTTCTGAGCTTTCGACCAATAAACCACCATGGAGGCAGATGGTTGAATTGCCTCCCAGAAGTGACAAAAAACATATCTTGACGTGAATCTTGTGTAAAAAAAGGATGTCCTTGTCTGAGACACAAAATCGGTGAAAATGCACTTCACCCACTTTCAGCTGTGACAGCTCTGTTGTCAGCTCCTTGATTTTGTCTTCCAGTTGCTGTATGTGTGCAGCAGCAGCATCCAGTGCACCTGTATGAGAGGAGAGAAAAAATTAAAACATCTGACCCAGATTTTGTCTGTGACTTGCATATTGGAAGTTTTTTGGACCTCTAAAGCTACATGAAATAGCTTTTTATAGCTCAATATTCACCTTTACGTTTAATCAAGTAAGATATAAAATGCAATGTTTGTACTTGTGATGAAGCTGGTAGGTCATCATGAGGAGGTAGTCCAACATTTCAGAACACCGGCAAACACTGACATACCTGGTTTAAGAGCAGAACCGTAATCATGTTCTGTCATCACCACCGAAGCTGCGACCTCCTCCATCGCCTCTTCCTCACATGGTAGGGGCTGCTCCAGAGGAAGGGCTGGACAAACGTCATGGCCTAAGCGAGTTGATGCTCTTTTATAAGCAGACTCCCTTCTTGGCAGTCCCCAGTTGTTCCACTGGAAACGGGAGGGCACAGAACCGATTTGCAGACGCTTGATGCGACCTCGGTTGGTAAAGTTAGCCACGTCAGCTAACGCTAGCCTGCTAGCACTACCTGTAGCGTTAGTGTAGTCTGATTCACTAAAGTGCCGGCTACAAACAAACGTGCTACCTTGTTTTATTTTAAAGTTTGGCCCCTCATCCCGGCGAACCGCTTTAATCCACTTCTTCCTTAGACTCAATTCAGTCGGGAATCCATGGAAACTTAAGTAGGGTTGGCGTTGTTTGTTCGATTTACAAAGTGGAACAGAGCAGTGACATCTAGCCTTCGTTTCAGCCATTGTTGAACTGCGCCGGAAGTGGACATGCACAAAGTTGACAAATCCCGCCCATGAAACCCGGAAGCGTGATAATCCCCTATTGTGTTATCTGTCAAACTCGCCCATCAAAGTCAGTGGGTGGGGCTAGCGCGAATCTAGTCTGATACATTGCGTTGGTCTGAAGTAGAGTGCCTGGATAGAGACGATGGAGGATCTTCATGAACTTTCTAGGGAGTTGGTGAGAGACATTTTAGCTTGACGATGTGGAAGCAGGACCTGCTGACCCAGAGCATGAAGCGAGTAAAGCAGAGGAACTTCTTGAAGTTGGGTGTGCTAACGCCTCACCATTGTTCTCTTACATATATATTATTGTTTATTTTCGCCCCCCTAAGGATCAGTAAATATATGGACTACATAGACAACGCCTGTGTCAAAATGTTGTCTTGGTCTCGATTGCGTTGCTTGTATTTTAATTTACGTTCCGTTGCACGGTTTAGGAGGTTACAACGTTTTTGTGGCAAAAAGTGCCTTTAGTCAACGAAGGGTAATCAGTGCTAGCTACGTCACCACGTCAGCACACGTTAGCAACGACGCGTGGATTGATGTGCTGTTGCACAGCGAGTATCGTATCGTGCCGTGGTGTACTACTAGCAGCATACATGTACATTTAAGCAAATCAAGACTTGCATGTACAGTAAGTAATGTCACATTAAAGAATGTATTTAAACTCAAGCTTGTGTGGTGCGTCGCTGGCTTCAGTGCCACAGCCTAAACTTTATGTCAAAAGAAACATTCTCATTTCCGGCGCTTAAAAACAATCCCCTCCCTCAGTCAAGTTTGGCTAGCCTTCTTTTGAATTAGCCATTTCTCCCTAAATAGATGTAAAGCTTATTTACGTTTTTGGGGGCATATTTTCAGTTAGCAGATGGTACTGTTTGAATCGCGATTCCATCCGAAATACTGCGGGTGACAACGTTGTTACAGTAGCTTGTTTCAAAGGGGGTTCGCTTGTTTCAAAGGGGGTTCGCTTGTTTCAAAGGGGGTTCTTGAGTAGGCTAAATGCTTGAAAATATCACTAACGCTAGATGGGAAAAACTTAAGGGGACGGACCCACCTGCAACCGACTCAAGCGAGCATACCCTACAATTTCCCCAGAAATTGTACCCTCTCTAGTTGGAGTTATTTCCGCACTTTGCAATGCTACGGCTAATATTAATCGAGGGGAAGACTCGGTCCTGCTAGCCCCCATGTTGAGACAGCGTGCGAGGTGCAGGACCAAATGCCTAAAACTTGCCTGGAGCTGCTGAGAGAAGCAGCGAATTTGATGGAGGAAGATGCTGATGCACCCTGGTACCAGAGTCTAAATTTGCAGTCACTGTGGTCACTATCTTGGTCGGAAAGTGCGGAAATAACTCCAAATTTCAAGAAGTTCCTCTGCTTTACTCGCTACATGCTCTGGGTCAGCAGGTCCTGCTTCCACATCATCAAGCTAAAATGTCTCTCACCAACTCCCTAGAAAGTTCATGAAGATCCTCCATCGTCTCTATCCAGGCACTTTACTTCAGACCAACGCAATGGATCAGACTAGATTCGCGCTAGCCCCACCCACTGACTTTGATGGGCGAGTTTGACAGATAACACAATTAATGAAGCACGTACACAACTCCTTGTGAAATGTAGCATGAAATGTAGCATGAAATACTTAAATAGTGAAATAATTATATATGTATTTTACATTAAATGAATTGGTATTTTAATTAATTCATGACACATTTAAGAACACATTTATGTATTTAATGTCTATTTTAATTAATTAATGACACATTTAAGTAATTATTTAATGGTGTATTTATTTATTTAATGGTGTATTTATTTAATTCATTGTGGCACTTTTAGTCCTCCATATATATAGGCCTTAACAGTCTCCTGAATAAACCCAGCCAGGGACTTGTTTCTATGGAACATGTATTTCCTCTCATCAGCCAGCAGGGGGCAGCACATAGTTAACCACACCACTGATACCTTGTCTTATGTCTTACTAAATGTACTGAAGCCTGTACTGTACATGTTAGCGTGTTTTTTCAACATTTATGAAGTTTTAGATGCTACATTTTATTTCACTTAGTCAATACATTTCTGTAACCTATTTTGGCAACAGATAAGTGTGATAATTATTGTGCCCAATGTTGATAAATACATTTCATTGTAAAGTTGACTCAGATTTCACCGCAAGAATTACAAATTTACAGCTGGTCTTACAAGTATTACATACTTGTAGTCAGGATTAGGATTCATCCAACTTGTAGCGTAACCATTTTTTTCCAATAGGCCACCATGTGTTTTGTGTGAGCAGACACTGTTGTTGTCCCACATTGGTCTGACAGACGGCCTACTGTTATGCTAGGTAGAGGGTCAAAAAGAGGGTGACCTTTCATGCGGTTGGTTGTGTAGGTGGACACTTTGCTCCACATTCAATCATCAGTCACATGGAGTTGCTGAAATTCGTATGAGGAGTCACATGATGTTGACTGTTGAAATGAGAGTGTTTGATTGAAGTCATGACATCATCAGGCTTTGTCAACAAAATTGATGCAAGTTTTCGATTCCAGCATGTGACCGTGGACACAAATCCAGCCTGAGTTGTGCTTTACATGACCCTTTGCTTTCCTGTACATTAAGGACATGTTGACGCATTGTGTGAGGTAGGATTAGAACTCATGAATTCAGGGGTGAAGATACAGAATGTCTGTTTTTTGCTATCCCCCCTCTAGAGCTGTTAAGCTATGTGCTTTGACATGGGATACTTTCAACAGTTAGTAGTTGAACATTAACTGCACTGAACTCAATTCTATGACTTTCACAACAATGCAGCCAGTCACAGACGTGTTTGATATAGCTATGGAGATTGAAAGAATGGGAGCTTAGGAGCCCCATGGTAAATATGTGTGATGATAATAATGAAAACAGGTACAACTTTTACTACAGTAGGGAAACTGATGAGTCACGCTAAGACAACCCATGCGAGTATCAGGAACAGAGATGTCACGAGGCAGAATGAAGCCTTTGTTACGTTTCCTGTCTGACAGTGTGACAAGCCAGCTATATTCACAAACCAGACCTTGCAGCACGATTGCCCTCAACTATATGTATACCCTGTGGCCTGTTACTGAACTGTAAAGATGAAGTTCTTACCATCTTCCTTCCTGTGTTAGGTAAAGTGTTAGGTAAACTAACCTCAGCTCAGGGCCGGCCAGACCCAATAAACAAACTAAATATTTGTTTAGGGTCCCACGATTGGTTCCCGAGGGAACCCTAGGGCCGGCTCTGCCTCAGCTTACCTTAAAAGAGGGAGGGGAAGATTTTCTTAAGCGTCAGTCCTAAAATGAGACCTGTGTAGCCCAACCAGAAAACTCCCTTTTTCATGTGACTGTGGTATGGGAAGATTCAGGCAGGTGTTGCTGACGATTCCACATACGCGGGACATTCCGGGGGAACATGTTTTTGGTTCCAGAGATGTTATTTTCCATGGTCTTTCCTGCGGCACAGTGACGAGGCAGATCTGTTTTGGATCTCACTTCCTGTTTCACCTGCGCTGGGATAGGACACATGACGATAAGGAGATCCAAGAGACAGGCAACATTTTCATCATCATTTTGTAACAAGACAACTTACTCGACTTCTTTGTTGAGTTGTGTCTGGGACATTCAGGTTTGTTACAATAACTGAAGTAGAGAATGCTTCAAGTGGGTAATAGAATGTAAGATTTTTTTCCCATGCCACCAAGTATGGTATTATTGACCTTAAAGGGCAGGTTTCCAGCTGCTCTGGTGTTTCAATCTTACCATCTTAAATGTCTGCTACTAGAGCTATTAAGGGTGAGTCATCGACAGTGGCTATGAATCACCTGCAGATATCTCTCTCTGGATCCTCCTTCCCTCCCCCTACTCCCACACAAGGTTAACTTTCACCTCCTTGCCAACAACAGCCTCTACTAAGTGACAGAGGTCAGTGATGAACTTAAATCACAAAGAGAAAGGTTTAATCTTTAGTCATGGGGTAATTGAACAACACTACAATGATCGGCACAACCACTGCTTTCATCATCTCACTTGTGTATTCTGAGGGTAAATACTATAGCCTTTTAATAGACAAAGTAAGTTAGTCTAGCAAACAGGTCTAGCTACAGGTCATTATGTTTATGGGAGCCTAGTATGTCCTAGTAAACGCTTGTGGGCTTTCGGCTGCAGTGTTATCTCCTATCCTGGTAAGAGCCTGTCCATCTGTCAAACTGGGCTGTGTGTGTGTGTGTATTATTGATGATTTAAACACACCCCAGGGGAAATCCCTGCAGCTCCCTGACAGCTTATTGGTCAGACGGCTATTATCTTTATTCCTATTGGTCCCTGAGCGGGAGTGATGCATGCTGCAGTCACACCATGGAACATAGGGATGATGTCACCTCACCTGAGATTCCTGATTGGCTCAAGACTCCCCACTGCCTGCAGTCTTCGGAATACAAGTGCAATCCGCTTCCCATCAGTCACATGGTCGCGCCACTATGACACCACTCCAGAGGGTGGCAGAGGGTGAGTTACTGTAACACAAACAGTAACTGGGAACGACAGCCTTGAGTAGAAACTGAAGAATATATCTCCTTTCCAGGAAGAGCAGTGATACATTCTCACTGATAAGAATCTACAGTAGTTCCTAGTACTGATTGTCTTGAAGCATTTATGTTTTATTACACCCCTGTATCAAGTGACCACTGGAGCTAGCAGCTATGGTATCAGTTTATAGGTTGCTTTATCCCAAAGGTTTAGAGGTATTCCTGGGAGACACACAGACAGATGGATGAGTTCACATTAGTCGAAGACATTTGCTCCTCCTTTGTTTACAATCAATTTTGCTGTCATCCATGCTGCCTTGCATGTGATCATGAAAAGGATACCTCAAAAAACAAAGAAAACTAAGCATGACTCAGCAAACTGTTGAGTCATAGTTTGTCACAAGCACATTTTTGACAGATACACACAGGTTGTAGAAGTAGTGGTGCTGTAGGCAATATTCTAGGTTTCACTTCCTGAAACAGAGGAACGACCGGCACCTGTACCAGTACACTGCAGAAATATTTTTTTTTTATGATAGACTGAGTGATATATGAAAATACATTTCTAAAATGCTTTTTTTACTGCTTGAAGCTAAAGAAATCAGCTATATGAAGAAAGGTCAGTAACAGTAGATAGGTATATGGGATGTCGATTTTACCTTTGGATGCAGTACAATGAGTGCTGAAGGCATTTTATGTGATAAAACCAAAAATAAAACCAAAACATCCTGTGGGCATGAAGGTGTAGCTTTGATGAAAAAGGTTATGCTCTCCAAAACGTGTTTTCTTTTGATACAACAAAACAGCTGTACTTTCCGTTTCTTTGATAATGTACTGTATGAGTCAATCTATCAAGCGTGCCAATATGGGGGAATAACATTGTGCACTCTGGGGAAGAAGCATATACAGTTCTTAGTGTCTTAGGTAATTATGGAAGCAATCACAGGGACTTTCAAGTAGTCCAATGGATGACAATGTGTGTAGTTACCAAGGAAGAATCTATTATTATGACAGTTAATATGAAGGGAAGGTGGAAGCAGTTGTCCAACATCTTATCTGAAAAAGAGAGATTTGAAACAACAGTTTTGAAATGGGACAAACTAATAATTACGAGATCACTCACTTGATCCATCCAATGCTTAACTTAAGGTGTGTCTCTGTGTCTAACACGGTTTTTCTTGCACTAACCTAGTATGTGTCTGAGAGAAACAGGAAGAGATAATGTGTGTGGGTTGTGTCAGTCTGTCTTTCACAGTCCATGTAAACTGAGACAAAAATAAAACAATACCCCGGATTAACCATCTCCACCTCCATGAGGAGGATATAAGGTCAATTGCAGTGACGTATAACGCCCCGGGGCTGGGAATCCCTCCTCCGTCTGCAACTCTACATGCCTGGGATGGAAGTCCACGGCCCAGAGGCCGTCGCCATAGTAGCAGTCATAAAAACACAAACACGGCGTTCAAGGGTAAAGCCAGCGCCAGGGGAGGTATGGCCAAGCTAGCACAGCTGAGACAGGACTTTATTAATAACTATGACTGCTATTGCTGAGGCACGCAGCCAGCGTACAGTACTGGGGAAATTACCAACTAGTATTAAAAGACTGCCCCGTCAGCCACCATTCCTATATGGTGATGGTGGGGACCCCCATTTGAGGATCACTGAAAACGCAATGTCACTAAGGCAGCAACTACGTATATTTATGTTTTGGGTCATGGTCACCTTTGTATATCTAACGGAAGTCCCTCTAAAACAGTTCTCCTTTAACATATTAAGGGGATTCAGTATTCTAAGTCATGTTTAAGCCTCAACTATCAGTTGATCCTCATTGAGAAATCCCTGATTTATGGACAGAAAAATACCTAGCACTTTGCTGCCAGTGTTGCTCCTCCTTCTTTTGGAAAACTAATTCTTATAATCACTTAACTAGGCCAGTGAGATTGTAAACTTTTATAAAACTATAACCTCAGTCATTTTTAAGGTAGCCTTCCACAAGTCAGTAATTGGTGCGTAACCAAACGAAAATGGTAACTTAACCAATTAGGCTACAATATGGAATTGTACACGGTAAAAAAAAAGAGAATAATGTAATTGTAAATGTAAGTTGTACTATAAAATTATATCAACACACATTGAAATCACGTATACGTTTGTCATCTAAGCTAATGTTAGCCAATATCGCATGTAACACGGTGTACACAATGAAGGTCTAAAGTGTAGCCTATATTGTGAATTGTGTATTCCCTGGAATACCTATCGTAATTACCTATTAGTGTAAGCTAGCGGGCAACTCTGTCCAACATTAGCCTTTACCGACACGATTGCTTACCAAACGTTTGTTGGCATAGTTTTATCTAGTGCTTGCAGGATATTAACAGTTTCACAGCATGACTAACGCGAGCGCTGTTTACTGGAATGTGATGATTCACTCAGATCGAAAGTGCAAATGATATCCCTTTTCGACCCCAATCTGAATAATTTCTATATCTTTCTCGGTCGCGTGATCTCTTATAAGGGCTTTTCCTCCCATCTCGACCTCCCCAGTTTTCAACTGACCGCCCAATAATGCTTAAGAGGAGGATGAGGCGAGCACTTCCCGGAAAGGATGACGTATTCGCGTTCTGGGGAGAATCAACAAGTAGCCTATGGGAAGGATTAAGACAGGCATAAAGCCTACAGACTGCCTACTACGGATTTCTCTTGAGATAGGGCTATGAATTAAAAATAACGTGTTGTCTGAATCGGAATCTGTTGAAGTTGTATTGAATACTGTAGGACAATATGTGTCTGTGCGAGTGCCCGCGTGCGTGTCATTTAAGTGACATTGAATCACCACTGCAACATAGCCTACAAACAAAGCCTACAAGCCTTTAACTACAAATACTTGCACTACATTAGTTAATGTTTACCATCATTCACGAAACTGCATGGTAATATTGGGGGAATCTGAAACACAAGAGGTCTGTGTTTAATCTGGTTGTGAGTCATATTCCTACTGAAACTGATAGTCATGCACTCGTGGTTCCGCAGTCCTGATGAGAAGTGTAGAAGTGAATGTTACTGGGCGACAGGTTCATCAGGGCAAGTGAAAGCCTACAACGGTGACTCGAACCGTATCGTAACAATGGATGAGAAAAAGTTTTATAAAACATATTTGCGAACAATAAAAAAATCTGCCTTTTCCTATTCCAGTTTAAGCACAGATGAGACGAATACAAAATGAAAGGTCCCCGTGAAATGACATATTTAACCTCCGTGAAAACAAGTAACCTAGGCGAGGCCTATAGGCCTTAGCCTGGCTCTGCCCTCCTACGTACTTCCGCTCAAATTGGATTTTGCTTCTGTACTAGGTCTGGCCATTCCGTACGTAAGTCAGATTTTTCAGGTTGATTTTCAACCGGCCAATCAGCGAACAGAGGGAGTGGCTGAGAACGATGACGTTGATGTCATGCACTAGTTTGAGTTGTAGTTCAGTAATGGCGCTGGAGAAAGATGCGAGCAAAGCTATTCTGCGGTTGTGGCAACGCTGCCGAATATCCATAAGTTAAAGCCGGAGCAATAACAATCCTTGCTGAGTTTTGTTGGTGGTCATGATGTTGTGACCCTCCTCCCCACGGGGTTCGGGAAAAGTTAGATTTTCCGGCAGCTAGCTCCGTGGTGAAGGAGTTGGCTAAGGCGAACGCTAGCAATTGGTTATGGCAGATCAGAGTGGCTCTGGGCAGATCCCATAGTTTTAAACTTCAACAGAGTACCCGCCTTCAAGGAAGTTAACGCTTGTCAATGGAGCGATCCCAGACCCTCTGTACAAATGAAATGTACGAGGGTCTGGTTAGGACCAGGCTATATAGGCCTAGGGTGTTGCTGGCTTAATTGATTCTCTCACCCCTTATTTAGAGGCGGTGCAGGCAGGTGCAGATGGAATTTTTGAACTGAATTTTTGAATATATATAATATATATATATATATATATTATATATGCAATGTTTATTGCAGCTTCAGTAAATACGCTCCAAAAATACTTTAAATAAGTATAATACACTTTTTTTTCAAAAGTTTTGTAGGCCTAGTACTTTTTTGTGGCCAACGTTACACACGCTAATACACGCTAACAACGCTAACATCGCTAACATCGCCTAATCAGCTGTGCAGTTATTAACTGATGCTTGTCGCCTTACGTAGCGAGAGTGGTGGGGACGGATCTGGGTCACTAGGAATCTGGGGGGGACATGTCCCCCCGTCCCCAGTGCCATCTGCGCGCATGGGTGCAGGGTCAGTATGATGACAACACTGCCTCGCAAGTGGGAGGTGAATCCCACAGGTGGTTCTGAAAGGGTGGGACAGTTTGTGTAAGTGGAACAGACATGATAAGCTATATCTTATCAAAGTCTGCGTTTTCCTCACTGTCAGCCCGGTTTGATGGCGGGGCTTATCTAAGGCTTCGGGGACACGTCCAATTTGAAGCCTAAAGTGTTTCCTATGGCTATAGGCCTACTACGAGGCTACTTTGAAGTTCCCCACCGACGAGATAGGCAATGGGCTTTCAGATATGGCGTCCTGTTCTATCATATGGAAAGTCAACATATTTATTTGTAGTTCCTTGGTAAGGTGTGTGGTGGGGCGAGGGGTGATTTTAAGAAAAGGTAGGCCTAAGGGCTTGTTTGGGAAGGGCGTGGCTAGCCACGGACGTACAGTTTTTCTTCGCACACAGCGGAGGAATGCAGAATCTGTTAGCCCCTTTCTTCCAACTATCCATATGCTTTTATACTGCACAATGACAAACAGACAAGCCGGTTGGTTCACTGCGCTACATCTGAACTCAATGAGTTGGGTTTCATAAGTTTTACGTTTTTACACTTACATAAACGTGTTTGTTGGACGTAGCCTACAGACGTGTTAAAAACAAACCAGAAGGCTGTCGGCTCCCAACTATTTGTTCAGTAGCCTACATCAATAGCCTACACTAGGTATTGTCATCATTTTCTTACATCTGCGTTGTAGCCTAGCCTAAGATAGCTTTTCAGTATCAAATTAGCCTATACTGTAATCAAATCTACGGGGACACTCTGTTACTCAGCTCCTAGGCTATATACTTTCTTTTATTAATTGAACAACAATCTATTTATTTGTACACTAGTGTGAATGTTAGGGGCCGTGTGTGTTATGTGGGGCTGAGACTGGCGCTCTATGGGACACCCGTCGGGCTTGTGGGATTGCATCATTGCAAATAAGCCACCGATCTATAAATAGGATGACGTCACTTTGACCTGCCCACCGTGCTAGTAAAATGCCAGAGCAAGCGAACGGTCTATATAAACGGGTGATGCAACGTTACAGCGGCAACTGTAACTTTCTTAGTCAACGGAAGAGATTCACAACAAGTCTGTGTCCAATAAAGGGTTTTCAACAGATTCACTTAAATCATTTATCTGGTAAGTTAGTTTTCTGTTTTCTACGGTAGAATGAGTTTTTAAAGTGAATCGGAGTCGAACTGGGATAGGCGCTTTAGGCGACTGACTCGGGATTGAATGTTAGCCTATAGCTGGGCTGTTAATAGTATCCTAAAATGTTCATTACATCGTTTATATTTTTTTTGTCAATTAAACTTGTGTTTATTTAATAGAATACAACGCATCGATTGATTATTCCCAATAATTTAGTTTTGTGTTTCCTTAAATGTTGTATTTTTGGTGGGGTCGGTGCGGTTTTTCTAACAGCAGGCGGTTAGTTGTTTAGAAAGTCTGACTGAATAATGTAGGCTACTGTGGCTAGGTTATGAGTCTTGATGATTAGCCTGCATGGTAAAATTATAGGGGATTAACTTGAATATCGTGATTCTCGAAAAATGTAGCTTACCTCGGCGCCCACATCATTTAGGCGTGTGAAAGCACTTGGCTTGCCTATCAGCAAAACAAACTTTTTTGTTTGCTTGTTAGACCAGCCTTCTGTTTCGTTCTTACTCAGAATCTGAGTTGCGTTGTTCATTGAGAATGACGTGTTACTTTTTTCGTTTAAATGTCTACTTTCAGTAGGTTCATAATGATGCTTCAGCACCCTGGTCCGAGTCTGTCCGACATCAGCACGTCCGCCCTAGTCCCCTGCCTCTCGCCGCCGGGAACACTTACCCTAGACGATTTCACCAGCTTTACGCCGCTGGTGAAGGAGGAGCTCCGCTTCGCCATCCAGACCAAGCGGCTA
The DNA here is from genome assembly GCF_963692335.1 of Osmerus eperlanus. NCBI lineage: Eukaryota > Metazoa > Chordata > Actinopteri > Osmeriformes > Osmeridae > Osmerus > Osmerus eperlanus. The sequence goes on from NC_085025.1 coordinate 15,273,385, forward strand.
TCCCACGGTCTCAGCGTGGACATGAGCGACTGTGCGAGCTCAAGCTCGGACCGACCATCCGAGGTCTCTAGTGGCAGGAGAGAGGTAAGGGCTTCAGAAACAGTCCCTTTTTCTACTCTACGTCCCAGTTACATCCCCCTTTGCTATGGTAATATATAATCAGATTCTGTAAACAATTACATACTTTAATGTATAGTTCCAACCTTTACAACAGACATTGGGGCTGATCAGTTTCAGAGTGAGCTCTGTCTAAAGTATCTCTGTTCAACAAAGCTGTTTTCCCTCAGGTAACCCCAGAAGAGAGTGACAGGAGGAAAAGACGACGAGAGAGAAACAAAGTCGCTGCTGCCAAGTGTAGGAACAAGAAGAAGGAGAAGACAGACGGTCTCCAGAAGGTATGACCAGTATCCCATTTCTAGCTGTTGAGTTACATAGGCAAGCAATGACATTGGAGTCTACTTCGTAAATAGCCTCACCCCAACGGTTTTCCCAAAAATCCAAACGGTATTGTTCAATAACGTGTGTCTAAATCAAGCGCAGGAGCAATGAATGATCAAATAACCCCCACCATTCCTCTCTCCAGGAGTCGGAAAAGCTGGAGACAGTGAACGCAGAGTTGAAGGCTCAGATAGAGGAGCTCAAGCAACAGAAGCAGCAGCTGGTGTACATGCTCAACCTCCACCGGCCCACCTGTATCGTCCGCGCCCAGAACGGCCAGACCCCAGAGGACGAGAGGAATCTCTTCATCCAGCACATCAAGGAGAGCGCACTCCAGGGGCTGGGCGTCGCCCCCGCCAACCACCTTGACGGACAGTTCCTACTCCACAGCGGGCACGCCCACGGCATGGTACCCACCACCTGTGGGCACCTGTGATCTATGAGGCCTGGGCTGGGCAAACTGACAGAACTGTGGGTCCTACACCCAGGATGTGACCCTTCAGCCAGCTGGTCTGGGATCAAGTCCCGACCTGGAACGATAGTGAGAAGGCCAAAACTGAAGCCAGACCAGCCTCTAAGAAGGAAATGTACACTGTACCCTGTACACCCTCAGAGGGAATGCTGCTACTGTGAGGAGACAGCCAAAGACTCAACACTTCCTGATCAGGGTGGGGTCTGCTAGCAGGAACAAGAAGTACTTTTCGAGGACATGCCCAACGGCATATACCCAGAAAACGCCAGGGATTCATAGACAGAAAGCACTAAAACAGGGAAATGTTTGCTTTTATTGTTCTGTTTTTCCTAAATCTTAAAGTGGTTCTTAGAGATAGGAGACTTAAGTATATTTGTTTTTGTTTTTTTGTACCAAAGCACCAAATTGAGTTGTAAAAGACACGATTTAACTGAACACTTGAGCTTGTTAACATGACAAACTTGTCTGGTATATCTTGTTATAGCATAATGAACATAAGTTAAAAAGCTCTAGTTTGTGTGAGGCATGTGTATAAATTGTTATAGAGCCAAAAAGGTTCTTGCTAGTGTTCTTGTCTATAAAAGTATGACTTTGCATCTGTCCAGTTTGAGCTACGATGCCTGTAGCTCAGTGCTGTCTGTCTCTCTCTCTGCCCTGACTCAATGATAACCCTGAATGCGCTGCTACTTTCTCAGGATGCTCAGAAATAGATCACAAGGGCAGAGATATGCATATTCAACATACTTTAGCTTATAGAATTCTCTCCTAAGAAGTCGTGCTTGTGTTTGCTATGTAGTTTTACATCTGAACTGTAGTGTATAATATACAGTAGTTAGTCATTTGTATTGTGCATAAAATTCTGTTTGTGTAAACCAACGAACACCTCTCACGGTCCTCATAAGACTGTTTATAACGTCTGTATGTATTTATTTATCAGAGCTGGCTTTATTACTATAAACCCACCAGAAGGTATCACTAGCTAGATATCAAAGTGTTGACTTTGTGCTGACGTCTGATGTTGTATTTCAATTCTTTAATTACATGAATTGCATGTCATTGTACAAGATGACCTCACCTAACCTCACACTCCCCCACCCCCACCCGCCGCTGCCAAACACCCCCAAAGTAGAGCAACTAGAAGCTGTGATGAAACTCTTGAGAAACTCCTCGCATTCCATCAGGCATGGGTGACAGTCAGCAGACTGGTTGCTCAAGCCGGGGCAACGTGCTCGGATGTTTGTGGACAAAATCCTCCCAGGGAAGGTTTCATACAGGTTAGCATGGCCAGGGACCAGCTTGCTTGCAATACAGTGTTTCAGTCACGAGTGATAACAGTTGTCATGACGGTTGTGCCATTGACTTTTAGATTACTTTGTTTGTTAGACTGTTGGAGTTCTATTGAAAGAAATTGCGCAAAGCTGCAACCGAGTACTTATTTCTAAAATGCCTGTCCACTTTTGTTTTTGATACTTTATTAATAAAAATATATGATTCAATGTTTTTTCGGTTCCATTGTGTTTACATACGTTGGATTTGACATAAAAACAAACTGTGGTTGTAAACTTTCATGACCTCTGTAAGGGCTGAACTCATTAGAACTGGTATTCATCTGAGGACAAGTCAGAACATGCCTGTCTGAATTCATGCCATGGAACAGGATGGGGAGGGGTGGAGTAAGGTGGTTCAGTAAGAAAGAGAGAGAGTTGACGACACAAGAGGTAGGGATAGAGATAGAGACAGCGCAAGATGGGGAGAGAGAGGGCGATAAAGAGAAGGGAGTGACAATAAAAAGGTGTTTTTTAATCTGGTGCCAGCTCAGTCGTGACTCACTGGTCATCTGTCAAAATGAAACGCTGGGAATACCTTCTCACTCAGTCACCCACGTCTATTCACGTTCAACAATAGAATGGCATTCTGTTCCTCAACAAGCACGACTGAAAGATACTGTTCCTGAAATGTTTTCATAAAACGACTCCTTCAGGTGGTTCTACAATCAATCAGGTTAACAACTCTTTCGCCTTGTTTGAAGACATCTTAAGATGTCAGCCTAAGCCTTTAAAACACTGTTACATTACATGAACAGGGGCCAACTGTTTCTTTAATACATCATTGCATTATGTTTCCTCAGAAAGGTTAGTAGGTGTGTGATTTCCTCTGTGATTTCAGTATTTCTGCTTTTCTACATCACCCAGAGTTAAAAAATGTCACCACAATTAACCTTTGTTTGACACAATCCATGTCTTGAAATTTTGGCTCTTTTCTAGCTTACTCCCCTTGTGCTCAGGATTCGAGATTTTCTAACGGTACATGTAGTACTTGTAGATAATACCCCTCTCACACTGACCAATGTTGCAGTCGGCTGTTGTTTTTGTAAATAGTGTTCACTTGCTGTCGGCATTCAAATTCCTTTCTTTGCCAATAACGCTTCTTATGGGCATGGGATTCATTATACTACATGGACATGTCCCCCCCAGTTTTTGAAAACGTAAAATCATAACACACTCAATTTTTATTAAGAAAATTATATATAGCCGCCTACTGCTTCTGCCTGGCTTTCTTGTGATGCTGTGCTTATCCTATGCTTCTCAGCCATTACTTGTAGCTACCACTGCCTCAACTGACATGCTCCAACTCAGAGCAATGACTTGGAATTCAAAATATCTGTGCTTGCAAATGGATTTGCATCCATTTGCAAATGTTTATTTTTATCTCTACTCTTGATGCATGATTATGTTCAGTCTGTGGTATGCACCTCTCTGTGTCACCAACCATCTCTGGAGGAGATTTCCTTGTCTTCCTTCAGGGTTTTAGGTGAGTTTAGGTGCAGTTCTATATGTGTAGCCCTCTGTGACATTGCTTGTAAAAAAGGATATTCAAATTTGATACTCAGTTATTTAAAAAAGCTGTCAACATATTTTAAACAAACCTAAACCCCTATCGCTTCTAATAGTTGACGCAAAAGCAACATCAATTTGGAAAATATGTGCTGAAATTGAATTTCTAACATGATACCTATTGCACACATAATCACAGACACTTCAAATATTATAGAGAGCCTAAGAGCTCTCTCTATCTCAGGTCCTGGGGTGAAATTCTCGCGGAGTCTTTAGGCTCCACGTGACGCAAAAGAACAGCAGTGCTGAAATCACAGAGGAAATCACACACTTTCTGAGGAAACATGAGGCAATGAATTACTGTAAGAGATGGTTGACCCTCATTCCATCAACTGTAAGAGGTCTCTGAATCATTCTGTGATGACAGAAGAGACACTAACAGAGCAATGGAGGAATAAAGGAGCTTCCTGAATCCTTAAAAATAAAAAATACTTCCTCAAGGAAGAAAAATCCACAACAACAGTGGTTACATACAGCTCTGTGCAGTTCCAGAAAAAAACAAAAGCGCAAACAACAACTCACAAATCCTTGCATTATGTGGGTTGCTTCTCGCTTCCTTGCAGCGTTTTTCACCGTTATCTCCTAAACTACTTCCTTCAACAGCAGGAGCAGAGAGGAAACTATGTGTGGTGTTCAGATCATTCCACAGAATGGTGGGGCACCACACATTGCTTTACCTGTTAAGAAGATGTGGAAAGAGCCTTTTGATGCAAGTGAATCAAAGCAGGAAACAGGAAGCAGGATTCAAAGGACTACTGGCACGCTCTTCAGTGTAAAAATCATTAAAATGATACACTGCCAATGTATTATGATGATTGTGACCTTTGTCTAATTAGTGACAAATTAGTGACACCAACATTAGGACATGACAGAGGATCTTCAATGAAGGATAGGCTTCAGGCATGCAAGCTATTCATTTTCTGTAGACCTTTTACGGGTCGGAACGGTACACACTTTCACACCATCCTCCCTAAATCAACTGTAGAGCAGTAGCTTATTGTGTGCTTTTCACGTTTTAGCCGCTAGAGGTCAGTATCCACTCACCTCACTCTCTCCCATCTACAAAAAAAACCTGTTACGAAGTGAAAGAAACGTAGATGCCCTTTTCCAAAGTGAGAAGGGAAGGTGGAAAGAGAAAAGAGGATGTACAGTAGATAGGTTTGGTAGATTAATATTCTATACATGGTCCACTGTGGTACTTTCATGGAGAAGTGATACACCAAAAGTTCTCAGTGTACAACACACCTTCCTAGTTAGTTATTTAGGGAAGCTATCGACTGAGATGTTCTTTGCTTAACTCATCAGGCAGCAGAATATACAGCCAATTCCATTTGTTTGCCATTTATAGATATTGATTTATACAAATTTACTGTACGTCTTTTGAATTGTGTTGTGTGCACAAATGTCAACAAAAAACAAATGATCAATATTATCAAGAGCAGACTGAGGAATACACAATATCATATCAAGGTCAATGTTTTATGAGGAGGGACACATAAAAGTCCTTGGTCATGTGGACATATGAAATTATAGGAAGTATATTAGAAATATAGTTACCTAACAACTCAAATTTCAAAACTATTATAAACGTCCTATCATTAAGTCAATCGATCATCTGCCATCTCTGTCAGATGCAGTTGAGAGAAGAAGAAGAAAAAATACAGTTTAACTTACCGGTACTTCAAAACACTTTTTAACTAAGGTAAAGTTTCATAATCGTTTAAATACACTGTACACTATGTAGGTCTTGATGAGGTGTGTCATTTCGAAGAGAGTCTAAGGAGGAACAAATAGATTTTTTAAATCTGAAGGGATCCACCAAAATGTAAAACATATTTGTACTGCAATTAATGGAAATAAATAATTTATTTGTATGTGTTTCATCAGATTACATGACCATCAGTCATGTAATCAAAATCAAAGATTTTTTCATTTTAGCAAGATACAGTTTTGTAGCTGTTTTGTTACACAAATTAATTGTGAGGGAAAACAATAACTACCAAAAGTAGATGGTTCATTGGTCACGGGTGTGAATCTTGTCTCTAGTAAAAGAGAAGTTAACTTTAATAAAGCCAGGGTCTACCGTACTCGGTGGACCAAAACACCCACAATAAGAGATGTGGTTTTCAAACATTTACCAGAACTAAAGAAGCATGGCCAATAGCCATACAGAAGGAGACTGAGTTCAGGGTTTTTCCGGTTGGGGTCAACTGAACTGGGTCTGAGTCACTGATCCAAAACACGATCTGATGTACGATACCTTAAACTAAAAAGTACATTGTGTGTCTGTGTCCTGGTCCTTGTGTCAGCGATGGGAGATGGTGAGTGTCGTTGTCTTGATCAAACTCAGGGGCCTCTCTGTAACATCCCTGGGTCCTGTCCCCAGGTTAGTGGAGCAGTGCATCATGGGACAGCAGGGCTCGTGAGTCTGGAGGAGCTTCAGCAGGCGGTGCTGCTCCTCCGACAGAGACGCCACCTCCCTCCTCAGCTGCCGGTTCCTCTGCTCCAGACAAGCATACGCCTGGAGGAGCCATACAATCATTAGTATTTACTTTTTACACATGGTTCTCATATTTGGTCTCTAAAAAGGTAAGTGCAATCGTGCAGCCACATGTTAAAAAGAAATACTCACTTAATCCAATTTATATTCTTTTTTTTTGTGTGTGTGAGGATAACATGAACCTGATCATTTGAACCTTAAACGACTGCCAGGAATAGCAGTTTTCAAAGACTTGTAGCTAAATAGAATGTCACTATAAGACAGTAGTGCAGACAGAAACTCTCCCGAATCACACAAGCACACCTCATGCAGCTCATCTGCTCTCTGTGTCTGTCTCTTTCTGCTCTTCTGGGCTGCAACTTTGTTCTTCTCTCTCCTCATCATCCTACTGTTATCATCATAATCTGAGTTCTGGGGCAAAGACAACAGAGAAGAAGAAAATGTGATGGATAATGCAATGTGACACACACACATGCGTGTGCAGGGGGTGGTGACACCAACACACACACATGAGTGTCATTGGCAGAAGAGTGATCTGTTCAGCAAGTTTATTGGGCTCCTTAGCTGAGGAAACCCATGTAAGCATGCAGAAAACATGCAAACTCCACACAGAGAGGCTCGAGAGATAGCCCACCTGAGAGCTGTACTATTCCTCAAGCAGGAATCGAACCCAGGAAATTCTTTGTGTCAGGCGATAGCGCAAAGCACAGTACCACCAGAAAAGATACATGCAGATGCACGGTAGATGGTATTTAGCCTTGTGAGGCCCAACGTTGCAAAATTTGAGCTTTCAATGGTAGCTATCAATAAATAAATCTGTAAATGTGAGTTTTTTTAAGACCACATTTACATAGTCAAACTTTCCTTCAAGCACATCTCTTTTTTTGGACTGCATTTGTCCAGATTCAAGTAAGTAAAAACCTAAATGGGTGAATTTCTAACAATGTCTACAATATGTCAATATTTAGTTATTATGGAATCCATTCATCAAATTTGATTTTGAGCTTGTTGTCTATGTAATTCTGGGTGAGGGTGGTAGTCAAATAAGCATGTGACCCTTACATGGGGGACATGGCATTTCTCACATGATCATATATGAAGAAAAACAAATACTGATATAAATAGCCTATGTCTTTGATAATTGACTATAACTAAATATTTGTTGGAATACACTTTTGTGGAATGCGTAAATAGGATTAGGATTCATTTGAATGTATTTAGCCTGAAAATTGTTAGCTTTTCTACCCACCACCCTATCTACTCTTTCAGGTTAACTACTCAACATGACTGTGACTGTCCTCAGGAGATGGGAGTTCACCTAACGGGGTCCCAAGCAACTCATCTGTACACCACTCACTGAATGTGTGGAAGGAACAAATCACAAATTTAACTAGAGGATGCTGCCAACACTGCAAAAAAGGACACACCAACACAATATGCAGCAAGTGTAATGTTTATCTTTGCTTTTCAGAGGAAATGAACCATCTTTGGGACTTTAGCAAATGAACATGGATGAACACGGGACTAAAACTAAATTACATTTTAATAAAATATATTTTTTAATTACTATTTACAAAAAAGATGACTTTATATGATTTTGTTCTGTTATGAGGGGAAATACAACATCTGAAACTTGAAAACACATTTAGCAACTTATTTTCTATACGTGTGCTTTACAGGATTCATCTACTTACGACTTTCACAATTGGACAACAAAATTCGCAACGTGGATGTTGGCAGCGGTTTTCTTACCTCACACTGTTGAAGTATGACGTTTTCTCCATCACTGCCCTGCATCTTGCTTGAACAGTCATTTAAGCAACGCAGTCTTCTGAATTGGAAAAATGATTGAAAAAGTCTTCACAAAGTTATGTTTAATTACGCACAGGCACAGTTCATTGTAGTCCAGGATTAAACATAGAGAAACGATAGCGCCACAGCTAAAAGTTACACAGCCAGCTGGGCTTCTCTGAAGTCACGTGACAATACCCCCCCCCCCCCCCCCCCCCCGCCAACTTCAACGTGGATCAGGGTCGTAATCATAATATATATTGGGGGGGACCCCACAATATTCAAATCTGGTCAAAATGTCCCCCCCAATATATTGATATGAAAATATAAATAAAATATAAATGTGGGGAGTCAGGTGGCTGAGCGGTTAGGGAGTCGGGCTAGTAATCTGAAGTTTACCGTTTCGATTCCCGGCTGTGCTAAATGACGTGTCCTTGGGCAAGGCACTTCACCCTACACCCTACTTGCCTCGGGGGGAATGTCCCTGTACTTACTGTAAGTCGCTCTGGATAAGAGCGTCTGCTAAATGACTAAATGTAAATGTGCTACGCTACGAAAGGCAACCGCGCACGCTGTCCAAAAAATATCATAAAAAAGTTAATTATATTCATAACTTGAAGTTAAAATTGCCATTTTATAACTACTAGTATTACTGATACCGGTGTTCTGTACGGGAGGTGTAAGCTCACACTGGTTGGTAAGGATGAGATGAGAGTGCGCGAAGAGCAAGGGGTAGATAGCGCGAGTGTCTAGCTAAATATTCCTATAAAAGAGTGAGAAAGTTTAACAATAGTGTGGAACAGAAGATTTCAGTGATAACTTCTTTTTTTATTTATTATTAAAACCTTTCAGGGGGGCACCCTCAGACTCCCCAGCAGAATTCGTCCCCCCCAATGTTGACTCCATGGCTACGGCCTTGACGTGGATCATTATTCTATTACTCCATAGAACGTTTATTTCTTTCATTGTTCTTCTTTTAAGCACAACTGCACAGTTTCATAGCATACAAATCAAAAGCCAATTTCTTTATCTGCATATTTAACAATTTCAAGTGTCGTTACACCATCTGCCATGCGAGGGCGCCACAGCCTCGTCGACAAGTGCATAAAGCATAATGTATCACAGAACATCTTTCGGGGTCTTTTAAACAACACACATGCAACAGTCCATACAGCTCGATAATCGGTCTGTCAATCAGGCTTTCTGACGGCAACCAGCTGTTTTTTCTGTGGAACAGCGTAACAGGCCCGTACATCAGCCTCTCCCACTCGTCTCTTGATGGCTCTTCCCGGGGGAAGGGACGGAGGTTTTGTCACAACTTCTCCGTTGGACGGGCCGATGGAGAACACTTCCCGGTGAACCTCCAGCGAGGCGGGAGTGGGTCTGACGTTCAACACCTGCCTCAGCCCCTCAGCTCTCTGCTGCAAGACCTGTTGAGACTGCACACACATAACCACACACACCCATCAATATACACACAGGTACATCAATGACTTGGGTATAGTTCAGGGCTTACACCTGACAGGGGTTGTAAATGGGAGTTAAGTGTGAACAATGAGATTCTTCCTGTCACCTTCACCATCGAGCTGGCCTGTTTGAACATCCGTTGTGCAGTAGCTGACAGATCTGACAGGATGCGCTCTGGAAAAAAACAAATACACTCAGAGCTCATTCTGAAACATGTGGAGGTTCTACTCAACAATGAATTATTCCATGTGAAACTTCACACTGTGGTGCAAATACGTAGACAGCTGAAGATGAGTGTGTGTGTGTGTGTGGGTTCACCTTGGACTGGGTCTTTCTCCAGCTCCTGTGGCAACGCCTGCTCAAACATCCCCTACCAAAAAGATGACAATGTCAGCTATGTGCGTGAACAACATGACACCTAGTGGCTTACAGATGGTCAACCCATACAGAGTTCAACAAAATACTTGTATTGAATTGTCCACTATAATTTGACACTACAATAAGGATATATGGCTGTAGGTCACCCAATGCCAGGGACAGGAAAGATACATACAGTCCCTGTCAAAGTTTGGAAACACCGAGCCTTTTATCATTGAGAGACACATGCACCACCTGTTTTTAATTCATGAATTCAATCACTCAATCACAGTCTGTCGGGCATTTAACCTACATGTATATAATGAAATCAAATATTCAAAATGTTGCCCAAGGTAAATCTTTGTACTGTTAAATTGCCTAGTGTGTTGCATTTAACAATAGGAACATGCATGTGTCTCTCAAAAACAATTAAAGACTGGGTGTTTCCAAACTTTTGACAGGCACTGTACATTAGTCTACTCTAATTCTATGGACGGGACCCACCATTAGTTTCCTCTCAGCTTTCAGGGTGCGCACCACGTACGGAACTATCGCTTGGGGGTATTCACGACGTCGCCTGGCAGTCTCCACGATGCTCTCATCCAGGAGGTTGTCAAGGGAACCGCTCTCATTTTCTAGAGGAGCAAAAGAAACAGGAAAGTGAATTCCTCTACAAGTCTCTCCCATCTCTCGGACATTCGTAATACATACTGATGCACATTGCTGCAGTTCAAATCGCCACTCATCCGACTTTATATAACAATTAGTAACGAGGACAGCAGATATTGGTTGGGATGGGAACACGAAAGCTTTAGCCAATAGACTCACCGCCATCGTCTGGAGCATCCTCCCACGTCTGGCCGTTGATTAATACGTTGTCCTGAACGGCATTCTCGAAGTTCTGCATATAATACAGCGTAAAACAAGGAACACCGTAGCCCAGCTCACGAAATTGGATATCTAGCTCATCTTAAGCATTGAAAGAATACACCGATCTAGACAATTTGCCAATGTAGTTAGCCAATACAACGAATAATCAACGTACACACTAACAACTATCCCTAATATAAACAATCAATTCACCTACTGTCAACAACTCTTGCAGCAAAAGTTGCTTTGACTCTTTGGGTATCCCCGTTTGAGCATCTAATGATCTACTTAGCAGTTCTTTACATGTCTTAATTTGGTCCACAACTATATTTTTCGATGACAGTTTCACCCTTAAATACTGTTCTTTAACCATCGTTTAAACGTATCGCTTTTCGAGCTCCGAATGTAGCGCCAATATTTTGAAATAAGTAACCAGGAAGCGGAAGTTCACGTTCGTACTTTCAGCTGTAGATGTCTGGAAGAAACAGCAAATACATTCTAAAGATTCCGCTACTCTGAATGTAACCCTTGCGAAAAACAGGCATGCACTGTTGACAAATTTCCAGAAAACTAAATATGTTTAATTTCCAATGGATTCTGGCTTTGTTGACTGTCACTGCCACATGTCAGCCCACCAATTTGCGGAGGTAGGTTGTTGCCTGAAAAGATTGCTAGTGCAGAGTGCATCGTATCAATTGACTTAAGTAGAAAGACTGTTCAACGAGGTTGCCCATTTTTAAGGGTCACATTACCCAGCATAAAAATAATAGTTTTCTACTTTGCAGGATTAAGATGATGTGATCAAGAGGACTATCGAGGTAATATCATATCAATTTCAAAATGTAATGCGATAACTTTTACAATAATTGTCAACTGTTTTGGCTATAAACGTTTTTTGCATTTTGACAGTTCTCCTGTCATATTTTTATCAGGCTGCAGTCCAGAATTTAATCTCAGTTACAGAGGAGGCCAGCGAGTTTGAGAGGGTTATCCAGGTGTCGAAAAATTCTGTCTATTGTGATTTATGGTAGGCGTTTATTGTTCTGGTGGATCATAGTACAGAATGTTTCTACCAGATAGGGCTCCATAGTCACTGGATAAATAATGTCAAAAGGTTTCCAGGACTCCCAGCAGCTTTCTGACGGCAGGTATATTTTTAGTAGAGAGATCGTTTTCTGGTTGTGTAGTAAGATGAGACAAAAGCAAACTATTTTCCAAAAATGTTCTCTCTGAGTTTAGTCTTATCACTGTTTTCCTAGATACCCTGACCTGGTGGCCCCATGTGTTGGAGTCCATCCTATCCAGGGCTGGGGGACCACGGAACAGCGTAGCACCACAGTCCAAGTAGGAAGACTCAACTGTTTATTTTTCCACAGGTTGTAGAGGTGATTCGGAAAGCCAATCAGTGAGGAATAAAATACTTCTCAAGCTACTGCTCTAGGATATTTTCAGCTAGTTAAGGTGATAGAGCTTGAACTGATCAATGCTGTACTGTTGGCATAAGAGTGAAGAGATAGGCAGAAACCTTGTTTTACAGATTATAACAACGCTATACACAGAGTTACTATAACTCATGTGTTTGTGTGTTCTGGGGTAATTATTCCCCCTAGTCAGTATTTTCTGGGGTTATATTCCTCCTAGTCTATATTCTGGGGTAACTATTCATCCTAGTCAGTATTCTGCTGTAAAATCTTTCCTGGCAGTATTCTGGGGTAATCTTTCTCCTGTCTATATTCTGGGGTAAATATTCCTCCTTGTTAGCATCCTGGGGTAACTATTACTCATAGTCAGTGTCCTTTGGTAGCTATTCCACTTAATCAGTTCTGGGGTAACTATTGCTCTCAGACCATTTTCTGGGGTAACTATTGCTCCTTGTCAATGTTCTGGGGTAACTATTCCTCCTAGTCAGTGTTCTGGGGTAACTATTCCTCCTAATAAAAACATTACTGACTGGTTTACAGTAACTGTATGATGTGAACCTTTATGTGTATGTGATCCTTTCAATGAAAGGTGATGCCAAAGAAAATTAATTAATCCTGGATAAAAAATAATTTAAATCTATTCTACTTATTCTATTACATCTGATGTTCTGGGGGTAACTATTACTCAGCTGTTTCAAACAGACTTCACAGCCTGTTGTTGTCACAGGATCTGGAGCCTGCCTTGCCACTGTTCTACACATACAGAGATGACATTGTAGCCATGGGGGAGGTAGGCCTGTGTGAGTGTGTGTGTTTGTGTGTGAGAGAGAGAGGTGCTGTGCATTTTACATTGTTACATTTTACTGTCACTAATTCTTCTACTAAGTCTTTCTCTGGTGTAAGTCTAGAACTTCGCCCTATAACATGCTTTAATAAAGTTGGAAAAACCTAAACTTGATGATGTTAGTGATCATGTTACAAGATCCAGTAAAAACTGACCTTGTCTGCATCCAGTAAACACACACACGTGTCCCACCTCGGGGTCAATAACCTACAGGGGCCGTATTCACAGAACATTTTATCTCACCACTAAGAGTTCTCCTAAATAGCAGTAAAAGTTCTTAGCTCAGAGTTTCCTCCTAAAACATGTTCACAAGGTGCTGAGACCAACTTTTACTAAGGAATGGGGAGAAATCTTAAGCTAAGACAAACAGGGGGGTTTACCTTGTTGCTATGGACTTGTGCTGATCAGCTCTGCAATGTTTTCTCTGGAGTTACAAAAGATTCGGGAAATCTGGAAACATTCAATTATTGTCACCGTCGGTAAGTGTACAAAACCAAAGTCCTTTCCACACTATTCAACCACACTTGCTAGTAGAGAAACTTCTCTCTGACTTCAATCTCGATATTAATATTATTGGATGGATATTAGACTTTATGACAGAAAGATCACAGTGTGTGAGAGTTAATGGCATCCTCTTACACAAGCTCCATTCATCCATTAGGTCACCACAAGGTTGTGTACTCTCTCCTCTTGAAAATAAACACATCATAAAGTTTGCAGATGACATGTTCATAGTCAGCTTGCCGAAGGGAGGGGATCTGGATCATGGGCTAGTTGTCAATGACTTTGCGTCATGGTGTAAGGAGTTTCACCTTGAACTGAAGGCCAAGGATATGATTATTGACTTCAGGAGGTCTGTGCCCATTCCCAGATTCACAACTATTGAGGGGATTGAGATTGATTTGGTTGAGAATTATAAATATTTGGGTACTGTGTTTGATAACAGGCTGTGCTTTCAGAAAAACACAGATGCCATTTCTAAGAAGGTACAGCAACGTCTCTATTTCCTGAGAAAATGAACTATTTTAAGGTGTGCACCAAAATGATGACTGTTTTATAGAACGTTTATTGAGTCGGTGCTGACCTTTTGTGTTGTGGTGTGGTTTGGGAATCTGAATCTGGCTAATAAGAACAGGCTTGATCGGCTTGTCAGAGTGGCCAGTAAAGTCATTGGGGTAAGAGACGCGAGACCTAGCGCGTCACAGCAACTCATCATATCAAGTGTCAGGACACAACTTCCTAATAGGGCGGGGTATATAGCAGGAATCCCGGCACTTGCATTGCGACACAGACTCTCAGTCTTCCTGCGGCTTTCGCCTCCCCGGCCTCCATCATTTGTCTGTGTTCTTCTTTCTCAGGGGGAATGCCCAGTAGTCGAGACTGTGTCTCAGGACACGGTGTCTCAGTTGGGTGCGGCAGGGAGCCGCTGCGAGCACAACCATATGCCAAATTCAAGTATTACAATAATGTATTGTATCTTGTGCAATAAAATATCAAGTAAATAACACTACTGAGTCCTCCTGCCTGAACCAAGTTCAGCTCTCTGAGCTTTATGTTAGGCAGGTCGTAAGGACGACCCAGGCCATATTGGCTTGTACTGACCATCCCCTGAAGGAGGAGTTTGAGCTCTTGCCTTCAGGAAGAAGGTATAGAGTTTCCACCCACAGAACAAAAAGACTTGGGGACTTGTTTTTTTAGCTATTGGGAGGCTAAATTTGCATAAATGAATGGCACTAAGTATTCAATGACGGAACTTATTTCTGGGTTTCAACATGAAGTGATCCTTGTACTGTACTGTATTGTGTTGTTGTCTCTGTGTGGTGTCAGGTATGCTGTTTATGTAGTATTTATGATGGATTGAATGTGTTTTAATATTTGTCTACAAACAAATTTCCCCTAGTGGGATAAATAAAATTGACTTAACTCTTACCAACTATGCCCACAGTGATTGGCTAATAGGGGATGGATCTCATAGAAATATTGTAGAACGAGGTATTATGTTGCTATATGTAAAGTTTTTAAATATAAATGATGCCATATTCAAATAAAGATGTTCAATTGCAGGTTAAGTGTCACTAATTACACAAGTATATGTTTAGCTAATTGTTAGTCTATACATGTGCATCTTGTAAACAAATAGCGATGCATAAAGACAGCCGTATGAATTGTCGATGTGGGGTCTGCAGAGGGCCTATTGTTTGATACAATGTTATGTTCTACTGACGGATGGCTGAGATATACCTAGTTCATCTGCGCTGCATAGCTACATTTCCCTGTAGCCAAGTAACGTAGAGTTGTCAAACCTCATCTCCGGTGTTACTGGGTTGTTTCTATAAGTGACTGCATCCCTGATAACTCTACTAGTACAATGGTAATACCCAACGATACCTTTTCAAAAGCTCATTATCACAAAATGTTTTGTATTATTTAGTATGTTTAGTACATTTAGTATTATTAAATGTAATACTTAGTAATACTTAAGTAAGAATTATACTTAGTAAGTGTTCCTTGGATTAACTGAAGTTAAGTTCAAAGGTCCTGTTTTAAGAATGCTGAACTTCCCTGGGGTTCCAGATAGGACTAGACTTCACTCAATGGTTCTGCCCCATGGCCCAGCAGAGAGAGGGACAGCTGTCTGTGTTCACCCAACAGCTCCAGATAGCCAAGGAGCTGGACCTGCCTGTGTAAGTACCCACATTCAGATCTGTTTAATGGGGTTGCTGTTGGTGTTGGGTTCAGAGTGTTGGGTGACATTTCAAGACACAGGAGCTGTTATTGTGGAGTATAACCAGGCTTAGCACTGAATGTCTTTCATCAGAATATTTAGCGTGTCCTGAAACGGTTCAATTTCTCTGACAGCAGGTATATTTGCAGTAGGGAGATCGTTTTCTGGTTGTGTAGTAAGAAGAGACAAAAGCAAACTACTTCCCAAAAATGTTCTCTCTGAGTCTAGTCTCATCACTGTTTTCCTAGATACCCTGACCTGGTGGCCCCATGTGTTGGAGTCCATCCTATCCAGGGATGGGGGACCACAGAACAGCGTAGCACCACAGTCCAGGTAGGAAGACTCAATTGTTTATTTTTCCACAGGTTGTAGAGGTGGTTCGGAAAGCCAATCTCGTGAGGACTAAAATACTTCTCAAGCTACTGCTCTAGGGTATGTTCAGCTGGTTACGGTGATAGAGCTTGAACTGATCAATGTTGTACTGTTGGCATAAGAGTGAAGAGGTTCAGAGAGTTGGGTGACATGTCAAGACATAAGAGCTGTTATTGTGAAGTATAACCAGGATGAGCACTGAATGTCTTTCTGAAACTGCATCAGCATATCTAGCGTGTCCTTGACACGGTTCAATTTTTCCTCCAATACAGCTGGCTGTACCTTATCTGTCTCCATTCAGGAATGTACACTCTAGATCAGCTGCAAAGGTCACCATAGCCACTCTTAAGGAGCAAGGTAAATGCCTCAAACATCAGACTAAACAACATTTAGATTGTAGACCAAATCACTGTCAGGGGCGCTTAACTAATAACACAATCTTTTCTTGTGTCACTAGTTGAATGGCTTGTGATTTATATAATAGACTGTACTTCACGGTTCCTAGATTTTGGTCTTATGAAACACACATGTTGGGCAGAAAGAGGGGAGGGAATGGGAGGGTTGATGTTGTGAGGGGGTGGTCAGTAAGCGATACCGCTTACCGACCTGCTTTCTGATGTCTTGTTGGTTGGGCTGTCCTTCTCAGGTGTCAGCCGAGCTCTGTTGCATAACTTTGCAGGGCGTCCCTCCGTGGCCCTGGAGGACCTCTTCCCCCACCCCTGTGGTTGCTAACACACAGGTGGGTCGGCAACCACACTCGCAATCAGAATAGGATGAAAGGAAGGAAGGAAGCAAGGAGGGAGGGAGTGAGGGAGGTAAGAAACAAACAAACATATTAACGAACACATTTCCTTTCATCACCTTAGAATAGAAATGTAATATTTCTCCAGTGTTGGACACACACACAGTAGCCAGGTGTTGGGATGAAACCCATTAGGTGGACAGTCAATGAAGGAATGGCTGGAGTTTCAACGATGTCTCCTTGTTCCCTTACCTCCTGTCTCTGCCTTCTTCTCAAAACACAGTGCTAGTACTTAATGATAGGCCATGGTAAGGTGATAAACACATTTCTGGAATCTCTTCAGGAATGGAATGACTACGTTCAGTTGAGTTCTGGGTTTTATAATTAGGCCTATTTAGCAATATGCAGACTGGAGAGTTTAGCAAACAACTCAACATTAAAATGCCCACGGTGGTACTGGCAAAGTCTCTTTCAGGCATGAAGGTCAGGGGATGGTGTTTATAGTTGATAGAGAAAAACTAAGATAACATACAGCCAATTGATGTTTGTTATTATAGGCAGGAGGATACTACATCAGACATGTGACTGTCATCGGAATATAGTAGTTTCCGTTTATATGAATGGATAATAAAACATAATATATTGATATTGAACAGATGGTAAGGTAAAAGCTTATCTACTGATTGTGATTAACATTAGCACAGTGGAAATCCCATTCTTCCACAAAAGATACCTCAGGTCTTAACCTTCAATGCAGTCTGTGAACAAGGTGGAATTGCACTGACAAACTGTTTTTGTTCTGACTGAGTTAGTTCTTTCAGCCATTCCCTCTGCTGTCTTACAAACGAGGAATGTTGTCACTGATCAGGTCCATGTAGCTTTTATAAGTTTGTATTCAGGCATGGGACATAGCCAGGCATTAAACACAAGGACCCTGGTCATATAATATTTTACTGTGACTGAAACAGCTTAGGATGTATTTCTGTGGAAACATATAGCTGTAGTTTTGAACATGGACACAATAAAAAAAGAAATGTCCTAGGCCTTCTGTACTGAACCTTACCCCTGTTATCATTTTTCTTGTATAACCATGTCACAATGGTATGTAAATAACAAACTAACTTGTGTCATACTCTTCACACTGTGTTAGACCAGATACGGTGTTACTGCTTTGCTTATGTGTTATTATATGCTATAATTGATAGAACAGATTGTGCCTGACCCTGTCTCATAAGAGACACTTATCAGACAGGGTCTGATACATACCATCAACAATATAGCAATCATCTTTATTCTCAAAGTAGCCTATATACCAAAAAAAGCTCCTATTACTGTGCAGTACTCTATTACTGGAAAGAACAAATGTGTACTCCCATGCAAGGGCGCCGCTAGGATTTCTGGGCCCCCTGGCTAAATTATACTCTGAGCCCCAAAATTGAAATCATACAGGAATGTATGGGGTTCTTCTGGGCCCCCTGTCTGACCAGGGCCCTTAGAATCATCCTAATCCCCCCCCCATTACAGTGCCCCAGCTCCCATGTCATAACTGTTTATACTGTCTTATATCAGAAAGACAAGCTTATCAAGCAGATTCCTCTGGAACACATCTGCCTGGAGACTGACTCCCCTGCTCTGGGATTCGACAAACAGGTAGGTTTAGACACACGTCTGCCCTGGAACCACAAATGGGACTAGTTTAGCCTAATGGAATGGTGCATGTCCTGTACTGAGCCTGGAGGTTTGGGCTGCAGTTCCATCAAGGCCTATGTGTTTGTTTGGACTGAAGTGTTGGCCTGTGTCTGCAAAGCTGTTTTTATAAAAATGAGCATCAACATCATTGTCTTCAGAGAACTTCACAATCTCTTCATCTCTCACTACAGATGAGGAATGAGCCTTGTCCGTTTGTCAGGTGAATACATAGCCCAGGTGAAGGGCCCGGTGCCTCAGACTGTCCAGCAGGCCCCGTCACACAACGCTCTCATGCTCTTCCAGAAGATCAGGACCCACACTCAAAAGGTAGCGGAGTCCATTTAAAACGACCCTCCTGTAATATGTAGGCCTAATCCTGTAATATGACTAAAATGTTGTATCCTACAGGCTATTTATACAATGAAATAAAATACTCCTAAAGCCAGGTGAAAACGATCATTGTAAATTGTGGTTTATTTAAGAAATATTCCAGGCAAAGTGTAAGGAATGTCAATCAATAATTCAAACCAGGTGCGCTTTGTCTGAAAAGAAGGGAAAATAAATAAACGTTTCAATCCGAGAGAAAAAATTACATCATAATGTATATTAAAAATAGTTTTAACACACACAACGTCCTTATGGCGTAATAGGATGCTTACTGCTCTCCTCGAAGTGTTTTCTTTCCCGGTGTTTGTTAGAATGTCCTACACAGGAGGTTCGCTGCTCGGTCGACTTGAAGTCGCATGTTTCCTGCAGGTGACAGCCAAAATGTCTCCTCTCAGCGCCTTGCCAGGGACTATATGCCTCCACCCGACACCAAGGCTCTCTCCTCATGTTCAACTCAAACCATGCCTCCTTTTTGAATTGTGCCATGTTTAGGACTAAGGTTTTTTCAAGTAGCCTACCGACCAGTGGTCAAAGAAAACACGCATGAGCGTCTTTTTGTGGCGTCTTGTTTCCATGGATTCAGAAACATGAGAGCTATGGGTTATAGGCTACTGACTAAATGAGTGTGAGTGTGTGCAGTATGGAGCGATATCATTGTGCCGGTGTTTTGTCGATTTGTCGTGGATTTTCCTACCATTGTGCAAAACTACAAGGCAAACCATATGCATCAGTGCACCCTTGTCCGACAATTGGACAGGTGTTGTGCCGAAATCCGACTCCCTGCCGAAATATATCCTGCTCGTGAACACGCACACACTTGCTTGTGGAGATGTTATTATTCAGTTCGTTCAAAATGTAAGCAACGTTTCGTTGCTCTTACGTGATAGCGTTATTTATTGTCCTTATACTGTCCCCATTTTGTCGTTAAAGACAACAGTAAAAATGACGTTTTCCGCATTTTATAGAATAGAAAATAATCTTGTTTGTTCGCGTTTGAAAGACGTGTAATGTGCTACTAGTCTATAAATACTTATAATACATAAACAAAATTAAAATATTCACCACGTCTTATATTTGAACGAGCAGAGGAGTTAGAGGCAGGGGGTCGGTTTTCGGCACAGCACCGGCTTGGCCGCTTGGGCACACACAAATGGAACACGAGCAATACCATGAATATGTCCGTCATAGTTCCCCACTTGGGTCAGTCAATTACAATTTAAATGTGGTAAAAATAATTTCATTATTATGTAAGTGTTGAGACAATAACATTAGACATAGGGCCTAAACCTACTACACAAAGTCAACATTCTCAATCCTGGATCCTGATTTAACCCAAACCATACACCGAAAGTAGTGCTACAATAAAAGCGCGTAGAGGGTGCGTCTTATTTCCTAATCAACCCCTCATACTAGACCGACCACGGAGATTAGGATTACGGATAGATAGGCTAATTCCATGGCTCCTTAACGCCTTCTTTTCTTGGACTGGTTTATGATAGGCTACACATTCCCAAACTACGAACTAGTAAAACTACGTAGGCCTATTTATGTCAGGGAAGTGTTCATTAATAAAAATATATGTTAAGTTCGCTATGTTTTCGCATAGCAATGTTAAAGTTATGATTATGGTAGCAAAATCGGTTAAGGGAGAAATATTTTGATGCATTGAATTCGGTGGTGTTTAAATTACAATATTAGGTAGGCCATTCAATGCCTCTTAAAATTCGAAATTTGTCACTGATTTGTTTCCATACACTACGATCTGATTGGTCGGCATCATCGCAGTGCCATCAGCGTGCGGTACTAGGCTAGCCCTTCCCTTCCCCTCATGCATCCGAGGCAGGGAAGCAGGCGGTACGCGCACTCAACGAATAGATCATAAAACTGACAAAGAGATCGGACAAGAATCAGCCCATTGACAGTTAACACTTGTATTTTTAATTGGAGAAATACATACTTCAGTCATGTCAATTGTATATTGTATGGTCTAGCTAGCCTACTTTACTTATAACGTACTTCCTCAATCGGCTACGCTGTCTTTCGGAATTGGCGTCGGCGCAGCATCACCATCATGGTGGCTGGGGAACTCGTTCAGGAGCATCTGCGCTGTGACAACGCACCTGACGAAATATACATAGTTTGCAAGGCGCCGGTGACCAACGGAGGAGCCGCTGACCGTGAACAATATCCTGAAATATTGAATGGAGCCGCGAGTCTTTACGGACTAGACTCGAAAGCGCTAGAACAGGAGATCCCCCCTGATGAGAAAGGGGCGATGCTTCCCGGCGAAAAGAAATGCCTCGAAACAAAGCTCTACTCAAGGCGGTTCGCTGTCCTGGCCGTTTTTAGTCTTTACTCGCTCGTCAATGCGTTTCAGTGGATCCAGTACAGTATCATCTCAAACATATTCACCCACTTTTACGGCGTGACCAGCAACAAAATCGACTTGTTGTCCATCGTCTACATGGTGACCTACGTCCCTCTTATTTTCCCAGCTTCGTGGCTTCTGGATAAGAAGGGTCTTAAACTCACTGCTCTAATCGGCGCAGGGCTGAACTGCATCGGAGCGTGGCTGAAGTGCGCCAGCGTTCGCCCCGACCTATTTGGTGTCACGATGACTGCGCAGATCATCTGCTCCGTGGCACAGGTGTTTATCCTCGGGCTGCCTTCGAGGATTGCCTCGGTGTGGTTCGGGCCGAAAGAGGTGTCCACGGCATGCGCCACGGCAGTGCTTGGTAACCAGGTGGGCAAGCTAATTAGCAGTGGGAAAGCATACTGTGTTTCATTTTTTCTATGGTTCAATACATTCTTTTTTTTTTCCCATTGTCTGTACTAAATGTATTGTGTTATAGCGTACTAAAACTGTTCTTGTATACTATGTTTAATATTTTGTACTTTATTTAGTAAAACAACAAAGGCCATTTAGTGCAAGTTATTTCTACTTTGCATGTATACAAACGCAGAAATGAATCAACAACAGAACTAGGCTACCACAGAAATTGAGTCGGTTACAATATTTTATTTTACCTATCTGCTAGGCTAGGAGTTATATCTGTGTACAACCAAATAACAACTTGACACTGCAAAACGTGGCCATACTTTTTGTCCTGTACTGATTTTTGTTGCTTGTTGTGTTGCAGTTGGGGACGGCCATAGGGTTTCTGCTCCCCCCCGTCCTGGTACCCAACACAGCGGACAACTTAGAGCTGATGGGTCACAACATCAGCATCATGTTCTATGGTACCGCAGCTGTCTCTACCCTGCTTTTAGTACTGACGGTCATAGGTAAGCAGGGCATCAAGCTTTTCCACTAAGGTCCTCTCGGCAGTGACAGATCTTAAAAGATAGAGATGACTGAGACTGGAATAGCAGGTCAAATGGGCTGCTCATTCCAGGAAAAAAAACTAAACGGCCCTATACATTGAAAATGACTTCATAATGCTAGTGAAGGGGTCATTGGCCTATGGTTAACGTCCGTAGTGCTAGGTGAACAGTGTTCTGTCTTTAATTTTTTCAGCCTGTAGGATAGTGTTACATGATTAATATCTAGGCGTTCCTTTCATTGTTTCAGGTGAGGAGAGCCGTGACTTACATGGACCAGTTGTGTTCATCAAGCCAGACTTCTCCCCATAGTAGTTGAATGTAGTCTCTCTCACTCTGTGTGTGCGGACGTGTTGGCATGTGGACATATGAATACACTGTAACTGTCGTTTCTATAGTACAATTGTTCTATAGACACAGCCAGCCACAGCACTCAGCTTGTATACAATATGCTCTATATAAATACTAACCATGCCTGTATAGGTAAGGGAGACGGTGTGATGGGGGTGTATGTGTATAGAAGAGAGAGAGACAGTGCTGTCATAAACACAGCGCTCGTGAAACAGTGAAGGGAACACGTGACCTGTTCGCAGAAGACATACTCTCCTGTAAACCACTAAGTGACCTGAAAACATGTCCGTGGTGTTCCCATGTGTTTAGGTTAATCACAATCACCTCCTCCAGAGATGGAGAAGAGACAGATGAAACTTTCCTTCACCAATGCCATGACACTGCCTCTGTGTGCCCCCCTCCCTCTCACCCCCCCAGTGATGAAGGACCACCCCCCCCTACCCCCCAGCCATGCCCAGGCAGTGTTGCCCGACGTTCCCCCCGAGGACTACTCCTACAAACGCTCCATAGTCAACCTGTTCAGGAACAAGGCCTTCATCCTGCTCCTCATTAGCTACGGTAAGACCAGAGGGGACAGACAGCTCCAGTTGTTTCCCCTTTGACAATAGCTTTCATGTAAATAAGAAAGTAAATTGAAAATTGAATTGATGATTTAAAGACTTAATTATCATTGTATAGCTTTGCATACAACAAAATAAGGAGTGCTCTTCCAGTTGGCGCATTATACAAAGAAACAGCATAAAAACTAAAGTCTTACCTAATAGATAATATTAAACTATTAACTGTTATCAATAATAATAATAATAATAAAACATTATTTTCTATAGCACCTTCAAAAGTTGCATCTCAAAGCGCTTTACAACATAAATGAAAAGACAATGAACATAAAGGAAGACAGAACATACAATAAATACATGTTTTTATAACAATTTGTAAAATGTGTTTCTTGCGTGGGGTTTCATATTTTTTGTTTGTTTTGGTTGTCCTCTCCCTGCAGGCATCATGACGGGCTCCTTCTACTCTGTCTCCACCCTGCTCAATCAGATGATCATGTCCTGTTACGAGGTGTGAGATGCAAACCGGATCTGTTCAAACAGATATGGAAGGATATTGTTTGTGAATGTTTTGACTATGTAAATACACCAGGGGAGACTGAGGCTGAGGACGTGGGTTACGAGAAAACGTCTGAGTGAGATAGGGTGACGGATAGAGCGAGAGAGAGGGAGATAGGGTTGCAAAGGGGCGGAAAGTTTCTTGTAAATTTCCAGAAAGTTTCCGGAGAGTTTCCATGGGAATTTTGGCTCGGGAGTTTTGGGAATTTTGGAGAAAAAAAAAACGTGCCAAAGTTTTTTTGCAAAAGCATATAACAGGGAACTTCAATGTAGTTGAGAACAAGACTATGCACGCCTAGCTCAGCTGGACCTTGAATGCAGCTGGTTGGGAACATTGTCTGCCAGAAACATAAACGTAAACGTAAAACGTTCTGTTGTTTTTGAACGTCTTTGTCATCAGTGTTGCATCTGAATGTTTCAGCCCTATGCCTGGCAAGTGTGAGAGCGCCAAGAGCGGTATTGCAGACAGATAGAGATTTCAATTATAGCTCGCAACATATTGAAAGACATTTTTGGAGCTTAGTTGAACTTAGTTAAAAAATTTGAATTATGAACTATGAACTGAACTAGTTAATTTTAAAATTTGTGAACAATGAACTGAACTAGTTCATGTAGAAAGTGAACTAATGAACAGTGAACTGATCATTACCTAGCATATTGATTACTTGGTAAACTGAAGCCATGTTCATTTTAATACCAAGTTTATTTGTATACAGTAGACTAACTATTTACAGCAGTGAGAGTAGGATGTATGTATGTCCACACAAAAGTTGTATTATAAATGTTTGCATGCATGTCTGCTTATGACAAGGTAAATACAGTTAAATTACCCCAATGTCCAATTAAATCCTGTTAATTCCCTTATATTCCCGTTAATTCCCGTGGAAAGTTTCCAACTTTGAATATTCCCGGAATTTTGCAACCCTAGAGGGAGATGATGCCAGCAGTGTTTAAATAAGAGTTAAAATCCTGGCTGGATGTGAGTCTTTTGTCTGGTCGGTCGTCATTAGCCAGCGTTCACGCATGCCTGCTACCCAGACTAGGAATGGGAGCGATAACTACTTTGGCAGACTGGGATAACTCTCTCTCTCTTGCTCTTTGTGTTCAAATGTCAGATGAATAAGTCTTAACTGTCCTCCCATCAGTCTGCCTGTAAATCCTCAGCAGTATAAACACACGCACACACATTTCACACATCAGGAGTAACATTTTTTACTGTACAATCCCATTTACGTTAATTCAGTTAGAGTAAGCTTTTATCCAAAGCTACTAAACAAACAGTGCATATAGTCAGTGCAGTAGTGAATCAAAGTTAGGACATTTGGGGTGTTTTACAAGACACAGTACCATAACAGCATCTCAGAAACAATATGGTATCATGTTGCAGATGCAGTCTGTGTTACAGGACAGCTGGGGCTGGGCTTGTTGCACCCACTAAAGAAATATTCAGTCCCCATGGAAACCCTGTAAATCTTAACAAACCTCTCTCTGCTCTACACCCCTCCCTCCGCTCTATGCCCCCTCCCCAGAACCAGGAACTCAATGCAGGCAGGATCGGACTGACCCTGGTGGTGGCTGGCATCGTGGGCTCCATCATCTGTGGTCTATGGCTGGACTACAGCAAGGCATTCAAGTATGGGCCAATCACACACACGCACAGTGTATCTTCAGATGCAGCGTCATGTTCCAAAACTGATGTGGTATGACACAGTTCTCTGGAGCAACCAAGAGGCCCATCCATGTATTACACGGCCAAGCCGACTTTGCAGTATTACCCTTTGTGTTCCACTATTGTTTCATAACTCTGCCAGTCTATGTTCGGTCCTAACCACGTGCGCCTGTGTGTGTGTTTTTTTTGCATGTGTGTGTGTGCTACGTTCCTGTGTGTGTGTGTATCCAGGATGACCACTCTGCTAGTGTACGTGTTCTCCTTCATGGGCATGTTGGTGTTCACCTTCACTCTGGACCTCAACAACATCTACATAGTGTTTGTCAACGCCGGCGTGCTGGGGTGAGTAAGATCACTTTGTTACAGACCCGACACACACACATCCACTAAGGTTTTCCTTATCAATGTTGTGTAAAATAAATAAATAGTAATATCTTATTATTATATAAATGAATAAGTCTATTATTATAAAACTAAATCTGAGGTCCAGGGACCTCGGAAACCGATGGAGTTCTTATCCAAAGTGAAGGAGTTCAAGTACCTCGGGGTCTTGTTCACAAGTGAGGGGAGAATTGGGGCAGAGAATTGAGCGGGAGGTTGGCTGGAGAATCGGGGCAGCCGGGGCAGGATTGCATTTGCTCTATCACACCGTTGTCACGAAAAGAGAGCTGAGCCGGAAGTCAAAGCTCTCAATCTACCGGTCAATTTTCATTCCTACCCTCACCTATGGTCATGAAGGCTGGGTCATGACCAAAAGAACTAAGTCGCGAGTACAAGCTGCCAAAATGGGTTTCCGCAGGAGGGTGGCTGGCGTCTCCCTTAGAGATAAGGTGAGGAGCTCAGTTATCCGTGAGGAGATGGGAGTACAGCCGCTGCTCCTTTACTTCGAAAGGAGCCAGTTGTGGTGGTTTGGGCACCTGGTAAGGATGCCCCTTGGGCGTTCCAGGCACGTCCAGCTGGGAGGAGGCCTCGGGGAAGACCCAGGACTAGGTGGAGAGATTATATCTCCACACTGGCCTGGAACGCCTCGGGGTCCCTCAGTCGAAGCTGGTTAATGTGGCTCAGGATAGAGAAGTTTGGGGCCCCCTTCTGGAGCTGCTGCCCTCGCAACCCGACTCCGGGTAAGCAGTTGCTGATGGATGGATGGATAAATGAATTAACTCGTATATAATGTAGAATTTTGTTAACATTTTTAAAGCACCTACTGCAAATCTTTTGGGATGGCTTGAATAGGTAAGGAGCCAAGTTAAAGTTCAGCTTTGAGAATGGAAACTTCAGAGACATAGGCCCAAGATTGCTCAAAACAAATGGAACGCCATGTCAGTTGACAAACATTGCATTGATCTGAAAACTACAAAACACCCATTTACCGTCCAGCCATGTTCCTTCTCAGGTTCTTCATGACAGGCTACCTGCCTCTCGGGTTCGAGTTTGGGGTGGAGATCACCTACCCCGAATCTGAGGGCACTTCCTCCGGTCTGCTCAACGCCTTCGCACAGGTACAGCGTCAAAGAGGATGAGGACAATTGTTATTAATAACGATGATCCTACTTATCACTCACATTTAAATTCATTGAATTGTAATTTGTTAATCTCTGTCACTGTTTATGACATCGTTCTTACAAATAATTGTATACTTTTGAATGTGTACACACCACGCCAAAGGAGCTGCTCTATCCACGCGTCTTGTGACTGGTTGTCTCTCCTGTCTGGCAGGTGTTTGGGATTATTTTCACTCTGATCCAGGGGAGGCTCACCACAGATTATAATCCCCTTTATGGGAACCTCTTCCTGTGTGCGTGGATGTTACTGGGAATATTTCTCACAGGTAAACTGTGTGTGTGCGTATAGGAGAGAGAGAGAGAGAGAGAGAGAGAGAGAGAGAGAGAGAGAGAGAGAGAGAGAGAGAGAGAGAGAGAAGAGAGAGAGAGAGAGGAGAGAGAGGAGAGAGAGAGAGAGAGAGAGAGAGAGAGAGAGGAGAGAGAGAGAGAGAGAGAGAGAGAGAGAGAGAGAGAGAGAGAGAGAGAGAGAGAGAGAGAGAGAGAGAGAGAGAGAGAGAGAGAGAGAGAGAGAGAGAGAGATAAGGAAAGCTCCTCACAGGTTAGGCATGTGTATGTGAGAGAGAGGCAGAAAAGAAGGACGGTAATATACAGTACTGTGCAGTATAGTCTTGGGCACCCACAATGTTTAACATGAATATTGTTTTGTATATGAATTTGTTTGTCTTCTGTCTGTTCCGTCACCACTGTATCTCTTTCCTGTTTTCTCAGCCTTAATCAAATCCGAGCTGAAACGAAACAACGTCAACATGGGGGTCGAATCCAAAGGCATTACGGCGGTACGTCACATGACCCCTCTCTCTCCTTCAAATCATGCGTCCTACTCAGCCCCTAGCACTGACCTCTGTTAATTATCCACCCCCACATGTACACACACAGGACTCAATAGAGGCTGTTCAGTTCCAGATCACTTTAATCACCTGGCACATGACCATGGCACCAGGCACCTGGCCATTTAAAACCTCACATCCAGCCAGTTTACCTATACTTTAGCTGTGAGGAGTTCCGGTTGTTCAGTGTGCTCTGTAGCTCTGGGAATCCCAGGGCAGAGGTGGCAGCAAGAAGTGGTTAAATACCTCCTCACAGGCACTAAGATACTCTTCCCCATGGCTATGCAAGTATAATCAGCCTGTGATAAATCACCCTGGTGGTGGAAAGAGCTGGTCTCCTTGGTGGGAGCGGGTGGAGGTGTAGACAGCCAGGCTAGTTTCCTGGGGTTGGGGTCTGGTTGAAGCCAGTCTTGTCTCCTATGCTCCAGGTTCCTACTGAGTGCCCTTCCGACGAAACTACCCCGAACGGCGCCATGATGAAGCCCTCTGTAAGCTTCTCTCATGAGACCTCACTGTAACCGCGACAACAGGATGGATATGGGATTCTACACGTCAACGTTTTCCAGAGCAAACCGGAGGAACTTTTTCAGTCAGGCCCCCGTTTTCTAGTTCTTTCTAGAGCAATATGCCTCCCTCTCTCCTTGTCTCCTGCCTCTCACAGCCTACAGAACCACTGCTCTATGGTCTTACCCTCTAGTCACTACCACCACAACCATACTCCCTAGACTGACTAGCCTCTTATTCCCTAGGCCAGGGTTTTCAAACTTTATAATCTGCGTAACCCATTCAAAATAATATAGTCCACCACCTACCCCCATCTGATATAGTCATAATATAGAATATATATGTATATATGGTACAATAATGTGATAAAAACAACAAAACAATGACCTAACTATTTGAAACATTTAATGTAATTACACTGCTCTCCTGCTCCATCCTTTGCCAATGTACCAGTCTTTAGCGAACGATGCATATTTTTACTCTTAAACTCTGAAAACTCTTCAGCTTTCACAATAGGCATACAGAGCATAGTGGCTTGTAAAAAAATAGTTAAATTAGTCTGCAAGGCAGAACTTCGGCTTTTAATTGGTCATGCATTTAAAATTAACCAATAATCGGGTAATTGCAAAAACAAGACTTCACGATTGGATGGTACAAACACACAGGAGGAGGGATTAGACCTCCACTAAGTCGGCCTGCCCAGTTGTTACCTAACATATTTAAATATGGCATTTGTTAAAAACGTGTGCACTGAACATTGGTAGTCAGCACACAATTGAAACAATCATCAATGCATCTGAAGTTTTAGAAAAAAGAGATATTAAACATTTATTAGATTGCCAAATTATAGTAAATACAATGCATTGTGCACCATTACAGATTTTTTCTTGCGTACCGCAGTTTGAAAACCGATGCCCTAGGCCTATTATTTAGCCCTGTATTGCCTAAGCCTTACTTTCCAGCACCTTACTCTCTAGCCTCTACTCTCTAGCCTATACTCCCTTGCCTCTACTCCCTAGACTCTACTCCCTAAACTCTACTCCCTACACTCTACTCCTTACACTCTACTCCCTAGACTCTACTCCCTAGACTCTACTCCCTAAACTCTACTCCCTAGACTCTACTCCCTAAACTTACTCCTCCTAGACTCTACTCCCTAGACTCTACTCCCTAAACTACTCCCTACACTCTACTCCCTACACTCTACTCCCTAAACTCTACTCCCTAGACTGTACTCCCTAAACTCTACTCCCTAGACCCTATTCCTCAGACTCTACTCCATATACTCTTTTATACGTGTGCTGTATAATGTACTGCTGGCTGTTTCTGCAATCCAAGTCCTTTTCCATTTTACTATGGCTGTGTGTGGAAATAATGATGATACCTGCTGTACATTACAGTCCTGTACATTACATAGAGTAGGAAGGTATGGGGTTTGGGTTAGTGGTGTTACTACTATACTTCTATTACTATACTATACTAAATGCTGTGTTCACATGTTTTGCCATTGTCCAGTACAATTGAACAGTATTCATTATGCTGCTGGCAGAGAGAGACCTCTGCCTCACCAAATAGCTCTCAGTTCACCAACTTAGGGTTAGAGCACACAAACATGCACAAACAACATTCATGTTTTCTACTCAATGCATGCTGTTTGAATGTGAAACTGTGTCAAGTGTGGTACACTGTGAGAAAAAGACTGCACCTTTGAATTATTAAAGGGACAGTTCACCCCCAAATCAGAAATATATATGTTTTTATATATACTTACCTGTAGTGCCATTTATCGATCTAGATTGTTTGGGTGCGAGTTGCCGAGTTTTGGAGGTATTGACCGTGGAGATGTCTGCCTTCTCTCGACTATAATGGAACTAGATTGGGCTAGTCTTGGGGTGCTGAAAGTGCCCCAAAAAATACATATAAGATGGATAACTAGTACTACAGGTAAGAGGGAAAAGCTGTATTTTACATTTTTGGGTGAACTGTCCCTTTGAGAAGACTCCATCTGTTGCTGTCTAAATTCTAACATCAGTGTCGCTGAGTGGTTATTTGTGGAACTGCACCACATAGTGAGGGAATGAAGCACAACCGGGAATAAATAAAATGGAAATAATATGGTTTAAAACCGAAGCACATAATATACAATCCGTATATTACAGTTTACAAAGCATTTCAAAAATGTTCTCTGGATTCCCATCACCTGTGAAAATGTGATGTGGACTATGAGGTTTTAATCACCCACGTTATATCGTTTTCTTGTTAGAATTGAGAGCTCTGTCATTGGCTTTGCTATTCGCATCGAAGTTATTTTTATTTATTTATTAAAATATTGATGGATTCTGAATTCCAGTATAGCATCATTTTGTAAATAATTTTTTTACACAAAAAAGTTATTCATTAACTAATGCATTTCTATTTTGTCTGAAGGAAGAACTATGGATAACATTTTTTTGATAACATATGTTAGCCTACTGCTTTTTATAATTGTACCCTTGCTGTGCTCAACGATGAGGTGCTCTGATATGTGAAACAAATGTAGGTGCAAAACATGTTCCTTCGAAACCACAGTTTTTACCGCATATAGCCTAATTGGCTGGTTTGGAAATCTGCTGTTGCACATGATTTCATGTCCTACTCTGTAAACAAAGTTTTTTTATTTAATAAAGCGGGTTTTAGTTTCAGTGGGCAACTAGTTGTCGGCAGAGACTTTGAAACAAAGGCTATGTGTATAACATACGATTTGGAATGGAGATGCAGTATCGCTATGTGACCTACACTGGGTACAGTAATTACTGTTTGCTTTAAAAGTGCTTGATTGATGTGCTTTTAAAGCACTTCAATCCGACAAGTCCATGTTTTATTGTTCACTCTTAGTAAACTCGTTATAACCGATGTAGTAGTGCATCTACGTCATAATAATATAAAAAAGGAGAGGAACGTTTTGGTCCAGGAGGGGGCAGGCTAGATCAACGAAACTGAACTGGATCATTGAAGTTATTTATTTGAACCACAGTATCTTTGATAGAAGGGATTCTCTGTATCCATTGTTTGTTATGATTTAATATTGTTCATATTTCTATTAAATGTAGGCTAGTCAACAATTAGCCTAATGTTTAGGACTAGACCTACTCTCATTTACGTAGGGACTATTCTTTCACTAAGTGAGCTATAACTTACTATTAATTCACTACTGGCTTTTTCTTAACACTGGCAAACTGGGCAGCAATTAGTTGTTAGTGTTGTTATTATTAATGAAGTTAATGAACGCTGCACTAACGTTTTTGTCAGTAGCCCTCTGTGAAAGAAATACGACCGCCCCTCTTTGTTGCTGTGGCCAATCAAATAACTTAGAACGTGGCTTGCTGCCGGGGTTACAATTGAGAACAACATCGTGAAATAATTTATCCAAAAAGATTAGCTCTAAGCATGTTATTAATTAATTAAGCTAGCGACTGAAAAATACTTTCATCATCTGGACGACGCTTTTGACCAAAGGATCGATGGGGAGGCAACATGTTGACGATCTGGGAGGAAGGCGTAGCAGAGGTCATCATTACTAGCCGAGGGAGTCAGCCGCCCCCGCAGTGTTTTTGAGTGAGAGAGGGATGAAGTTACGGTGCCTCAGAAAACGAAGCCCAACTTCGACTGTGGTCGACTAGCATAACGAAAACATGAATGGATTTTCATGCGAGGTAGGCTCCATGACAACTATGTGCGCTTTGATCACCTGCTGTCATATGTGGCAGTCGATGACAATACATTGCAGCAATTCTTCATTTTGCTTAATAGAATAGGATAGTCTGCCAGTAGAATAATTGCAGTAGGCTAGGCTACATGATTGTAATTTAGCCTATTTATTGTCCTGAGGTAGAGACTGGAGTAGGTATCTAGATCGACAGCAACATGTATTGATCAGGACCGACAACGACAAGGGGAATCAGCACGGTCCGCCATCTGCCGAGAGAGACCCCTTTTTTGACTCTAACAATGACAGGACCGATCACCGCCCCCAGCACTTGCTCCTCCGCCGGTAAAATGGGCAGGCACCGGTCAAAAAGCACCAGCGGCTACTGCTGCAACTCTAGCCCCGGTGCCGAGTCCTCTTCTCAGGGGGACACAGTTAACAACACCGGGCGATCGTCGGGAGAGGAGGAGGAGAAGGACGGGGGCGTATTGTTCTACGTGAACCGGACTGGGTTTCCTATTGAGACAGTGACCTGGGAAAGGATGTGGACTCATGTAGCGAAAGTGCATCCAGATGGGCAGGAGATGGTTAACAAAATACGGAATGCTGCATATCTTCCCAAAGTAAGTATTGCAGCAGAAGCTGTCACACACACCTCCACAATCCAATCCATCAGAAAACTATAAAATAGTAAAATAATTGAAATGATGAAATGATGGTCACCAAACCAGTATTAGTTTACAGAAGTGCAGTTTCACCAACTGTCCAGCCCAGTCCAGTGTCCCATGCACAAAACAGAACAAAAGAATGAAATCAGGATTTCATGCTGAGAGGTTCACCATCCTTTATCCTAACTGTTCTCTATTGTTTTACTGGTGGAATGACATGTGTTGCATGCAAACTATTCTTCCTGCCCTAGCTTCAATGTCCTGCCTCATATCCTGTCTGTTGTCTCAGTACATGGCCTTGTCCCTGCAGCCCTCCCTGCCCATTGCCCCTTCCCACACCCCATAACTTCCCCAGGACTCTACCACTAACCTTGCTCTATGGGTGTTCTGAGAAAGGAAACTGTTGAACTAACTGGCCATGCTGTAATTATTGAACTGTTATGGGGATGCCAAGATCCTATAGCACAGAGTGGTAAGCTTACAAATAGCACAGCATTATGATAGTACACGTACCCTCGCTCAAAGGACCCATTGTCAGCGTCCCTAACCATGTCACCACGGTGTTAATTGGGGGGTAGAAACTTTATTAGCTACAGAAGAAGTGACATTAAATGTAATATGTCCCGACTGTCAGCAATAAACCAATGCAAATGAGGACAGTAGTTAAAATGTTAGATTAAAATGTCTGTCTTTTGGACAAGGGATAATATGGTATAAGGGTCATCTCATGCCCATAAATTAGACCCTCCCAACACACCTTCAACCAGCAACCCAAAACAACACCATGTTCACCCAGTCATGGTGATGGGCAAAGTGTGAACTGGGTTAAGGTGGTTCTATACTGACAATGTCTTTGTCACACAGTATTACACAGTAGGCTTGTAAGGCTAGGCTAGGTTAAGCTAGGCTAGGCCAGGGAATTTGTACTTGTATACAAGTCTAAATTGAATATCAGCTGTCAGTACTATACTGGTATGAAGTGTGGCCATGCTAGGGTTTAATAAGGCGGAACAGCAGGTGCTAACTGTAGAAAGGGCTAAAGTTGCACTAATGCATGTATCAGTTGGCCAAGGCCATTTGTCCGTGTACAGGTGTGTGTCTGTGCCAGGCATGGCTAAGACAGGTGACCAAAAATCATGAATTGAACATTTTTATTTCTTTTACATTTATTTACATTTATGCATTTAGCAGACGCTTTTATCCAAAGCGACTTCCAAGAGAGAGCTTTACAAAAGCTTTACAAAATTCTAATTAGGACTGATTTAACTACACAATTTCCCCTTAGTACCTACCTACCTAAGTGGGGCTGTGCTAGACTAAACTAGGCTATGCTGAACTGTGCAGCTTGACTGGACAGGTGTCTGGAGTCGTGTTGGCTTTTGGCCTCAGGCAAGCTTGCTGTGACCAGACTCCCCCACGCTAGCTAGCTAAATCACTAAGGAGATTGACTTAGAAGGGGATAACCTGAAAGCTAGCTAGCATAGCAAATGGTTTTGATTGGGAGAAAGTTTTGACCATGTATGGTGTCCAGATGCTAGCTAGCCTAGCATAGCATATGGTTTTGATTAGGAGACATTTTTGACCATGTATGGCTTCCAGGTGAGATGCTCGGCTAGACTAGCTGTCCTTTTAAGAGAATTGGACTGACATAAACTGGTAGGACTGTGTCTTTTGTGTAAAAGGAATTATGGCACAGGATTCAAAGCAATACACTGCTCCTGTGTGTGACAAGGTATGAAAGAAATAGCCTAAATAATGTGTTTCTAGCTTCCTGCCTCCCTACCAAACATGATTTGACCAACACCATGTTACCCCACAACTTGAACTTTGCAACGCTCAGATTAATGGACGTTTGGTATCTGAATAATCCTCCATCTGGTTTCTGGGACTGAGATAATCTCTGAAGCCTAATTGTTGCCAAAAGATTTTTCCCACTTTCTGGAAACAACAAGCTTTCAGCTCCGAAATAAGTTATTTCAAAGCTTACTCACCTCTCACTCTCACTGATTGTCATAACAGGATTTTGAGAAGACCTCAAAATCCTAAGACCTTGAGAAGATGGTGTAGAGTAGCAGGAGTATCTACTGCCCTCTTATTTGCAAGATGCCAGGTAAAATTAGAAGAAAAGGAATGTTGCGGTATTTTGTGACTAATCAAATCAAGCTTAATATGTTCTGGTTAGGCAAAATCACTAGACAGCTGTAATGAGAGGTCTTTAGGCTATTGCTGTTAACATCACACAAACACCAAGGATATCAGGATGTCAGCGCCTGACTGAAGGCACGTCTTCAAGCTGTGGCTGAGCAGAGTACAGTGATTCAGGTTACACGTGTGTTTACTGGTTTAAGGTTTACTGTATCACTGTCTAAAGATAGACCTTCTCCAGGCACAACAGCCTTACTGATGTAGACAAATGCCTTGGGTGGCTTGTTCAGTTTAAATTCATGCTGTGTCTGTGTGTCTCTCTCTCTGTCTCTCTCCCTTCTCTCTCCCTCTTCTCTATCTCTGGTGGAAGGAGGGTTAGATTAGCCTTGGAGCTCCAGGAGTTTTGAGCATTCTTTTTTCTTTAACCCCCACACAACCCCCCTCTGAAGGGACAGCTGAACAGACAGGGAGGGATAAAGAACCGGAGAGAACCGGAGAAATCATAGTTTCTGGCTATCTGTCGGTGCACCCGCAAGGGGCGTATTGCCTCTGAGGCGGTGGCCTGTTGTCTGGGGGTCAGGGGTCGGTGTCATCTTGCTCCTAACTCTATCGTCACTCCTACACCTGCCCCGCAGTGGGAATGTTCTATGCTCCCACCAGCAGAGTCACGCTTTTAATTAGCACAGAGCGGCGAGGTACACTTTCACACGGAGAAAAACACACACACATATTTAAACACGCAGAGGAAAGTACACGTTCATGTCAAAGCACACACACATGCACATAAGACTGAGTTTTGCTGGGCATCTGACATCACAAACAATCAACATGTAGGAACGAGAGAAGGTGGGAGGCATGGATAGAAGAGAAGGCATATAGATAAGTGCAAGGTTGAATTGGAATCAGCCTCAAATAAACCCTCTAATTATCTGTAGCAGAGGCACCCTGTGAAGTGAGACATCAGGGTGCTCCTCTCCTGTGAGGATGCAATATGTAGAGACCTACGCTGATGTATATCTCTCTTCAATGAGAAAGAGAGGGATGGAGAGGGGGTAGTCAGATGGAGTGAAAGAGTGAAAGGGGACAGAGAGAGGAAGAGAAAGCGAGAGAGGAGAAACGGTAGAATGGATAAGCATTCTACACCAATGTGAAAAAGCAAAACGATCCCCATTAATATGTGACTATGGATGTCTTAAATCCTGACCCCCACCCACCTGTAAGTGAGGGCATTTATACAACCCACAATCCCAACAACACAAACAATTACAAAGCACTAATGAGCAATCACCACTCCAAACAAGAGTTCCATTGACCTACAGCTCAATGGAACTCCTGGGAGGAGCATCAGCTCCTATTTAGAATAGAGAGATTATTGAGACCCAGACTGCTGCTATTATTTCTCTGCATTTCATTCATTGATGTGGTTAATTTTAGCCATGTAACCATATAACTGATCTGTTGGATGATGTGTGTGTGTGGTTGATGAAAGACTATATCACAACACTAACATAAACTGCAACTTACATCACACCTCCATTCGATTGCCTATCTATAAGACACACTCAAATAAACGCTCATATGGTACCCCTCCTTTTTGTATCTCTCTCCCATCAGGCTTTCTTTTTCTGTTATGAAGGATTCAAAGTCTTTGTGTCTATTCCAATATGTAATGATGGTATCCAATGACACAAATCTGTGTTCTAGAAAGAGTGGTCTGGAGTCGCAGAGGTCCGATAATATCAGCTTTAATGCAGCAGTTGGAAATCAACAAGTACAGAGCTCTGGGGTTGTCTAAGTTTCCCTACCCGCAACAGAGTTTGGGCTGGTTCACGAAGTCCAACTGGCTATCTGTCCCTCCCCAGCATATATTTATACAGTGCAATTGAAACACACAAGTATTAAAAAAGGGTTGAGCTTGTTCTCTCGTGCATCAGGGAGTTGTTCTTGCCTACGCGTCCCACCTGCTCGGGTGCCGTCTCTACCCGGTTTCAAGGTTGTTTCTGAAAATGAAGAGATAGAGACACAAAGAACAGCCTGCTTCCCACACCCAGTCTGAGACCCAATGTTTAAGCCTGAGCACACTTTTAAGTTCATAACTTTAATAAGCACAATGCATAACTTTAATAAGCACAACATATTCTTTAGTTACTGCCGCTCATCATACTTTCTCTCTCTCTCTCTCTCTCTCTCTCTCTCTCTCTCTCTCTCTCTCTCTCTCTCTCTCTCTCTCTCTCTCTCTCTCTCTCTCTCTCTATGATTCTTTATTGTCTCTCTGCAATGCTTGTTGCATCAGAATTGCATCTCTACTATTCATTAGGCTGTCTCTCACTCTATTTTTTACTTTCTCTCCTACTTTCTCTCTCTCTCTCTTTTTCTCTCTGTCTCTGTCTACTCTCATTCACCCTTTTTCTACCCAGCTTCAGGCTCAGATTGTTGGTGTCCACCACGAGACACACTCCTAAAAAAGGCTGCTTCATGTCAGGAAAGGAACACTCCCCCCCCCCCCTCCCCCTCAGGAAATGATACGGCTATTATTGCTCCCCAGGCCCAGTTCCTGTAAACAGACACACACACACAACCACACATACACACATTTTTCCTTATTTTGTGACCACAGAGTCAAGAGAAAAGTTTGTAAGAAGTGTGTGTGTCAGAGCAGACTCGGTCTCACTCACTGGTTATGACGGACCGCGGAGAGACACAAATGTGGTTGATTTGTTTTTTGTTCTAACCCTTAAAACCCCTCCCTCTCTCTCCCTCAGCATCATGTTCCCTCTGTGCCCAACTTCAAGCCCTCCATGTCTGTTCCTGATTGGCTGCTGGCTGTCCAGAACTACATGAAGACTCTGCAGTATCCTTACCTCCCTTTGCTGGATTGAGACACATTTGTTCTGTAAAATATACTGCAAAGATAGAGATAAATCCCTCTTTTTAGAAACCAGACCTACTGTTGTATTTGTCTGTAGAGATCATAATGTGGTAAACATTTTTCCTTATTGAGATGCAGCCTGTTTAGCTGATTATATAGGTATTTGTTCTGTTAGATTCTGCTGCTTTTGGACACATAAACAATGTTTATATGCTGAGATGAAACAGTGAGCTAGCCGTTAGCTTCCAGCGAGCGTGTCAAGCTAACAGGATGTGAAGACTCAGGTGGATTTCCTTCATCTGCTTTGACTGAATCCTGAGGAAATGCAGGTGTGCCAACTGCCAACAGGTGTTTCCTGGCGTCAGTTAAGTGTCATATAATAGTAAATGATCAGGGATATAGCCAGATGGAACCACTTCCAGTTATCTGCTTGTTATAGCCAGGCATAATCTTGACAGAAGCAGACATTCTTGACAGAAGCAGACATAAGCTTGACAGAAGCAGTCAAGAACTTGACAGCAGAAGTCACAGAAAACCGACAGAACCAGACATAAGCTTGACAAAACCAGACATAAGTTTGACCGAAGCAGCCATGTGACTAACATACAGAGTCACAATGTTTACATACCCTTGATATAGCTAGAAGGAAGGTATTATTTATTGCTGACAAATAAGATTAGGAAGAAACATGGTATTTCAGGCATTGGTTAAGGTACTTTAGTGTGGTAACATGAACAATACTTCAATACTGTATACAAGCACTGTCTCTCTGGTCCTCAACTTGCGCCAGATACAATCACACAGGAACGCAGTTCTTTGAGATCAAGAAGACCAGACCGCTGTCTGGGTGAGTAGAGGCCCCAAGGACATTCCTGAAGCATTACCACCAGTGTGTGTATGTGTGTGTGAGGAAAAAGAGTCCATTTGTCATCATGCTTGTTCATGTTTTATTTATTGTTCACTGTTACAGAACAGTTTAAGGGGTTGTTCTCCAGCACAGATGGGGTTTCACAGAAGGGTCCGTAGTTTTTGATAGAAGATATCACACACCACTTAAGAGCCACGCAGAGAAACACTGTCCGCTTTTGTACAAACAATTAAAGTTATTTCAACCCATTAAAAAATATGCATCAATTCTGGGTGTTACCTGTGCCTAACCCTGTAATACTTTGTCTTGGCACACCTGGTCTTTAAGAATAAAAGTTATCTGCTAGCTATCGCCATTTGTAGATCAGTGCAGGCCAGAATTGGTTTTTCTGATGCTATAGCCTCTACCCTCAGTATTCAGAACACAGTGGAAACTCCCTTCTGCAGGCTTTCTCACGGCAGCCATTTTTTTCTCTAACTAAAACTAGGTAAGCAGGTCAAGATTTCATATGTTTGGCCGTCCTTATCTCAGCAGGGTTTTTTTCTAATAAAATCTGGGTTCAATAAAGGAGAATGGGTTTTGACGAACGCTGATCTTATCCCATTGTCTGTGTCTGACTTTGTCTTATCCGCATTTAGCAAAAGGATAAGGACTGTATGAAAACACACCAAATGCTCTTCTTGTAATTGATTACTGATGCTTTCCTGCTTTTTCTGTTTAGGTTGATGGAGACAGCCAGAGAGATGATTAGGGAATCTCTTCCAATCAAATGCCTTGAAGCTGTTATCCTTGGAATGTATCCTTTTCACGGCTAGATAATTAAGGAGCTGATAACGCAGACACACACGCATTCTGCCCCGAGGTTACACATATCACCCTGTTGCTAGGAAACTAGAGCTAGGAAGTCCAAAGCTAAGTTCTGCTCACCCAATCAAATTGCAAACTTCAACCTAGCACCTCCTGATGTTCATGACTGCAACGGTCTTTTGGCCAATCGGGAACTTTGACACTTATTTTGCCTGACCTCTAAACTGACTGACCTCCCAACTGCCTTTCTACTGATTGTACGTCATAACTGTGGTTGTGGTTATGTGAAAGACAGGGTTCAGAAGACGGAGTGTGTGGTCATGACTGTCTGAGGGAACAAAAGAACGTAACCGTGTTGGTGATGAAACCCTGCCAGTGTGTGTTTCAGATAAACTGCTCCGCTAGCGTGTGTGTTTGTAAAAAGGGGATAAAATGGTCTAAAGTGGTTTGGAATTAAGTCCTGACCAAAATGGCAAGCCATTCTAAAGCTATGTGTTATCATATGTCAGCCAGTCTACACATTTTTGGATTCACATATATTCCCTCTCCCTAACCTCAGTATTATTAGTACGGTATTGTCCTTTCACACAGAAAACACCACATTCAAGTCTCAAAGGCTTGTTGTCATTTGTGTGTCATTTGTACGCCCGAGTTACAATCCCAAACACTGCCTTTACACTCCTGTGTTTCTTGGCAGTGTTTCCATGGCAACATTAACCCCTCCCGTCGTTCTGAGTGGGACATACTTACGCTAGCGCTGGCTGGCTGCATCACATGGGATTAACACAGGAAATATGATCTCTCTCTGAGTCCGTTAATGGACCATTCATTAGACAGAGACAGCGGGGGATGAGTGAAGAGAGCGAATGGGCGTGTGCGTTTGTGTGTAATTGCGTGTCAAGATGAGTGTGTGCATGTGTGTTCTTATGACTCCCCTTGTCTGTGAGATCATGTTTGTGTGTGTGAGGTGTGTATGTGTGTGAGCATAAGGAATGTGTGTGTGTACTCAGCTGCAGCAGAGGGGAGGACAGAGGAACAGTTTTTTCTCTTGTTCGCCAACTACTGCTTCTTCTGTGAATAATTGGGTGTGCTTTGCCTTCGGCAAGGGCACAACCTTTGTTCTCTCACATATATATTATTATTTTTATTATTCTTTTTGCCCCCCTAAAACTCAGTCAATATTTGGCCTACATAGACAACCTAGGTGTCAAAAGTTTCGTCTTGGTACCGATTGAGTTGCTTGTATTGG
This sequence comes from Osmerus eperlanus, assembly GCF_963692335.1. NCBI lineage: Eukaryota > Metazoa > Chordata > Actinopteri > Osmeriformes > Osmeridae > Osmerus > Osmerus eperlanus. The sequence continues at coordinate 15,313,991 of NC_085025.1, forward strand.
GATTTACGTTCCGTTGCATGGTTTAGGCTTAGGTTAAGTTTTTGTGGCGAAAAGTGAAGCTAACGGTGGCTAATTTGCTAGCCACAGTCACTGACGTTACTAACGTCACTACGTCACTAACGTCACGAAAACTCGCGTGACTACCTCTAGCAGAACATTAGTTTAGCAGCTTGTTAACTTCTAGGAGATAGCTAAGCTAACTACTTTACTGCAAGGCAGCTGCAGAAACGCCACAAGCAAAGAGGCCAGGGTGATAACTATTTACTAATTTTACTTTGTGATATGACACACAATTGTGATGTGTAATGTACAATATAAGCTGATATTATTAAGGAAGTACATCTACTTTCGGAAACAGTAGTCTACTATTTTACTGAAGTATTAGCATCATGACATTAGCCTGTGTTGCCCGGGCAACAAATACTACAGTGGTCTATGATATATCTGTTTTCAATTGTTAAAATAAACATTCCTCACATATACATTTTGGTTGTAGGATTTATTATGACATTAGTAAACGATTTGTTGGTGAAATTACCATTACCTGTGGTTTCAAACCAGTGTAGCTAGCTCACTGGAACGCTGTAGCTTACACGAGACACACTACAAAAACATCTACAGTACACAGCTGTTTAGGAAGTCAAACGGCGACAGAACATGTTCGGCACTCTCCTTACTTAAATCAAAAATCTATCTAACTACTAACCTTAACTTCATTGCCACAGCCTAAACTTTGTCAATCTGTTCATGAAAATAATTAATTTCAGCCTAAACCGTACAACGGAACGTTAAATCCAATTCAACCAACACAATTGCTACCAAGACGAACACAGCAGTAGTCTAGTACTGTACTGTAGTAGTAGAATTTACCGGGGCAGCTTCTCCACACAGGGCTATATCGCATTTTGCGTTGTTACCTTACAATGATCGCTACCAGTGAGCTTTTTATGAATGAGCGATTTTCCACTAAATAAATGTCAAGCTTATTTACGTTTTGGGGGGCATATTTTCAGTTAGCAGATGGTACTGTTTGAATCACGATTCCATCTTCTACTGCCGGTAACGTCGTAGAATAATCTTCAAAGGGGGTTCTTTATTAATGAATGCAATATGAGTAGGCTAAATGCCTGAAAATATCACGAGAAGGGAAAACTTAAAAGGACGTTTAAGTCATAGAGATTAGGTCAATTTTTACACCGGTCTGCCAAATGTATTCGTTTTGATTCAGCTATGAGGCTGCCTCTTGCAGGGGAAATGAGAAGACATCATATTTAATTCTACACTTCACTCGTATTTTCAGTTGTAAACGAGCAGCACAAAAAAATGCTTTTAAATCTATGCAATATTTATAAATAATAAGTATGCATTTTTATATAAAATATACAGAAATATCAGTTGTAAAAATGTCATTCAAAAACGGACCCCTGTGCAACCGACGCAAGCAAGCACACCCTACAATTTCCCCAGAAATTGTACCCTCTCTAGTTACATTTACATTTAGTCATTTAGCAGACGCTTATCCAGAGCGACTTACAGTAAGTACAGGGACATTCCCCCCCCGAGGCAAGTAGGGTGAAGTGCCTTGCCCAAGGACACAACGTCATTTTGCACGGCAGGGAATCGAACTGGCAACCTTCAGATTACTAGCTCGACTCCCTCACCGCTCAGCCATCTGACTCCCTGAATTACACTCTAACACTCCACTTCCCTTACAAAGAAGTATACTTCAAGTTGAATTTGTAAGTATACTTAAGTATAAAAAGTATACTATTATCATGGTACCTAAAGTATACTAGCAGTGTACTTATTTATATACTATTTTTGTACTAAGTAAACTGAATTGGCCCACTTTTTAGGTCATTTAGTACACTTTAAAGTACACTTATAATGTATTTGAAGTTTACTTTTGAATACTGTAAAGTAGCCTGTGTAGTGCACTTTAGTTTATGAAGTATACTTCCTCAAGTACTTCAAAGTATACCTTTTGAATACTCTAAAGTAACCTGTGTAGTGCACTTTCAGTTCATGAAGTATACTTCCTAAAGTACTTCAAAATATACTTTGGAATACTTTCAAGTGCACTTTCAATTAATGTAAGTACTTCAAGAAGTAAACTTAATAAATGTCCATTTACTATGATTTCCTATAATATTTATATGTTTAGGGGCCCCTCCAACGCCACCGATCTTGCATCACTTGACGAGAACGGGGCCCTCGCCAAGTGACACTTATTATAAGATGAAAGAAGCTAATTCCTGCGTATGGACTCATGTTGCATTAATCGAGCTCTTATCAAACGTTACAGTCATTTAACTCATGGTTACAATGGTAAACCAGCACAACAATGACAATTACCATGCAACAAAACACTACATTCTAAACAGACACAATAAAAAAACGAAATTCATGAAGTTACATTTGTATTTCAAACAAACTGCAAATTTATCAGCAAATTTTAACACTATTTACCGCCTTGCATCATGGGAATTGACCAGCCAATGAGCCACACTATCTTCATCTTTTCACGTTGTTATTTCGTTTTTCAGTCAGTTTGACAGTATAACCTTCAAATGCATAATGCAACCCTTCTGTCTGCTTCTTTCTCAAGTAGTTTTTTTTGTTTTGTTTTTTCCATTAATACTCCAATTGATAATTATTAGTATCATATAAGAGTATAGGGCTTCAAAATGTTTTGGCCGTAATTAAGGTTACAGCTTCAGTAACAAAAAAGATTCAATGTGCAATGCATAATATATTTTCCTAGACATGAATAATTAGAATATACAAGATGGATCTAAAAAATGTAACTTGTAATGTACTTTGGTATATTGTAAGTATTTTGAATGTTTTTGCTTTATAATAAAAGAAAATGTAGCCTACATCCTACTCCAGAAGAAATGTATACCATTTTTTGTTTCCAAGTATACTTCTTATAAGTATATCAAAAGTGAACTATTTTCAAAGTATACTTAAAAGTATATCAAAAGTGAACTATTTTCTAAGTATACTTCTTAAAAGTATATCAAAAGTGAACTAAAAGTGTACTATCCATTTTTTAGTACACTTATAGTATACTTTAATAGACTTTGTTTTTGTAAGGGTTACACAGCAACCCGCTAGCTTAAACCCACAGCTATCTTTAACACACACACACACACACACACACACTCATATCACAAACCAACCTGTAACTGTCAGCGAACAATTGTGTCCAGGACAAGTCTTTTGTGAGTCCTTCCTATCTGGGGACACTGCAAACATGCTGGTTAATTAAGAATGTTGAGGTGGGTGTTGTCAGCTGGACAGTTACACACCTCTACCATCCGGCCTGTTGAATTACAATAGGCAGTATTTAAGCTTTCCGGCCAATGGGAATGCTGTGGAGGCGGGCTGTTGGGATGACTGATGGGTTTCCCGTCCATTGACTGCACTCCACTGGGAGGAACCGCATGGCAGATGGTTGCTGGTAGGAGTGCAGACCAAGCCAGCCAGCTAATCCTAAAATATGCTAAAAGAACCACAACCAGCTTATGTTCTCTGCATCTATGTGTCAAATAGTCTGCTTCCTTTGGGATTAAACTGCACTCAAGGTCCAATTCAAATGAAAACATACTTTAATAGCCCCTTTTTTACAAACAATGTCACAAAGGGTTCCACTGTTTCCCACAGATTACACGGAAAACCAACCAGCTGAGACAGAGAGCGCTATGGTTTGAAGGTGTAAAGGTTCATTGATGATCTTTGCAGAACCCTGAAGTCATGTCAGGTGGTCGATTCAGTCACTAGGCCACTGACACACAGACACACACAAACCAGGGAACCCCCCTGTGTGTATCATGAGTGCCCCAGGCTCTGGATAGTCCCAGATAATCGTGCTTACACATTCACTCATCTCCTCCCTTCCTTCCTGTAGCATGGTTGCACTCAGACTGCAGTGTCTTCAGGGGAGGGAGGGAGAGAGGGAGGTAGGGGGAGGCCAGTTACATAAGAGTCGCAGACAGACAGTAGTGGGAGTGCAGTCCAGGTTTGGAGGGGATATGAGTGTACTGATCTTGATTATGAAAACATTGTCAATTACATGACTGACTGGCTGGCTGGCTGGATAGATGGTTATATATAGTTAGTTGATCTCACCTATGAACTAGGGCATTAGAAAATCAATTTTGAGATACTACACTGTATGTGTTTTGTGTGTGTGTGGAGGTGTTCAGGCATCTGTGTGTGTGCTAAGGTTCACAGCTTCAGTCTCAAATATCCAATAACAGACAACCTTAGTTAGGTCATGAGTTGATGTAAACACAACACAATGAGTTTCTGAGAAGTGCTGTAGTCCCTTACATGTCTCTCACTCTATCTCTCTTTCTTATTGTCTCTCTTACTGTCTCTCTATTTCTATTTATTTATGTCTTTCTCACTGTCTCTCTTTCTTTCTGCCTCACTCACTTTATAGAAACAACCACAGGCACAAAACATTTCTCAGAAACAGATCACTTGGAAAAAAATGTGCACATCACACCACCCCCCCACCCCCTTTTCTTCCTTAACCCCCACGCCTCGCCTCCAGCTACCTGACCAACGGCCTGACTTCCCTGGAGCGTTTCCCCATCAGCTTTAAGACCCAGTTCTCTGGCCACCACTTCCACCACGTGGTCCTGGGCGTCTACTGCAACGGCCGCTACGGCACGCTGGGCATGAGCCGGCGCCAGGACCTGATGGACAAGCCCCTGACCTTCCGCACTCTCGGCGAGCTGGTTGCCGACTTCGAGGACTCGTACCGGCGCTACCAGCACACGCTCAAAAAGGTGTCTCAGAAGCGTGTGGATTTGATTTTGAGAAGTTGGAGGTTAAGTTTAGTTTGGGAAAGTAGACGATTACTGCTTTGAGCAAGTGGAGGACCCATTTCCATGTCAGGGTTCATGTGTATACGGATGCCAGAGGTCTCAACGTTCAGCTTTAGGACGTACTGTAGAAGTTATGCCGTGTGTTTTGCTCCATCCATGGGTTCCATGTTCTAGAGGGTCTACTCGAAAGCTGTGGTGCAGGTTGTGTTCAAATCCTACGCCAATTTACGGTTCAACCGTAAGTGCGGGTTCCTCCAAAGGTTTTTCTGTGTGTTCTATTTCTGTTACACGTTATGATATCTTAACGTGTGTGTGGAATGTTGTGTCCGCAGGTGAAGATAGGTCTGTACGTGCCCCATGACCCTCACGTGTTCCAGCCAATCGAGTGGAAGTACCTGGTGCTGAACGCCGGACGCCTGGGGCAGGAGGAGATGAGGAAGGAGCTGGAGAAACACGGGAGAGACATGAGGATGAAGGTCAGACACACACATACAAACATACACACACACATGCACGCACGCACAAACACACGTACACACACTTACATACAAAACACGCACACTAACACTCATACATACACACAAAGCAAGGCCAGAGAATCGTCCTGTCTGAACCCTCACACAGGAAGCAACTCATTTAGAGGATGAACAGCTGAAAGTGTGACCAAGAAATTAGTCATAAGGTTGAAAGATATATGGGGTACAGTTTGTGTGTGTACGTGTGTCTCTCTCGTGAGGCAGCTTGATACCAGCCTTCCTATGTATCGACCTTGCACTATATCAACTAGGAAAGGGCCATGTTTAGAAAAGCATGTCTCCGTTTCACAAATATAGCAGGACCTCATATTTTGTGTGGAGAATGTGGACACATACATACACACACACACACACACACACACACAGACACACAGAAAGTAAGGGGTAATGCTAGCTTCTCCAGTGTGACAGCTGCGAATACATGACCTAGATATCTCACTGTCAAACCAGTCTGCAGTGTTAGTGTCCCTTCCCCCACCACTCCCTGCCCTCCGCCTCTATCTCTCCATCTGACTCGTCTCGCCTCACCCCATCTCTCGCTGTCCCCCCTCAACCCACCCTCTTCCTCTCTACATATCACCTTCTTCTCTCCCGCCCTCCCTTTCCCTTCCCATCCTATCTCCCACCCTGTCCCTTGCCCTCAATACTCCATGATAGATAAGGTTACACTCCCCACCCCCCCGTCCCCATGCACACACACTCCCCCCACAGGAAGCCGAGAGGGGAACTTCCATAACATTCTCCCAGACCGACAGGAAGGCAAGGGTGTAGAAGAAAAACAAAATCCTATCCTCAGGGAGGACCCTGGGGCTCGAGGCGGTACAGATCACTCCAGGGATGATCTGTGAGCCCACACAGGTGGCTGATGTAATGTTTTGGTAAAGAACTATATTACAAATTCAAGATTTTTCACAGACTCCATCATCCATGTTGGGGTGCATAATTTTTTCCCGCCCAAAAGTGGGGCAGTCGGACCTGATGTTCCTGAAGAAAATGAGTTTGACATTTTGGACCTCAGCCTGCCAACAGAATGAGAGAAATAGGACACCAAGTGTGTCTGTGTGTGTTCCTGCATGTATTCATAGGTTAGGTTTGACCTTGTGTCCCACATTCTTTGTGTGCTGTGGCAGCGTGTTTGGGGAGGGGTGCTACCATGGGTGATGTTGCTTGGTAGCTAGATTGTGTTGTGGATTTGGAAGTGAGAGAAACGGTTGGTTTAACTCCTTTTATCTATTGATGTGTGTGTGTGTTTTTCGTATGTCTGTGTGTCCCTATGTGTGTGACTCTTTACAGTATGACTCTGTTTTCCTAAATGTGTTTGTGTGTGTTCCTACATGTGTGTATGTGTTTATTTGTGTTTGTGTGAATGTGTATGTGTGTGCAATTGTGTGTATGTATTGGTGTGCATGTGTGTGTGTGTGTGTGTGTGTGTGTGTGCGTTAGGGCAGGATACTCCTCCCTAATTTCTCTGTTTTTTGAACGGGGGTTACCCCAGGACTCCCGAGTATGACTCAAGAAAGGAACATCCCTCTCTAAACTGTTAAAAGAAAGATCTCCAAATAGGTTCCTCCAGTCTGAGAAATCTCCTGAAAACCCATTTGTTCCCTGAAGCATTTGTTTCCTGTTACAGACCATTTCTAAATAATGTATTGGGAAAACAATATAAATATATTTTTCACAGTATTCCAGGAATTTGGGGAATCTGTTAGAATGTCATTGATCCATGAGGGCAAATTACACTATTACAGCAGCACTTATATTATAGACATATTAAAGAACAAATAGGATTGTCTTCTCAATAAATTCATACAATAAACAGTAGAAGTTCCCTTACACCTACCTTCAATTGGAACCTTAAATATTTTCTTAAATATATAAATATACTGGATATAAGTCAAATGAAAATGAAGTTTCCTTAAGCCTAACCTAGCTTAATTTAGCTGCCTTGTTAGTAACAAAGTACGGAGGGAAGAGCTTAGCATCCCCAGAAACACAACATTCAGATAGCTACTACATCACTTCCGTATATTTGTATTTGGATGATTTGTTGACATTGTTTCAGTGATTAGAACCCGCCTCTTGTTACTCCTCAGATCCTAAAGTCATCCAGCGCCCAATCACCTATCAAGGAGCGGACCAGGGGGAAGTCCCTGTCGCCACGACGCCGCCAGAGCAGCAGCCCCCAGCGACGCCACCTCCACCGCCGAGACAAGTCGTGAGTATCAAGCCCTCTGCAGATATTTGGAGGGTACAAAATTCTACACATGACTGCAGTGCTTTGGATTCCAGAAGGGATGCCTGGCATGTGTGGCAGTGTGTGTATTACCAGTTCAAAATATTTCAAATGTTCTAAATTTGGGAGTGCCCCTTTACTACAGTGCATCCAGAAAGTATTCACAGCGCTTCACTTTTTCCACATTTTGTTAGGTTACAGCCTTATTCCAAAATAGATTCAATTAATGTATTAATTGGTGATGAGTGTTGTCTGGTTTCTTCCAGACATGATGCTTGGCATTCAGGCCAAATAGTTCAATCTTTGTTTCATCAAACCAGAGTATGTTGTTTCTTAAGGCCGATTTATACTACTCCGACTCCGTTACGGACAGACAGACGGACGGAGTTGGACGGATTCGTTGAATTTATAGTACTCCGAAGGCTGTGGGTGCTGAAAACAATTCACCACCAGAAGAGTAGGTGGCGCTGCACTGCAATGCTAGCTAGGTTATCGAAAAGTCAGAGCAAATTTACAAATTAGCTGTTTCATCAATAAAATAAGCACATTTTCAGCAACTACACTGCCCATTTCTCATCACATTTTAATTCAGATGCTGATTTACATGTACCGTTTAGCTGAAATCTGAATTGTAAAAACTTACAGCAATGACGGTCAAGGGATTCTGTTCGTCTTGTTGGTCACGGCAACCCCACCCCCGCCCCTGACGCAAGCGGTTAGTCAGGAAAATCAGGAGGTGCACGTAGAGCTCTCCGAAGGGCTCGGAGAGGACTCAGAGAGGGCGTTCCAAATTGTAGAGGTCGTTCCCTGTGTCCGTCTCCGTGAAAACGGAGTAGTATAATTCGGCCTTTATGTTCTGAGAGTCCTTCAGGTGCCTTTTGGAAGACTCCATGCAGGCTGTCATGTGCCTTTTACTGAGGAGTGGCTTCCGTCTGGCCACTCTTACATGCCCGATGGGCCGAGTGCTGCAGAGATGGTTGTCCTTCTGGAAGGTTCTCCTCTCTTCACAAAGCAACGCTGGAGCTCTGTTAGAGTGACCCTCAGGATCTTGGTCACCTCCCTGACTTAGGCCCTTCTCCCCCGATCGCTCAGTTTGGCCGGGCGGACAACTCTAGGAAGAGTCCTGGTGGTTCCAAACTTCTTCCATTTACGGATGATGGAGGCCATGTGCTCATTGAGACCCTCAATGCTGCAGACATTTTTTTGTACCCTTCCCCAGATCTGTGCCTCGATACAATCCTGTCTCGGAGGTCTACAGACAATTCCTTGGACTTCATGGCTTGGTTTGTGCTCTGACATGTACTGTCAACTTTAACACCTTATATAGACAGGTGTGTGCCTTTACAAATCATGTCCAATCAACTGAATTTACTACAGGTGGACTCCAATAAAGTTGTAGAAACATCTCAAGGATGATCAGTGGAAACAGGATGCGCCTTAGCTCAGTTTTGATTGTCATGGCAAAGGCTATACTTACAAAGGCTATGAATAGCCCTAGCACTGCGCTGACCAGCTGTCTCCGGTGTTCACCTACATCTTCAACACCTCCCTGGAGACATGCCATGTGCCAACCTGTCTCAAGTTCTCCTCCATCATCCCTGTGCCCAAAAAGCTAAGGCCAACAGGACATAATGACTACAGACCCGTCGCCCTCTGTGGTAATGAAGTCTTTTGAGCGCCTGGTGCTGAAACACTTCAAATCCATCACAGAACCTCTACTGGACCCCCTGCAGTTTGCCTACAGAGCCAACAGGTCTGTGGACGACGCAGTTAACATGGCCCTCCACTTCACCCTACAGTACCAGTACCTGGACTCCCCAGCATCCTACGCCAGGATCCTGTTTGTGGACTTCAGCTCTGCCTTCAACTCCATCATCCCCGCCCTGCTTCAGGACAAGCTCTCCCAGCTGAACGTGCCTGACTCCACCTGCAGGTGGATCACAGACTTCTTGTCTGACAGGAAGCAGAGCGTTAAGCTGGGAACACAAGTCTCTGACTTCCGGTCCATCAGCACCGGATCACTTGAGGGCTGCGACCTTTAACCTCTGCTCTTCTCCCTGTACACCAACAGCTGCACCTCCAGTGACCCGTCCGTCAAACTCTTGAAGTTTGCGGACGACACCACCATCATTGGGCTCATCTCTGGTGGAGATGAGTCTGAATATAGGTGGGAAGCTAACCTGGTTACCTGGTGTAGCCAGAACAACTTAGAGCTCAGACAGCTTAAGACAGTGGAGATGGTTGTGGACTTCAGAAAGAATAAAGCCCCACTCACCCCAGTCAACACTGTGGAGTCCTTCCGCTTCCTGGGCACCATCCTCTCCCAGGACATCAAGTGGGAACTGAACATCGGCTCCCTCACCAAGAAAGCACAACAGAGGATGTACTTCCTACGGCAGCTTAAGAAATTCAACCTGCCAAAGACAATGATGGTGCACTTCTACACAGCCATCATTGAGTCCATCCTCACCTCCTCCATCACCATCTGGTACACTGCTGCTACTGCCAAGGACAAGAGCAGACTGCAGTGTATCACCCATACTTCTGAGAAGTACTGCAATCTGCCTACCCTCAAGGACCTGCACACCTCGAGGACCCTAAGGCGAGCGAGGAAAATTGTGGCTGACTCCTCCCACCCTGGACACACTCTGTTTCAGAAACTCCCCTCCGGCAGAAGGCTGCGGTCCATCAGGACCAAAACTACTCGTTACAAAAACTGCTTCTTCCCATCCGCTGCTGGCTTCTTCAACAAGGCCAGGGGCCCACATAGACTTTAACCATTGCCACATTTGTACACTTGCCATATTTGCAAACTTATCATATTTGCACTAAGTTACCCTTTTTGTATTTTTGTACTTTGTACTTTATATTTTTATTTTATATTGTATATCATAGCTACTTAACTTTGTATATTTTTATTTTATTCAAAATGTTTACAGCCCCTTAGTATTAGTTAGACTTTGTACCATTAGTATAGTTAGACTTGTACATCACTAATCAAGATTTATGATCCCTATATGTTGAATGAATGTATGCACCTTCCTGCCAAAGTTAATTCCTTGTCTGTGCAAACTTTCATGACGATTAAAACCGCTTTCTGATTCTGATTCCGAATACTTATGTACATGTGCAATTTTTTTTTAAATAGATTTGCAAACATTTCAATTATACATTTTTTTCACATTTGCATTATGGTGTATTGTATGTAGAATTTTGAGGGGAAAATGAATTTAATCAATTTGAGAATACGGCTGTAACATAACGACACGTTGAAAAAGTGCTGTGAATACTTTCCGGATGCACTGTAATTCAAAATGGTGTGTGTGTGTTTAGATGATCAAAATAGTCCTTAGCCCTTTGCAAAAACAGGAGGATTACCCTATACAGACAGCCAGGCCAACACTATCCATCCTCTCATTAACAGTTCATAAAGAGAGATTTGTTGATATCTGTTAGTTTAATGACTGTTGGAGCCACCCTGCTAACATCATTGATTAGCCAGAAGATAGTTTAACTCAACAGTGGTTTAGGAAGGCATTCAATCTAATGACTCTGGCACGGAAAGATAGTCCAACAGAAACCTATTAATCTGGAGAGATTTAGAGAGGCTTATTCAGATGGAGCCAACCGGAGTGAGCTGACATTGAAATGGCATTTTGGGTTTTCACTCAATAGATCCAATTCTAGGTGAGTTGAGGGTTGAGGGTGATTAAAGGGCTATGAGTTTTTTCTAGTTTCACAGGTCAGCTAAGATAAATGACATGGATAAAGAGGGAGAGACTAGCAATAGTTATTTAACTTAGTATTAGTTTAACTTAGTTAACTGAGTATTGGCGGACAAAATGTCTAGCAGGGCCAAGCTACAGCTAGACCTAAGCTAAGCATACCAGTTAGCCAGGCTAAGAAGGATAGCCAAGGCTGTGGCTAAGCTTAGCAGGCTACAGCAGGACATGAACAGGCTTCAGCTAAGCAGGCTAATTTACCAGGCTAAACAGGATGCTGCTTGCCAAGGTCGCTGCTTAGTTAAACAGGCTACATTTAGCCTTGGAGGGGGCTAAAGCACGGCTGAGCCAGAGATTAGAACCTAGACATGTCCCTCCCGTCCTCCAAAGGACTCTAAGCATTTTAAGGCCAAAATCACATTCATAAATGTTGTTCATTTTAAGAAAACAATAACTGAAAGTATTTAAGATATTTCACTTTACAACTCCCGTATACTTTCCCATTAGATCATTTCAATGTCTGAATTTGTAACAACCATAAAATCCAGACAAGACAATTCAAATCATTTACCTTCTGATACTGTATATTCCTAATATCTGGCTGTACTAGATTGATGTGGTAGTTCAGCTAGCTACTACATCCAAAAAGTATACAAGCACTTTGACAGCATCTACAATGTGTTCTATCCCCAGATATGGGAAGAAGGGATGAGAACTGGCTGAGATTAAAGCGGAGAGAGAAAGAGAGAGAAAGAGGGAGAGAGAAAGAGAGAGAGGAGTATGGTACCGAATAGTAAGGAGATACTGCAGCACACAGGAACTGTAATGCTGACTTACACAGCATCAAGACAAGAACAAATATCAAAAGTTAAGAAGAAACTGAGACGCTAGATTGAGCAGACCCCAGGTATTTCACTTGCTCTACTCAGGTCTGCTGGGGGAGGGGACGGGACAGGGAGCAGGCTGAGGGGACGGGTGACGAGGGGGGGGTTTTGACTGATGAATATTGAATGTGTCTCCTGGGTGTCTACCTTTGAAGGAGGGAGAGAGAGTATGATAGGAAATTGAAAAAAGAGAGCGCTGGAGAGGAGAGAAGAGGCAGGAAGGAGGACACGTGTCCCCCCAGCTCTAGGAGTCCCTAGGCCTCTCTCTCTCTTTCTGCCCTGTCTGATTCTTCTAGACTGCTGTGTCAACAACTCAGATCAGAACAAATCTCAGTTGAGCTGATGTGAGTCTGTGTATCTGTTTGTGTGTGTGTTTCTGTGTCAGAGTAAATTCTCCTCAGAGCATCGGGGTATCTTTAGAACCGCTAGACACCATGTTCACAAATCTGACCCTTCACTGCTCTGCTGTCCTCTCCTCTCTCCCATCCTTTCCTCACCCTTTTGTCATCTCCTACAGACCTGCCCTGCTGCCCGTGCCTCTTAACAACAGCCTCAGCCTCGTAACATCTCATGTTACTGATTTCAGAACACACACACACTGACACACACTGACCCCCAGACACACAAGAGAAAGGGAACTTTAGAGTTTAATTAGCGTGTGTGTGTGAGTGGCTCTGGCACTGTGTGTGTTTGTGTAGTTTGTCTCTGAAGAGAGATGGTAGGGTGTAGGTGTTGAAAGCATAGAACTATGCCTCACTAAAAGTACAGATTGCCATTGATCGAAATAGCAGAGCGAGAGAGAGCCGGGATGCTGTCCAGGGTCCTGACTCTCTCACACACACACATACACACACACATGGGTGGATCAATAGGAAGGTAAGACACAGAGGGTAGGAAATGCACTTTGGGGTAACGAGATGTGGCAGAGAAAGAGAGGTAGAATGAGCAGGACATGTTGGGGGAGAGGAGGGGAGTGTGTGTGGTGGTGGTGGTGGTGGGGGGGGGGGCGTTGGTGCTGTTAAGGACTTGAAGCCAGGTTTAAAATTGAGCCCAGTTGACAACAGAGGAGACTTACTGTGAGGAGAGGTGGTTGGTGTGTGTGAAAGGGTGTGTGTGTGTGTGTGTGTGTGTGTGTGTGTGTGTGTGTGTGTGTGTGTGTGTGTGAAAGGGTATGTATGTGTGTGTGAAAGGGTGAGAGAACATCATTATCGGCTTCTAGCACCACTCTTTGATGTATGAGCTTAAGGTTCTCACTGTATGTCAGGGGGAAGATGCTCACTGTGTGTGAGACATAGTGTGTGTGTGTGTTTGTGTTTTGACTGAATTGAAGTGCAATGCCTCTGGTTTATGTGTGTGTGTGAGTGTGTGCTACGTGTATGGCTTCTCTGAAGTAAAGTACAATGCCTCTTAAAATGTGTGTATGTTTTCACTGAATTGAAGTGCAATGCCTCTGGTTTAAGTGTGTGTGTGTCTATGGCTTCACAGAAGTAAAGTGCCTCTGGCTTAAGTTTGTGTCTAAAATCCCTGCTCTGCAGCTGACATCACTACGGCAGGATTAATAGATGATGATTGTTTGACGGCTGCTGTCCTGCCTGCTAGCTAGCCACTCTCTTTCTCCCTGTCAGGCCTTGAGAGAGAAAGTGTGTGTGTGTGTGTTGTACAATAGAAGAAAGTGCTGCATCATGGCGCCTTCGCAGTCCATGGCCAAGGACAATATGTTGATGAGCCTGACGTGAACCTACACACACACTCTTTCTTTCAGATTATGGGGAGGTTAAAGTTGAACTAGAGAAGAGGACAGTGAGTTCCTTCCTGTAGGAGCTCTGTCTCTATCGCAGAGAGTCCAGACTGTAGTTTGGTCACTGACCCCCCTGTTGGCAGTCAGCTACAATCCTGTCATCTGAGATGTTCAGTAAAGACAATAATCAAACGTGCTGAGTTGAACAGGCTCTAATGGTTCTCTTTCCTTATCTCCTCTCCCCTCCATCTCTCTCCCTCTCTCCCGTAGACCTGCAGCCCTGGATCGGAAGCCTGCAGAGCTCAGCACCTTGAACGACGGATACCAGATACGCATCTGAGCCACCTTTGCCCCCCTTCCTCACCCCTCGCTCGCCCTTCCTCCATCCTCCCAGGCTCCCTCTCAACCAACCCTCCCTTGCACCGACTAGAAAGACCTCATCCGGTCTCCACGCAGTCCAGCTCCAGGACATCCTCTCCCCCCCCCCCCCCCCCAAACTTCAGTGTTTTTTTCTGCACTTCACCCCCCACCCCCCCACCCCTTGAAGAAGACTTCTATTTAAGAGACCGCATCCAGTACCAGCTTCATCTTCATTGCCCACGGTGTTTATGGATGATCTCACGTTCTCTGAGGGAAAGGTGGAGAGAGAGAGGACACGAGAGACAGAGATCGATACCGCCAGAGGTATTTCAGCCCTCCAGTCTTCTCCTGTCTCGTGTATCATTCTGTCACCTCCGTCGAAGGTGTGTGTGTGTGTTTATACACATGTTTGCGCATGGCCGTGGCTATGCCTCCGTGCGTACCATTTTACCAAGCAATGTTTTTAATCGAGGACTGACGCTTAAGTGATGTGCCTGAATTGCATGAGGCCATCATTTCACAGAGGCTCATGTATTTTACGGTCCGTGTTTTCAAGCAGTGGTGTTCTTGGTACCTTAGAATGGATGTGCTCGATCAGAGAGCGGGAGGGAGGAGGGCGAGGTAGAGAGAGATGGGGGTAAGAGAGGAGTCAAGGAAAAAGGGGAATCCTTGGGTGAGAAGATTCCTCATAGAAGGGTCTACAGAGCAGAGCAGAGTACAGCACAGAGCACTGCAGTCAACCTCATCTCTGGCTTGATTCTCCTTCCAAACTCTCGGCTCCACTAGCCTCACCTGCCCCACAGCCGGATCTTAGAATGATTCATGTTTTGGTGCTTTGGAATATCACAGTTTTTCCCCCCCAAAAAAGAATGTGATGAAGGTTGAATCAAAGGTGAATTCCTTCTAAACCTGTGAATACAGGTATGTGTGTTTGTGTGTATGTTTTTTCTGAACTTTCTCCAGAGGCCTTTGTGTATCACCCTATAGTTTGGAACAATGAATAATCAAGAAACAATGCAAAACATTGAACTGCATATAACCAGGCATATCAGTTTACCAATGTTCAACATTACAGTGTCGAACTGTTTATAATGATAGTTTTGTTCAAATGGTTCATTGATCAAACCCTTGTAAATCTAACAAGGTGTGAAGTTTGCCAACTAAAAGTATTTTATCCAACTTTTGTAGCTTTTGGATCAACAAGAAGCTATGCACGTTCAACAGAGAAATAATCCATGTCTTCCTTGAACCGACTGTTCCTTGATTGCTGCATTGTTAGAATTCAGTCTTTCCATCCATTCATCTTTAAGAGTTAAGCCATGTCTTGACCAGCCGCTAAGCACAAAACAGTCAGTTTAATGTTTAATACAGGTTTTACTACCTGGTTCAGCGGTTTTGATAACTGTTTTAGAAGCACAATCACCTAATTACATAGCCAGTTAGTAAATTAGACAGTTACCTGTCAGCCAACTAGCCAGCCAGAGTTACCAGCCAGCCAGTCAGGTAATCATCAGTCAATTACAAGACGGTTATATACTTTCAAGTAAGTTAAGTAGACTAACTGTATCAAGGAGGGACGGTGGGGGGAAAGACTGCCCTGACTACTGTGAATCAGAGAACAGGGCCTACAAATGAGTTGATATCTCCTTGAACTGTTACATATTATCAGTGCTTTCATTGGTGCATCTAAACTGTTGATCTTGACCCAGTTTGTTACCACGTTGTCATCATCAGTGCTGTCATTATAATCACGAGGTTTGTTGGTAAACGGTTACAGTAAAATTCCTTACGATGCCTATAGTTTTTTTTTTCTTACCCATTAGCATCCCTTTTCCGAAAACTGCACAATAGGGGTTATTTGAAACCAGCTACTAGTAATATACAAGTAGCCTAAATACTATTATACTACCCAACGAACTTGCTACCTTCCTGTCACATAATTCTATTAGGTCAGTATCCAGAGAACCTGAAAAACAGGGTTGTTTGAGCAGTGTTCATAAATACTGCTCTGTTGAATAACAATCAAGAGAGTTATGAGTGTAAACACTTCATTGTTGATTATTTATGTTTAGTGTGTAACAATGTTTTATCTGGAGTCATTTATCTTAACCCATCCTGTTTCCAAGTGTGCTTCTGGCCATATTCAGAGTTGTGTAAAAGTGCTGGAAATAAAAGTAATCCAAACGATAAGCGACAAAATGAACCAATAGCTTATATGCTATCAAAGTTGAATGCAAACAAATGATTTGTCTCAGAAAGTAATTCTATGCCTAAAGCCAATATAGACTGAAATTATTATTAATCACACCTATCAAAGTGTCTGTCTGATTAAATGGCTATATACGGTATAAAGGATTATCCAGACTTGCATGGAATGTTTTTACAGTTCTAGTAGAATGACTGGAGATGCTACCAGGGCCTGTTGCAGCTAACACATGACTGTCACTTGGTACAGTCAGTCCAAACCGAAGAATAGCCTATTTAAGACACTTAAACATATCACTAGCCTTCTTAATAAAAAAAAAATCTAATCTCAAGTGAAAAGATTGTGGCAAAAAATATAACATAACCGGTGTTTGAATATCTACTCTCGGTTTAGGGAAAATTCCTAATGACGTTGTAAATGCGATTTTCAAAATGGCCTCTGCTGTATTTTTTAGTCCGTAGTACTTTGGGGACCTATGTGGTCAGAAGACTTTCCAGAGAACAAATGTTTCCCAACTCCTTCTGAGTAAACTATCAGCATCTACACAAAATAATATCCTGTACCACTACCAACCTGTGCGTACAAGTTCATAAAAACATGCTGTAGTGAGAACAATGCTTAATCAGTCAAATTGTCCTTGTGAGGTCAATCCAAGATAAATCCGAGGTCCAGTCGTTTTGTTGAGTGGTGCACAATTCGCAAAGACTATTAAGTGCCTAACGCATAATCTCAACTCTGAATATGGCCCCTTCAAAAGGACTTTTTCACTTATGAGAATAGAATGTCTGTCAGTAGAACAAAGAGTTGTTTCAGTATTCATCATTATCTTTGATCCAAGAGTGTTAAAACTTGACGTTATGGATGATGTGTGGTTTCATAGAAAGAGCTGTGACCACTAAGGGTTCCAGTAGTATGATGTTGACGAGTGGTTCTTGACTACATGCGCCTACCCCAAAGCCACTCCTCTGTACTGGAGAATTGAACCCGGAAACTTGGTGCTGGAAGCACCTTGCTCCAAACAACCAACCAAGCCATCATACTAGAGTAAAGACTGAGGGGAGTAGTAGGCCCAATGGCCAACTCACTAGATCACAAAGAAACAATCCATACTTAAGTCCTGTCAAAAATAGCAGACAGTGACATGACAGTGACATGCGAATACCTCTCTGGTTTTCTACCTGACAGCAGTGATTATTATTTGTGTGATATGTGTTATTATTATTATTATTATTATTGTATTAAGCCTTGATTCCAATAAACACTTGAGGAAGATGAAACCCTCTTGAACAGAATCTCCCACTGGTACCACTACATGTTGACACAGTGGGTCAGATGAACTGTAGCATGTGTTGTTGTTATAATTAAAATGATATATGTTTTTAGTCGTGTGTCTCTTGCAGTTTTTCCTTTGTGTGCGTTGGAGACTGACAAGTGGTTTTGCAGAATGCAGGTCCCTGGAGAACAGGCCTTTGCGAGAATGTATTATGAATGTCCGTGTGCTGTGCTTCGGAGTGGCATGTCTGCGATAATCTTCTCACAGCAGCAGCTGTGTGTGTGTGTGTGTGCGTGCGTGCGCAATGGGTATGCAAGGACACAGCGGATTTAGCAAATTAATCCGTAATTTCTCATCTATGCTGCAGCTCAGGGGAGAAAGGCTAGTTTACTTCCCACTGTAGAGTCAGACACACACACCAGGGTGAGTCCCAATACCCCAAGGTTGAGCCCTCACTACGTGTCCCATCTGCTAAAACGGTATCCTGTCGGTGAGTTCAAGTTCAGCTCCTTCATTCCTTTCAAACAGATCAGATCCCCAGAGTGGAAGGCAGGGTAGGCAGAGCAATAGAGGGAAGAAAAAGAGAGAGGAAGAGATACCGTGAGAGTATTAGGATTCCTCCACCATCTCTCCTACAGCTGAGTCATCTGATCTGAGTGTCTACCCTGACAGTGTGTGTGCGGGTACGTGTGTGTGTGCCGTGATGTTCCAGTGATCGCCCTGCCAGAGCAGGGAACCACTTTCATCCCAGAACAAAGCTGCATCAGAGACTTTGGTTGTGTCAGCAAAGCATTACCAGCTCAAGGACCTGACTGGGGTACACACGTCTGAGATTCTCTTTCTCGCTCTCTCTCACACACACACGCACACACATACACAAGATGCCTTTTAATCCACCCCATGAGTGGTCTAAATCAGAGATCTATGGGTACAACCCAATAGTTTAAATTATACTGCTTTCCTTAACTAGTAATGTTTTGGCAGGCTAGAGATCGAAGGATAGGTGAAAATAACATTGGAGCACTTCTATTAACGATTAAACGGCACCTGCTGTTCCACTCAGAGAAGGAAGGGGAGGGAAGGATCTGGAGGGAACTAGAAGGTAGTGTCTTCAGATGGTTCACAAAGAGAATTTTCAGATTGAATAAGGTTTTCGAACGTACAGTTAACTCCGAACCTGTCAGCACTGTGAAGCAATTATTTCTATTTATGCGTTTGGACGTTACAGACCTTTATGTGCAGTCATTTTAGGGTGAGAGAAGTATTTCAAGATTCTAGCATTATGTATTGTATAAAGTATAGGATTAGAATTAAGGCCCTCAACCTTTGCTTTGTGTGGCTGAGCTAGGTGACCCAGATACACACCTTTCCCACAAAGTAAACACATTTAAACAAAGCTAACAGTAAGCACTTCAACACCACTATGTTGGTGGGTATCCAACAATGTATCAGGGTATCCAAACCAACTTAAAAGGTCTCAAAATTGCAGCTGCGTTCTGTCCGGAATGCAACCGCAAAGAATCATTTCAACCCGCGCTCTCTCTCACACAAACTAATTTAATTGTGTAACAAGGTTAACCAGCAACGATGTACTTTGACGTCCAACTATTTTAATCCAATATTGGGACAGAGATACAGAAACTTTGTGTTCTTGCTCCAAGTTTATATATAGTGAAACTGCCTGTCATCTACAACAGTTCTCAGTAATATCGAAATAAAATCATCATCTTTATTTATATCAACATCTCAGCAGTAACTTCCACTCAGATATGAATGCATCGTTCTGCATAAAATTAAAAGTGTTTACCATCTAAAAAAACAAAACAAAATGTCTTGTCCCTTTTTGCCATTCATACTATACATTAAAGCACAATATCAGCCGCTAAAAAATTAAACACAATTACAGAGTAAATGTAAACATCTCAGGTGTTCATTGTCTACTGAGAGACCTGAAAGAAGAGTCCGTTCCAGTTCTCCCAAAGTCTCACTTGTTCAAATGAGAACAGAATGATATGACACAGTCAGTTCATTAGGTGGAGGATTGTTGCTGCTTCCTTATGATTGTGTGTATCTACATGTGTCTTTTCCTTGATGTGTCTGTGTGCACAAGTGCTGGCAGAAAGTTCTGGTTCAGGGACAGAGGCAAAATCGGGCAAGGAGGGGCAGGTGGTCCGACGAGTGATGCTCATTGGGCAGCCCTTTGACCTTCATCAATTCGGATTGTCCAACCAATCCCAGTCGACCTAGGAGATGCAGGCCCCGCCCATCAGGAAGTGGAGCTGCCTTACTGTGTTCTGTGAAGAACAGACACAGTTAAGTTTGATAACGTCAAGCTGGTGTGTGTGGGTGTGTGATGAGTGTACCACAGTGCCCCTTTAGTGTCAGTCCATAGGCTGTACTGCAGCAGAACACACAACAAGTCACATGATATAGGCTACCACAAAAGAGCAGTGGCAGATGATGTCATGAGATGTGTATTTGTCTGTGTGTGTGGCTTGTAACACCACATCCCCAGGTCAAGGTGTGTAGCGACTGCTACAGTAGTACACTGTGTGTGTGTGTGTGTGTGTGTATACCTGTGTGCGCGGCCACGTCTCCTGCTCCAGGGGTGTACAGGATGTAGTCCACAGTGATGGAGGTGCGTGAGTGGCTGGTGGTGATCTCAGGCCTCCCATCATGCACTAGGTGGGAGTATGCCGAGGACAGGAGGAGGGAGTGTTCTATGCTGGGGGGAAAGGCTGGGGGGGGAGGCTGCCCCACTGCTGCTGGATCTGGGAGCAGAGATTTCAGAACAGACAGACACCAGAGACATTAGAACACATAGAGAACCGGCACCAGATACATTAGAACACATAGAGGGCAGAGATATTAGAATGCAGGGAGAGAGCGTCAATATACATAAGAACACAGGAAAGAGACCAGAGACACCAGAGAGGAGAGACATTAGAACAGAGAGAACAGGCCCTCACCCACCAGAGGCCATGTGTCCATGTGTTTGTATTACCTGGACTGGACTGTGTCTGGTACTGGCACTGCCGGTTGATCCCCAGGCTGGGGGGCCAGATGGGGGCAGAGAGGACACGCTGGCCCCTGGGGTTCTCCTCCTGTCCTGACACCTTCACAGGGGAGGTCATGGATGAGCCATCGCACAAACAAACACAGTACTTTGATGTCTACATACATTCTGCAAGAGAAGCCTGATGCAGAAACTGTATTATGCCATGTTCTACCCAAATGAACATAAAATGGAAATGGAAACACATTAAAATGTAAATTCAGGTTTAGACATCGGACACCTTTATGGTAGGGTAAATGTTGTGTGGGAGCTGTAGTTAAGTTTTGGGGATGACCCTAAATAAGGGCGTAGTTATTTTTACATTGGTTATAGGTAAGGTTGTGGAGTAGGGTGTCGCACATCCCACCTTGGTTGTTAAGCTTACAAGATAGCGGTGTAGCTATTTTGACCTTGGCTGTAGGTAAGGGTAGATGTAATAAAACCCACCCTGGCTGTAGATAAGGGTAGGGGGTAGTTAAACTCACCCAGGCTGTAGGCAAGCCTTCGTACTCCAGACAGCCCTGTCTGAGGAAGGAGTAGAGGGGAGACCAGGGGACTGAATTCAAATCTCCACAAAGCACCACTGGACATGGCGTACCATCAGGCAGGTGGGCAAGGCGTCCGATCTCAGCCAATAGCAGGGCAGTTTGGGCCAGCTTGATGTCGCCACGGCGGGGGTTGTACAGCAGGTGGGTATTGGCCACGCACAGGCAGGAGGAGGGCTGTGATTGGTCGGTGCCACCTGCCGGCCGCAGTAACAGGATCAGGCCCACGTTGTCTCTGTCCAGGAGAGAGACCCCGGGTCGGAGGTACTCCACAGCGTGACGGGAGAGAAGAGAGAAGCTGTCTCTCTTGAAGGCCACGGCGCAACCGTCTGGCTTGCCGCCAGTTCGACGCTTGTACTCACACCAGTAACCTGGACAGACACACACACATCCGTTTGAAAAAAAAGCCTCTGGAAAGGATAACTCGTCACCTTCAAAACAGAGAACCACAAGTCACTGTTTGGACAAATAAGAATGTCACCAAAACAGTTTCCATACGGATGGTCCTATGGCTCACTCTTGTGGTTCTATGGTTCTATCTTGCCGTCACTACATGAGCTCTGTTCTAGTCCAGTCGTACAGTAGCAGAGCAGGGAGAGGCGTACCGTACCCCGGGCCTGCAGAGCAGGTCTGATCTGCTCCTCATAGTGGTTGTGTTGCACCTCCTGGAGACATAGGATCTAGACACAGAACACCAGAATGACACAGACATTAATGACACAGACAAGTCTGGCTGGAGAACTAGGGGAGCCTACTACACACACCGAAACCTTACATCGGCGTCGTAGAGCTGCAGTTCTCGGAGCAGGTTGGGCAAGCGGAAGGCCCAGCTCAGGACTGAATCTGTGCAATGGCGGTACAGGTAGGCGTTGTCTTGGAGAAGGTCCTGGGACAAGATGTTATAGGTGAGCACAGAGAACTCACACCTCTGTTGGTTGGAAGATTGCTGGGGTTCGTAGAAGGAGCTGAACTCCTCCCAACCCCTGTATAAAGCTGTAGAGAGAAAGAAAGAAGAAGAAGAGCAAGATTGCAATGAGAGAAAAAGAATGAGAGGTAAAGAGATAGATAGAAAGAAAGAAAGATAAAGATAAGGGCTGATGCTACACCTGGCTAAAATACAGTGTCCTATCCTACAGAGAGCTATCAACCTCATACAAAACAATGACTATACGGTCTCTCTGTAGACTGGACTTACGTGCTGTCAATTTTGTTGGCATCTGTGGGCCGGCGCTGGTATTTTGTGGAGGTGGTTCTCTGTTTGCCCCATTCTTAAACCAGTAGTTGGGACTGGTCGTAGAGCTGCGAGTGTGTCGCGAATTCTCTGTTTTGGGGAGGCGCGGCTCGGAACTGTCTCTGGAACCATGGTCCTCCGTACTCCTCCTCCGCTTGTGGGGGGGCGGCTTGTGCGGCGGTTCCTTGTTCGACCTCTCCATCAGTCCGCTAGAGAGGTGGAGGGACCTCTGAGGCAGTGCGAGAAACGTTAACCCCTGCTCTGGGTTACATGTCCAGCTGTGGGGGTGTAGAAGTCGAAAAGCACCGGAGAGGTGTTGACTGAGGTTTAAAGGTACTGGCCGGGGAGGCCCACCCGGCAAACATAGAGTCCGGGTGAAGTGCAAGGTCCTCCAGCCGTCGTTGAAGGCCGGGGATGGAGGGGACCAGTTGTAACCGAACGAAGTCAAGCGCCGGAGAAACATGAGTCGACTGCGGGATGAAAGGGACATGCGATTCAGTTTGAACGACAGCTAAAAAGGTGGTAGTATAGGATATCTGTCACCGATTTACAAAAGACCATGTTGTAGCAACAGCAGCAGGTAGGCTAGCTAGCTAGACTAGGATAAATAGAAAGCTAGCCTAAGTACACGCTAAAGATAGCTGGTTTAGCAAGATAACTTACATCGAGTCTTCATTTGGACTGGCATAGTATCTAGCTAACTAGATTACCGCGTCGATACAAAAAAACATAAGCAAAAACAATCACAAACAAAACTTTAAAAATATCCTGATGCTGAAGTCTTTCCAGTCCATACGTCAATGTTAAGCGCCAAGATCCTTTGTAGTTCTTTAACGTTAAAGCGTTCAACACAAGTATTGTGTAAAGACTGGAGAAAAACTACATCCTCCAGCTGTGTAACATAAGGGGGCCGATGCAGGCCATAAATGTTAAAACGGAGGACATCGAAAATGTCACTTTGAGAATGGAATATCTTATTCAAACATTTGTTAACTAAACATTTATTTTTAAAACCATTTGAAATCGTCAGGGTTATATATCATCCACATAGTTAAAATTCCACGGAAATTCCACCCTTAATCCAAGGGCAATTAAGTTCCGAGCTAACTCGCAAAAGGTTTTTGTGCGTTATTGACTATGACATGTCAAGCGCCTCCGTATCCATAGTCTTCCAGGTTCTTCGCCTTTGTGCAGTCTGATCAATAGCTGGCCTCTGCACTTCAAAACGCATGAATGTGGAGTCACCGCTTTGTCTCTGCGGTCTAAGGGTTCTGGGGCTGTAGAAAATGGGTTGTTACACTCGTGCCATCAGCATCTGGTGAAATATTTAAACAACTAAACGTTCAATAATTAAACTTTACAATCACATTAATTGCTTGTAGTGAACGTGGCAGGGATAGGCTACAGGTATATCGATTATTCAATTATGAAGGTAAGGAGACATTCACTTGCCATTTTCTATTTGATTTCCAGTACAATATGGAATATTGTATATATGCAATACCAGCAGATAGGTCAGTGTGTGCTATCTGCATTTGTCAGGTAATTTGTCAGGTCACTGCAATCATATGTAAATACAACCACCATTTCAATAACATGAAATGAATATTCTTTAAAAAAAAATCACAAATCCCAAAATGGATATCAAAATCAGTCATTATAGACCTCCCTGAACCTCCTATTCCAAATGGCCCCATAGCAGCGCTTTTCTACTGTGTCAGACTTTTGAAGCATCAACTGCTGGATAAGATGTAGTTAAGTATCTTCATCAGGGATTCCAGGGCTTCAGTGACAGACATGGAAACGTTTGAAACAGTGTGCTGCTCGTTGACACCTCTCTTTCTCTACAGAGTGGGGAGGTGGTAGATCTGATGTCCTGTCTCTGAGGAGCTTTGGCTACGGCTCCCAGACGTCCAGACCGTCTGACCACAGCTCAGGGATTAAACCCCAGACATCTCCACACACCAGATTAAACACTGAACCTGCACACAACAGGGAACAACAAGGACCGGTACGTAGACTACCACGTAGACTACCAGATTATCTGCTCCGGTACAATTGTTGTTCCAAAGCATCAGGTATGTGAAAAAGTTACATAATAGATTTTGATGATTTGAATGTCTCTTCTCTTTCCAGATCCCAACTTCTGTGATGCCTGCCCTGAATTCACATCACAACCTTCAGAGACTTCATACAGGTTATGGTTCATTTCTATGGAATCAGGGGTATTCTTAATCTTCTTCTCTGTATTTTTACCATGAAGGTAATAATCACTGTTGTCCTGTGTCCCCCCAGGCTCCAGTGCCCCCATGCAGGTGTGTTCCAGTGCAGGTTGACAGGTCTGGCCTTTCAGATGGAGGGAGAGGGGGAAGTACTATACAGAACTGTCCAAAGGAATGAAGGTCTGCTGCACTCCACAGGCCAGACCCCTGCAGGATCCCGGTTCAACATCAGCTGTGCTCAGGGCTCTGTCTGTCAGCTGCACCTCCCACACTGTGAGATTCTCTCTGGTGAGTTCCACACCTCTCACAACTCAGTAATACTCGGTTACCCATGTAGCGGGATGTGGTTGTTTAAAAATATATATATTTGATCGATTTCTAATCAAGTATTAAGTTCTCGGGGCACCACCTCGATATTGTCTTGGGGAGATTGAGGAAATTATTATGATGTTTCCTAGTTATTATGCAATGATCAGAATTCCTGAAGGAATTAATTTGTGTAGAGCAGATCATACAACGTGAGGGGATAGATTACGTTATTCAAAATTATACACAATGATTTATTGAAGTAAATGGAAATATAATGAACTGTACTGGAAATATTTGTTATTGGTTTTAGTAAGAGTATGATAGGCTAACAAATGAAACTAAACAAACAACGGATCAGATGAAAAGAGCGGGAAAGGGGAGGAGAATCAGGCCTTGTCTAATAACGGGAATGGTCTAGTGGTAAACTAACGAGGGTTAGTTTTAGGTGTAGTCTATTTAAACACATACAATATACTGTACATTACTTCATACCAATGTCACAAGTAAGATAGCTAGTCGCATTTACTTTTGCCGGTGTGTTGAAGTTGTGGGTCGAAAGCTGAGTCTGTTTAAGTCTTGGCTGTAGTTTAAACAAATATGTGTAATTCGATCAAGGGTCCTTTTGTCAAAGTATTCCTTTCAATCTGCGGTGAGACTGAGATCGCAGTAATGTCACAATTAGAATTGCGTTTGGGTATTTTTGAAGAATCGTTCAGGTAGTGTTGCAATCACTAATCTTGTTGAATCCCACGAGAAGCTTGGCGATATCCTTTTGAATGCCTGTCCGGTGTCACTGGACTCGCGGTATCAATGGACTCAATGAGTGATTGTTGGTTGTTGGTTTTCATAATCCGAATGAAGGTGGAGTGTCTTGATGCGGTAAGATAGTTCATTGGTCAGTTCCTTGTGGAGGAGGCGTCATAAGGCAAAGTCGGGTGTTCTTGTTCTAATGTAGTCTGCAACTGACCAACTGAGGTATTCAGATTATCATCGTGTTTACGGTTTGACTCTGTGCTACACCCTTCTCAGCTCTGAAATACCTCCTTGTCTGTGGCTCATGTCAGTGGTGATAATGTGGAGCTTTTGCCTCCCCTGAGGGTGACTGACACACATGTGGTGGTGAACATCACAGACCTGTCCCTATGGGGCCTGATGAGACGGTTCATACCCTTCCTCACCATCAGGGGGCAGGTGCTGCCCTTCCACCATCACAAGTCTCTCTTTTGAACCTGGTTGTTTCACCACACAACGTTCCACTCCAGGAG
Source organism: Osmerus eperlanus (assembly GCF_963692335.1). Taxonomy (NCBI): domain Eukaryota; kingdom Metazoa; phylum Chordata; class Actinopteri; order Osmeriformes; family Osmeridae; genus Osmerus; species Osmerus eperlanus. The sequence continues at coordinate 15,340,411 of NC_085025.1, forward strand.
GTACAGTGCTTCCAACACACCCAAAACACATCAGTATATCAGTTGCTATGGTGGTCCAGTTTACCTTGTGCCAAAAAGCAGTGAAAAGTATGAATTTAAAGTGGTTAAATAAGATAAGATAATCCTTTATTAGATAAGATAAAGCCAAGAGAATGAAATGTATTGTCATGTTGGAGGTGGAGAGGATGCAGAGATTGAGCTCCTACATAGCTGTGTGTTCAGACTGCACACTCTCGTGCGGAAGTCTACAGTCTCTGTTGTAATATGGTGGAGGGAGATATGATCCAACTTAAGGTAAACTCATACCTCATAATACTCTTGTCTGACGATGTCACATTAGGCTCAAAACAACCTTTATATTATCTGAGTTTGTTTTCTTACTAATTTCCCTTTAAACATTTGTACCTAATTATCCACTGGCCTAGGCTCGTCCAAACCAGACAGATGGTTATGAACAGTTCATATTTAGCTGTTAACAATGCTCTCATCTGTGTTTCAGCGTGTTCAGATAGTAGTTCCACTGGAACTACGTTCCAATCTACCACCCCGACTTCCAGGTGTTCCAGGCGCTGACACAGAGAAGGTGAAGCTGATGCTTCTGGAAAGAGGGGGAGACGGAGAGGAGGTGTGGGCAGCATGTGTTCCACTAACAGGTACAGGACATCCTAAGGGTCCACATACAGGCTTCTGTTTCTGAAGTATTTTACTGAGGTTAATGATTGGCAGTAACGTCCACCAACCTGATGCCAAAATCAGTCCCACTCACAAAGATATTTGAATAGAAGGAAGCCCCACCGACGCGAGCTCTGACTGTAGAGAGAACTGTCATTTTGATCAGATAGTGCGGCATGCAATACACGACCAGCATCCCAGGGTTCAAAAAAGGGTCATGCTTCCTGTGTTTGGTGTTTCATGTTTTTTTCCTTATGGAGGGTTTAAAGGAGACTTTAAGCTTTTCATGAATGTATCATGTTTGATTATGTGGCAATGCATTCATGGAAGAAAGTTACATACAAAACCATTTTTCTGAAAGTGTCCCACTTTACCTGTATTCACCCATATCATTTAAGTAATTATCAGGGTAAGGAGAAATTCACTTGTCATATTTTATTTGATTTCCAGTAAAATACAACAGCAGATGGGTGTGTGTGCTGTCTGCATTTAGCTGTCAGGTCACTGCAATCATATGTATGCAACCACCATTTCAATAAAATGAAATGAAAATTATGAAACCTTATTTTCAGAAATCCAAAAATGGATATCAAAATCAGTCATTTGACCTCCCTTAACCTCATATTCCAAATGGCCCAATAACAATGCTTCTCTACTGTGTCAGACTTCTGAACCATCAATCGCTGGATAAGATGTAGTTAGGTTATCTTCAACAGGGATTCCAGGGCTTCAGTGACAGACATGGAAGCGTTTGAAACAGTGTGCTGCTCGTTGACACCAAGCACAGTTCCTGACATCTCATGAGTATCTCTGTAAAATAGGAGAACAATAGAGAAGAAGAAAGTCAACCTAATCCTCTTCACTTTTCTCTTCCCCTCTCTCTCTTTCTCTCTGTGTCTCTCTCTCAATTTCTCCCACTCTTCCTCTCCAAGCTCTTGGTTACAGTAGCTTTCTAGGCACAACAGTTGTAGTTCTGCTGTAGTGCTGAAAGAAACTGCATCTCCCAGAGTGCCGCGGTGCAACGGTGGCAACAAAAGTTCAAAAGCCAGAGGTCATGAGAAGGGCACCTCCCATCTCTGGGTGTAGGCAGAGAGTTCACAGGGGCTGATGACCAGCATACGGCTGCTGTCCAGGCCGTCCAGAGCCATCTCACTGTCCAGACAGAAGTGGGAGGCCAGGTGTTCCAGATGGGTCCCAGACTTTTGCCAGCGCTGTATTAGCAAACAACAATAAAGAATGTCAGTATCAACAACAAAATGAAATGAGCTATATGGACAAAACAAAAATCAATGGTCAAGGCACGGTGACAAATCTCTGGTCAAAAACTGAGTTCAAATGTCTTTATGGTACGCAAAGCCTGGATTCCTTTGAAAATCCTTCAATGTTGATTTTCACCACAAGATGGCACTCTAGTCTCAATCTCTGGCCAGGGTCGGCAAAAAGTTTCACAATCTTATTTGTCCTCCTGTACTCTTCATTCATTCATTAGCATTTTAACACAACAACAGGATATTAACAAGACAACAAGGACAATACTTTCCCATTCTCTACAACACCAGTCAGTTGTTAGAGAGTGTGCCTGTGTGTTTGTGTGTGTGTTGAGAAGGGCCACACTGCTGAGGCGTATCACGCCTGTATCTGTCAGGGCGGATATGAGACCTACAGACAGAGAGACAGCCTTTGTCTGCAGGTCTTTAGAGGCGGAGAGAAGAAACAAGCCTTCAAGATCAAAGGACTGCAACACTCCAGTTGGCTCAATGACACGCTTCCTCTTTTGTGCCGCGGTGATGGGGGTGTGCACTTTTTAATTGAAAAGAGGAAGAAAAAATAATTAAACGCTAAACCAATTAATATTCAGATCCCATGGAGCCCCAAAAGTCGTTACTGCCCACCCCCCCATCTCTCTTTCTCTGCCTCTCTCCTCTCCCACTCATGCTCTCTTTTATCACTCCTCTCTGTCTCACCCACACTCTTGTCCTTCCCTTTACAATGTATTGTACATATGTATATGTACAGTATATAATGTTAAATATATATGTGTGTTTGTGTATTTAGGCAGCCTAAAGGTCTCCCGAGGGGAGCTCTAATTAGCTATCAATGCTATTTTTCCCTCTACCAGCTATTGGTGGAACATGTAGCTCTGGGAGCTTTATTAGACAGGTAGGTGTTTGTATTTGTGTGTGACTGTGTGTGTGTGTTACCTGTATTAGTCTAGTGCTATAACAACTTACGGGAAATCTTGTTATTATCCAACAACAGTTGTTTTGGAGGTAAGCTTAGCTGTTGTTCCGTCTGTCAGTCACACACTGGATGGTTTCATAGATCAAAGACGTAGTCTCTTCTACTCTCCCCTCCTCTCTCTTCCTATCCCCCTGTTCACTTCTGTTTCATCCCCTGACTTCTCTTTTCTTCCTCTCTGTTCTCCTCTCCTCCCATGGTTTCCAGAGCACATCATTATCACCAGAAATGATTCATCCACTCCTCAGCCTCTTAACAAAACAATGTAAACAACAAAACAACAACACATAATCTTGCTGCTCAAAACAACCACCCACCCACACACAGGCACACACGCGCACGCACAGCAGGGGGGAGACGGTCTGACCACAATCAGGTTAATCAGTTCCACTTAGCATTAGAGTGCTCCCCGACAGAGATACAGAGATGTACACACACTGCCTGAACGTTAAGAACAGAACATATTCAGCCAGACACTTTTCCTGCTGAACATTGATCCCGTTTAACTCCTTGAGGTATCATGTCAAATCAGAAACCCTTACAGTCTATTACCTGGAAACAGCATCAGTAACATGCAGGTCCAGTAACAACTCTCCTAGGTTTTCCCTATACTAGTGCCTGTCCTATCACCAGGAAGTGGACGTGTGGAGGAGCAGGGTGATTTATGGCTCACTAAATTGCCAGAGGTGCTTGTTTGTTGCAGGGGGTTGCTGGATAGGTCTGCAGGTAAGCAATTGTGTGTGCGGAGGGTAGATGCTTGTTTGTGTGTGTGTGAGCGGTTATGAGTGTATGCATGCGCGCATAATTTTGGCCTGCCTCTGTGTGGGGGAATGCATTGTTGTGGTTTGTTTGTGTGTTACCTCATGGTTTGTGTGTGTGAGCACTCCACCCAGCTGCTAGTCCAAGCACTTGTCCTCTCCAAGTTGGACTATTGCTGCTCGCTGGTCTCCCAGCATGTGCAACCCTCTTCAGAGGATTCAGAACGCAGCGGCCCGCCTGGTCTACAATCTACCCAGACGCTCTCATGTTACCCCGCTCCTCATCTCTCTCCACTGGCTACCTATCATGGCCCGTATCAGATTCAAGACCCTGGTATTGACCTTCCGAGCAGTGAACGGGACTGCACCCGTCTACATCAAGTCTCTCCTGCAGCCTTACACCCCCACCCGTCACCTACGGTCTTCTTCAGACAACCGCCTGGTGGTCCCACCGCTCAAGACCGCCCGGTCCCAACACAAGCTCTTCTCCTGTCTGGCCCCACAGTGGTGGAATCAACTCCCCACCTCCATCAGAGACACTGACTGTCTCTCCACCTTCAAGAAAAGGCTCAAGACGCACTTGTTCCAGGAGTACAACGGTACTTAGGAATGGTTCGCTTGACCCGATGTTAGTTTCCTGAAGGATCACAATGACTCTTGCTCAGAGACTTGTTGCTCTTGTGGTTAGTGGTAACTGTTTTAAATTTTTTGTACTCGCTGTGATATATTGTTTTTATTATTGTTGCTTGTTTTTTCCACAGGTGCACTTGCACGTATAGCGGTTCATGTTGTTTAACTGTAACTTGTTTAACTACATGCTCTTATGGTTCTTCCCTTTGGCACTTACTTTGGTTGTTCACAATGTGTGCTTCATGTTTTGGCTACTCGCAATGTTTTGTGGCTATCTTGTTGTTATGATCAGTGACCTATGCACTTTGTAAAGCTCTCTCTTGGAAGTCGCTTTGGATAAAAGCGTCTGCTAAATGAATAAATGTAAATGTAAATGTGTGTCTGTGTGTGTGTGAGGGTGGGTGTTCAGCCTCGTGGAGAGTGATACCTGTTTTCCGTCGCCCATGTTGCAGGGCATGAGCTGCACCTGGGAGGCGGGAAAGGTGGTGGAGAGAGCCAGGCAGTGTTGCTGCTGCCGGATCTGCTGTCCGTGTGTGTAGATCCACTCCTGACACACATGAATCATACATGAAACACACACAAGTTACATATGGCGTACACTTCAACAACACAGGAATACTTCTACATCATAATGACACATTCATAATATCTTAACATGAACACATTCCCAATTGCACATAATAGCACATTCCTAATGGCACAGACCTAGCACATTAAATATAACACACTCCTAATGACACAGACCTAACACATTAAAAATAACACATTCCTAAAGACACATCCATAATAAAGCATACAAAATAACATATTCCACAGAACACATTCATTGTACATGAACAATACTGAAATAACATCCATAAACCATTAGCAAACCGGAGTAACACAGGATGAATGAATGAAAGAGTGAGTGTGTGTTGGAGTGTAACTGTAACCCCTCCCCCATACAAGTGTAACCTCCATGTGACAGACAGGCAGACCACTATACCGGACCGGATGGTCACAGTTCCTTTACCAAAATTATTCGACACAGGCAGAAAAATGTCTCTGGAGCACAGCACACAGACTCACGCACACATACACACACAAAGCAGGGCACACACAAGAGCCCTGCACACACCAATGCCCACGCCTTCGGTGCATCTGTCTGAGGGAGTGGACGCATTCTGGAGGAACATTCCATACATCATGAAATAATAAGAGTGTGTCTCCAGAGGAACTTGGCTGGGGAATATTACTGAGCTGGCAAACTTTAGACTGACACACACGCACACACACACCCACACACACACAGGACACAGTAAACACACAGCCCATCCAATATACTCCAATTTTGAAAGATGACCAAACCAGCGGCTAAAAACGTAACATAATGCCCGTAACCAGACCCAGAACAACGAGATGCAATTAAAAAACATCATTAAATTATTCACTGATGGGCCCGGTGTTTCTACAGTGGAGTGGCAGACACATGCATTCATGGCTATTTATGAAACCGGTCCAAATAGAGCCTGGGGCCTGCTTTCACATGCCCTCCTTGCTGTGAGTGTGTGTGTGTTGCTCTGCACTCTCACTTTACAGTTATTGGTTCTTCCTTCCCTCAAGGACGAACTATAAAGCATCTGTGTCTTCACCACACACACCAAAGGAATCTGTGTGTGTGTCCATGTTACACTGGTAGTTGCGCTTACCAATACCTACAGCCTGCAACCTTGGAAACTGTCCAAGGTTTTAGTTGGAATATGAGTACATATGCCACTTTATGGCTGTGTGGAGTATCAAATGTATGTATTCAAATACATTTGTTATGTGTCTGAATGTCTTTCAAATCCCATCAAGGGATGCTTTACTACAGTATAATCCTCCACCAGTTATGAGGGCAGTATAGGGAAGCTACAAGCTTAGCAGGGAGGTTTACAAAAAAGAGACTAGCAGCCTAGCAGGCCACTGTATAGTGCAGGAGAGACTAGAAGCCTAGCAGGCCACTGTATAGAGCAGGGGAGACTAGCAGCCTATGCTACTGTATAAAGCAGGAGAGACTATCAGCCTATGCCACTGTATAGAACAAGAGAAACCCGTAGCCTAGCAGGCCACTGTATAGAGCAGGGGAGACATGTCCAGTAATGAGCATTCCTACAGAAATATAGATGAAGGAAGAGGACCTCAGATGTCAGATAACTGAAGGTGGGCCATGTTGAGTCAGTCAGACACACACACACACACACCTGGCTGAGTGTTTACCACCCCAGGAGACTAAAAGACAAGGGTAGAAAAGGTCAAACACAGCCCTAGTCCCAGCCACACCCTAGGCAGATAGACAAGACACTACTTAGAGATATGTACAGCTCAGTGGATAGAGCACTTGACTGCAAATCAAAAGGTTACAAGTTCAATTCCTCTTCTGTGTGCAATTTTGGATTATAGCTTGTGCTATAAGAATTAATTGTGTTGGTTTAGACTCCTGGGATGCAGTGCTGTGGGCTTGTTTTTCAGTCAGGTGTTGGACCAGTAGGAAGCAAGGGAAGAGTGTTGAGACACATCCCAACCCTGACTGTCTCCTGGTACAGGGAAGGAGGACAGAAAAGGGCAGCTTCACAACCCAGTCAGATAGGATTAAACTGGATGGCTATAACTCTAATTAGACAGCAGTAGTGGTGCCTTTCCTTGTGGGTGTCTCTGTTCATTATAATCTATCACATACCTGTGCTCCACAGAGCATGGTGACGGAACATTCTATAATCTAGAATACTGAAGTGGGTCTTAAGAGTCAGTCCTGCACCTTTCACTCATGTTTTAATGGAATTTGATCATACATTATAAATACCTGCCAGAGCTTTGAAGACTTCCGTTCATGCTGCAAGTCGAGGCCCCGTTGGGTTTAGTAGCCAACTTTCAGATAGCTACCTTGACACTAGTTTGTGTTTTTTTCCTCATCAGAATAATTTACAGTTTGCTCATCGTCTACCAATCTGGAGTTCTTCCAGGCTAAGGTATAATCAGCATACTAGACAGAATAATGAGCTTTGTAGGGACAATAATGCACACCCTGCACATCATATTATGTACCACGCACACACACACACTCACAATATATATTTTTTGACACCACAAGCTTTCTGCTGCTGGTGAAAAACTGTTGCAATAAGTGAGTGAATGCAGTTCATTTTCCTCACAAAAGTCGACTAACTAATAGGAACCTTGGAAGCACTGTAACGTTGACACAAACCCTGTAGAACAGAAACCACAGCAAAATACAACAAATACAACAATCATGAAGTAATGTGTTCTGTCATAAGCATTGGTCGCAAGTCTTTAGGCTGAGAGTCCGAGCCAAGCCACAAGTCAGAGTGGAGGCATGAGAGAATCTACTGTCCCTGAGCTGACCCCCTCCCCTCCCTCCCCAACCTCCCCCCACCCCATTCCCTGATCAATCTTACACTGACCCAGTCAAGGGAAAGAAAATGGCAGCCCTTTGGACAAATGACGAAAACGAGAGCTTGGCTCAGGTCTGCAACTCGTCTTCAGGCGACTCCTGTTCCGCCAGAAGGATGAGGAACAGGAAGTGAGGTACATGTGAACCATAGAAAGACTGCGAACCCAATAAACCTTACTTGGACGCTTCAACGCTGACCATCTTGGTTTGCTCTATTCTAAGGTGTCAACACAAGGGTGCTACTTTCAGAATTAACATTTGTTTTCACTGTAGAACACCATGTTAAGTTGAATGTACGCGCACTACCTAGAGACAGCGTATGTGGCAGCTAAGCTAGGCGTATCAGAGGCGCATCAGGCTGGGTGGATATTCCCCGGAGCATGATGATGCTTGTCAGATGGCTTACAGAGAGAAGCACAGACAGCATGACAGGAGCAGGAGGACACAGGCAGGGAGGGATGGGAGAGGAGAGGTGGAAAGGAGAACGAGAGGGGATTTGGAGAATGGATGTTTTGTTCTGACAGACTCTGCTACAGTGACTAACCAGGACATTTCTAGACTGACAGCCCTCCAGACAGACAGATAGGCAGACAGACAGACAGACAGGCAAATCTGGTTGCATAGACAGACAGACCAGTTCACACAGATAGAGGTCTAACAAACAGCCAGGCAGGCAAATCAAACAGACAGGCATAACAGAAGGCTGGCTAACCAACCAGACAGACAGAGGCAGGCAAGCAGGCCAGACATATCCTTCCCCACCCCCCACCCCTCTCATCCGGTGTGTGTATACTGCAGATGGGGAGGGGTGCAGGGGTCCTATACCTGGTTGATGGCAGGTATAGCCTTGGTGCCTATGCACGGTACCAGGGTTAGAACGGGCAACTCCTGCCCCTCATCCCTCCTGGACTCCAGGCAGTTCTGCCTCTGGCGGATCATGCCCGACTTGGAGTCTGCATCGTCTGGCACCCTGGACCAAACACATGACAGGCGTGTTGAGACGGACAGTATACACCCCATTCCCATGGACAACACGGACAAAGTTACACGTCCATGTTCAGTATTCATAAAGATACAAAAACACTATGGGACACAACAAAGACTGGAAGCCCGTTCCCAATAGCTTCACCCACGATTGTTATTCTCCACACATGACAATTTTTCTCCCAGATTGATCTAATTCTCTTTAGATTTAAGTTTAGGACTGAACCCCGAGGTCCCATTCAACCCCGGCAATCAGTGGCTGAAGTGGGACTTGAACCAGTAAGACTGCAGATCCACATCACGGCATGGAGTGTCCAAACGTAAAGGTCCCACGGAGGACTACAACTCAGTACAGCCCGCTGGGGCTAAGAGACCTGTATCAGATGAGGTTTTCTATATCACGAGGTATACTTATCTGAGTCTCCACCTGTTTCTCTCTGCCCCTATCTCTCTTTCTTGGTCTCTCTCACCGTCTCTCTCGATCTGTCTCTGTCTGTCTCTCTCTGCAAACTCCTTCCCGTACTTGATTTTCTTTTCTTGATTTTCTAGTGAGCTCTCCGCACTAATTTCCCAGCGCACTCAGTTTTTCTCCCAGCAATGTTTCTTCTCATCTTAGGAGAGGTTATCTTCAGACCAGGCTGAGGTGAGTTGACCCCCCCCCCCCCCGGGACCGTCCTGTTCATCTCTCGTTCAGTGGGATTAACGCTCCACTTCCTGTGTGTTTCCATTAGGCAGATTGAGCTGAAAATCTCAGTTCTGATGGTAAAGCCTCAGGGATTCCAGGCAATCAGGGGAGAAAAACACAGAATGTGAATACAAAAGAGAGTGATTAACGTATTTAGAAAGGAATAATGGTGTGTGTGTGTGGTAGTGCGCACATGTGTTCGCGTGTGTGTGTGTGGTAGTGTGTGTGTGTGTGTGTTGATATCTGTGAGTGTATGCGTGTTTGGATGTCTGTATTTTTTTACGTGGACGTGCGTTCCAGAGTCTCTGTGCGTGCATGTGCACTAACTTGAGTTCGGGATAGACGTTGTCCAGATACCACTTGAAGGTTTTGCACTTCAGCCTCTTGCGCAGCTCCTCCCTGCCTCGGATACTAATGAGACAGGATGGGAGGATCAACAGGAGGATTGGACGCTATGCTGCCATGCACTGGGCGCAGGTCAGAGACAGCTTCATACACACACATACACACACACACACCCACACAAAATCTCTCTTGTTCTTTGTGTGTGCATGTTTGAGCATGTGTGAGGACTTGAGCATGTGTCGTAACCTTTGTGTGTTTGTGTGTTTGAGTGTGTGTCTAAACGTGTGTTCGTGCATGTTGGGGCATGTATGTGCGTTTGAGCATGTGGACGTGAGTGTGTGTGTGGACATGAGTGTTTGAATACGTGAGCATGCTTCGACATGTGTGAGCATGTCCATGTGTGCGCGTGTGCGCGTGCGGGACTCACTCTCCGTAGGATTTGCCGCGAGCCGCTGGGCGAGCTGAGTAGTAGAACAGTCTGAATTCATCCATCCACACCTCGGCCGTGCGTCGCGTGTTCCTGCAACATGCAACCACACTGCGTTGCATCACACACGCTACACACACACGTTACCCACGCGCAACACACACACCACCACACATCTTGTTGTGTGTACTTATCATGAGGTAGGACCTTTGCTTTTTGTTTTTATGCTGTTTCTTTGTATAATGCACCAAGTGGAGTAGCACTCCTAATTTCGTTGTATACGAAGCTATACAGTGACATTCAAGTCTTTCAATTCAATCCAACTCCCTTAACAACACAGAACCTTTCCAAAGGTAGGTGTGTAAGTGTGCATGTGAGCCTTAAAGTGTATGTTTGCAAGAATTTGTCTAGATTGCTTAAGCACATTTTCCAGCTATAATTCACTTTTAAAGCAGTCTCGCTCAACCCCAAACTAGTGAACAAACTCTCACAATAAAAACTGCATGACATGAAATGAACTATCTAAATTGAAACATTCATTTTGACATCTAATGTCCAGGTTTTTCAATACATTTTTTAAATGTATTGTATTTCAAAATGAGAAAAAGAGAAATGTACTTGCAGTGTGTGTGAAAGCAACATGAAAATGACTTACGGTTTTACAAAAAAAGAACTCTGCTGTGCTTGTTAGGTTGGATGGATATCAAGTGGATCCAAGTTTAAATAAAACAATCTTAGCAAATGAGAAAAGTTGTGCGATAGTCTGCGAAACCAGGTGTCTTTGTGGTTAGGGTGAGAGTGTGTGTTTGTATTTGACACTTTGTGTGTGGGTGAAAGCATGTGTGAGAGTGTGTGCGGGGTGTAAAATTGACTCATGTATGCATCCAAAATACTTTGCTATAGGTGAGTCAGGTTTATAAACAGTCTCAGATGAGATTCACAACTAGGCTGATTGAAACCAACAAGAACACTAACAGCACACGGTACCAAAGGGAACACATCAAAGCACAAGTTCAACTATTAGCTGGCATTGTTGTTGTAAGGTCACAATGAGCAACCTGCCTCTAATACACGCACACACAAACAACACACACAACACATTAACATGTGCTGCTGTTACACACACACAAATGTGCCCACACAATACCTGTCATAAACATACACCTGCTCTGCCGTCCTAACACACCATACACACCTCAGAGTAATTATTTATTAGCTGTGCTAAACTCTGCTGCACAAACACATTCTGGTGACAGGAATCGTTAATTATGCATTGAAGGCTAATGTGGTTTTGTGTAGTAAGTTATACAAAGACTAACAGGCAGTTAGACAGACAGACAGGCCTATAGACTGACAGACAGATAGACATGTCTGTAGACAGACAGACAGACAGGCTTTAGACAGACAGGCCTGTAGACTGACTGACAGACAGACAGACCAGTAGACAGACAGACAGACCAGTAAACAGACAGGCCTGTAGACATACAGGCCTGTAGACTGACAGACAGACAGACAGACAGACAGACAGACAGACAGAGGGACAGACAGACCAGTAGACAGACTGACAGACAGAAAGACAGAGAAGGGAGGGGGTTGAATCCCTGGTTGAACCTCGAGCATAGGGAGAGGGTGCTTTGCAACAAACAACAACAATAACAACCATCTTGATAATCAAATTATAATAGCGTAACTCGTTTTGCATAATTAAATCAGAACTGTGACTTTTAATTAAACATAAACAGATGCCGTTGATAAGAGGACTGCTAAGAAAGAGGGGGCAGTGTGTTTTAATTACAGCAATTATTTGCATAATATTACAAGTGGGGTACACACATACAAGTACCCACACACGCACAAATGCCCAAACTTGGTAATGACAACAATGGTGTTTTTGTTTAAGAGTTTATAGTTGAGTTTTCCGTATGAGTTTATTGGTGCGTATTTGTTTAGTCTTACTTGATGTATGTGTTGGCATTGCCCTCTGGGAAGATATAGGGGTGTTTCTTCCTGAAGACATGACCCACTCTGCTACAGGGGACGATCTCTAAACTCCCCCCACACATCCAAACCCGGAACGAAATCTCTGCAGAAACAAACACAAATTCAACAAATAAAGAACTATTCAATAACCGTCCAAGTGTGTGTGTACAGTAGGAGTGAAACCACTTACCATCATAATCCTCCACATTTTCTCTGTAACATCAGGCTGACATCCCAAATGTCTAGCTACAGCTCTGTAAATACTGCAAGCTGTGCCTGTAGATGTCTTTTGTGTTTGTCAGAGTTATTGTTTGTTTGTGAACCTGTATATACAGTATAATGGATATATTTTACATATATCTCTATATATCAATATTTTATATGAAACAGCCAACCTAGTGTGTGATTTCCTTGAGTCAGCAGAGAAGGCTGTCTGCGTCTTCAAAACAAACCGCCCTGGTCAGCACTCACCGAAGTTTTCCCCGCCCCAGATATCCATGGCTGTGTCGTACTTCCCCAGGTGATTGAACCACGACCTGTCAATCACAAACAGGCCGCCAGCAATGATGGGAGTTCTGGGAAAGAGGTAAGAAAGGATGGGTGGGAGGAAGTAAGGAAAAATATAAGGTTTAGGATTGTATGTGGGTGTTAGGGTCATACACAAAATGGCAAAAAGTATGTGGACACTTGCTTGTTGAACCTAGCATTCCAAAATCCTGGGTATTCATTTGGAGTTGGTTCCAACCTTGTTTCTATACCTGTCTTCAGTTTTCTGTGAGGGCTTTTCAATAGATGTTGGAATGTTGAATTTGCTTTCATTCAACCACCAAGTTTTTCCAGACCCAACTAGACAAAACATTTCTGTATGGACCTCGCTTTATGCATGAGGATACAGGAAGGGGCTTTCCCCAAATGGTTGCAACAAAATTTGAAGTGCAGAAATGTCTAGAATGTTATTTTATCCTTTAGCTTTTATACTTCTACAAGTAGAATTTAGGGCTGAAGCCAAAAACTATTTAAAACAACCCCTCTTTTTAATAATTTTTCCACAGGTACACCCTTGCATTTTTGAGGTTCATGCTGTTTAATTGTAACTTGTCTAGCTACATGCTCTTATGGTTCTTCCCTTTGGGACTTATTTGGTTTTCACAATGTATGCTTCATGTTTGGTTACCCACAATGTTTGGGGCTATCTCGTTGTTATGTTCAGTGACCTATGCACTTTTGTAAAGCTCTCTCTTGGAAGTCGCTTTGGATAAAAGTGTCTGCTAAATGCATAAATGTAAATGTAATAGCTAAATACCTATATTGAGCTTTTTCTATTTTTCCGTACATTTCATGTTTCATGTAGAGCATGTTGTTCTTCTACGATTGAAAACCCCTACTGAAAAAATTCAAATTGAAAACATTTAAAAGTAATAACGTACAGATAGAGCTTGAATGGTAAACAAGTTTATCTATAAAATATAAATATTTAGTTATCAAACAACTAATATGATCCCGTTAACCAAGAATAAATCATTAAATTCCAATCAATGCATAAGAAAGTGCGAGAAGAGAAGGAGAGAACAAAAACATGTCCTCTGAGGTCTATCGTTGTGTAAACGGAGATGAGAATGCGTCTGCTTGCACCGTGCTACAAGACTGTCTCTGCAGTGCCAGTATAATCTGCTTACTAAACACAAAAGACAGTTGCTGTTTGCTCCAGAGAACCAGAATCCAGAGAATACCTAACAAGTCATATACATAGATTTCATTGTATCATAGTGCTTTTAATGCATGTCATAGGCAACAGCTAAGAGGTTGACTGAGGAATGTCTGCACTCTGGACTGTAATACATAAATCATAACCCTATCTATTATCTTACAAACCAGTCAATTACATCAATGACGATGTGTTTATCTTTAAATATCCATCACAGTGGGAGGTGGTGGTATTGGGGTGGGGCCGCAATTTTAATTGGACAGAACGTCTGTTCTACTAAATCACAGCCAGGAGTGTGGGCTGCAAACTCTGACATCCACAGAACATTCAACCCTCACTCCCTGTCTGTCTACAGATTCTCGTTCCTCTCGTCATCCAGCCAGCCAATGAGCACCGAAGTACGCTACCATGCTTAAAATCCCATATCTCTTCTTTCCTGTCTTCCCGTTCCCACAATCCAGCTCCTCATCTATCCCTCTCCTCTGCTTTCTTTTCCCTCTCCTTTACTTTCTTCACACTTTTTATTTTCCTTCTTTCCTCAATTTCCTTCCTCGTTAAGCACCCCCTCCCCACTCCGCCTTCTCTGTCTGTACAGAATCCTATCCTTTTTCCCCACAACAACAGCAGAACATGAGAAGCACTCCTGGGCAGAACAAACAGTAGTTAACACCCTGTTCAGCTAGCAACAGACTTGTGGAAAAGCCAAGTCAACAGGATGGTGACCCACCTGTGACTCATGGACTCCCAATGGTTGGCGGGAGCTTTGGTTGTGAGGCGGGTGTGAGATGATCGTGACATGGTGGGCTGACAGAGCATAGTGACTGATGTCTGCCAGGATTGTGAACGCATACACACACAGGAACGGAGGCACACGCACACCTACACAGAAAATACGCTCCCACAGATGCACAGGTACGGGCTATTGTTGCCTTTTTTTTGTTTTTGTGGATGCATCAATACGATAAGCCCATCATTAGTAAAGTTAAATAAAATAAATTGCGATATCATCCAGTTCTGTGTTAATTTATTTTGCCACCATAACGTCAGCATTGCCCTCTGCCCCCAGTCACACATGACGTTGTTTGTATTCTCACGCCGGTGCACTACGAGTGAAGGAGAGAGAAAACCCTTCCACTTTCACATGACTTTGTGAAGTAATGGAGATAATGACAAATGCCCTGTGAATAGTAAAAAACAAAAAAAACAATCCACTTGTGTCTCGCATAATATGCAGCATCAGCTTGTAACGTTTGCTTCACGTTGCGCTACCTTGCCTTATATTGACGTATAATCATGCTACGTTACATGAACCAAAGCTAAGTAATAGCCTATGTAGCAGCAGCAGGCGTTATGTTCAGTCTGTTACATTATTGTGTGCTCTGTAGAGAAGAGAGAGGCTCAGGGATGGGATGAAATGGGGGTGGGGGGGGGGGGTGTCTGTGCACTTCCTTGCTCCCACCATCTGTACACCTCTACCACCAGCCTCTTCCATATCCCTGGTGCTGTCTCAGTCCCATTACTCCTAATGATGATTTGTACGTGTTTTGTGTGTGTGTGATGTGCAACTTCACTTAGCTCAACAGGACTCTTTCTACGTAGCGTCCTACTGAATTTCTTTGTCCTCTTCCCTCCTCTATTCTCCTCTGCTCTTCTCCTCCTCTCTCATCTCCTCTACTCTGCTCTTCTCCTCTGCCCTATCTCTCCTCTCCTCCTCTCTCCTCTGCTCTTCTCGTTTCTCCTCTCCTTTCCTCTCCTCTCCTCTCTTTATGCTTGCCTTCTCTTACTTAATAGGTTCGGTGGGGTCAGCTCTCTGGGTGCGCTGCTCTGCAGACAACTGCTCCCACTTGAAATGGAGACTCCAGTCAAACCCTGGGGACGAAACAGACACACACACACACAGGTAATTAATATGAATGCTTGTAAGGACGGAGAAAAGGACAAAATTAAAGAAGGAAATTGAGATTTAGAGAGAGAGATAGAAAATACCTCAACAACGAAAGATTCAGTGTGAGATCAGTACAGGGCAAAAGAGACGTAGAACTAACAACTAACGACAAAGGGATTATGGGTGTGAGAAAAAGGAGAGGGACGGTGGGAGGAGCGGGGCGGGGGTGGAGGGTGGTGGGGGGGGTGGTAAGGCAGAGAGAAGGGGCCGAAAGGACTGAAGAGGGAGCAGATAGGTCGATAAACTTTCCACAGCCCTTCGGAGCTTTCATCAAATGCTTTATTACTCTGAGAGTAATGAAGCCGGCATTCCCATGCCTTTTATTTAATCACACTCATTATTCACCAGGAGAGTCAGCCTATTGGCCGAAGGTGTGCCTAGGTGGGACCTTGAGATAACCTCTAGCAGGCTATTAGCCCCTCCCCTTGGCCTGTGTCCTTCAAGGCCTTACATATGCATGAGAGGGATATTTGCACAGATAATACAGTATGTGTGTGTGTGTGCAGAGAGAAAAAGAGAGGAGCTGATTTGGCAGGCCCACCCAGGACTGCTAACACAGCATTCTTCATCCCAGTCCTCTTTTCCCCCCCCTTTCTCTCTCCTGCTATCATTCTCCCTCACTTTTTTTTATCTATCTTTCTCTATCCCCTCTCGATCACACTTTCCACTATCTATCACACTATCCCCTCTCTGTCACACTATCCCCGCTCTATCACAACATTACCTCTCTATCACACACTCTCTTTCTCTCTCTCTTTCTCTCTCACTGTCCCCTCTCTATCACATACTCTCTCTTTCTCTCTGCCCCTCTCTCTCTTTCTGTCTATCTATCTATCACACTATCTCCTCTCTATCGCATCCCTTCTCTCTCACATTATTCTCTATCACACTTTCTTTCCCTCTATCAATCTGTAAAACAATTATACTAATGAAGCTATTTCTAAAGCCCAACTTTTTTCTTTGATGAACTATGGCCACACCTGTCCAATCAACACGATTGTGTGGCATCAAGTGGAAATACGCAGTAAAGCGATCTTGTTTTAGCTTTATATTGTTTAACTGCAGTGGCAAAAAAGCATGTGATGTTCTGCATTTGGTGGGTATCCAAGTATTTGTTTTGTCAGCAACTCATTCACTATCCAGGGATCAATGTCGAGGGTTAGGAAAAACATTTTGTGAATGGTTCACAAGTTGCAACTAATGTTATTGTCTTGATTAGCTAGTTCCATAGTCAAACTCTCTATACACCCACCCATCCTCCATCCACCTTCTTGTTTCCCAGCTCCCTATATACTGTACGTGATGGTTGATATAGAAAATAACTGGGTTTTGCTAAATCAAGATCAATACCAAAGCAATAGCTGGATAAGGTGAGTCCGCTACTGCAGTGAGGGTACTAGCGTAGGAAACGGTTGCATTCATGGAGGGATGTAGAGCTGGGATGTAGAGTTGCATACAAAGAATGGGGAGACAGATAGAGGATGAAGATGGATAGAGCAGTGATTTTCAACCACTGTACCGTGGCACACTAGTGTGCCATGAGAGATCGTCAGGTGTGCTGTGAGAAATTATCCAATTTCACTTAATTAGTTAAAATACATTTATTAATTATTATCTGCAAATAATATCCCATTGTCGAGTGTCTGTGCTGTAATATAGTGACTGGCAGAGTAATGTAATATTCGTCCGGGTAGCAGCAGGTAGCTAACTGTCACTGTAAAAAACTGTCACTACGACAGGTCGTGGTGACAGTTTGATGGAGAAGTTTTTAAAAAGGAAAAATGCAAACTCCGAACTGGGCCCTGGACAAGATTCTGACCCAGCTGAGTGGTGGTAAAAAGAAAGCAAAGACGGTGAGCTCGAAACAATACAGTGAGAGCTATCTTTCATTCGGATTTACTTTCACCGGGGATGAGACAACGCTGACTCCATTATGTTTGGTGTGTTGCGAGAAGCTGTCCAACAGCGCCATGGTGCCAAGCAAGCTTAAACTATATTTGAGAAACTATAGTGTAATTATATATACAGTATTAGGCTGCTGTTAAGCCTACTGGCAGATCCGGGCCATGACGCTCCCTCTCTTCTGAATACTAGGGATGCGACGTGAGAACGACGTGCACTTGTGTACTTGTTGGTCCTCAGCTGTAGCCAATTATGTTTATGTATTTAAGGTGTGAGTTTGTGTTTGTCATTTGTCAGGTATTGTCACGTTTTATGTTCATAGTGCACGTTAGATTTCAGGATCATCTCTTGAGAGCTCTGCTGGATGCAAGCGTTATTATTTGTTGTTCTGTACTAAGAATAGGCTACCTAAGTTTGGTTGCTGTTTTTGTTTTGCCGATGGACATTCCATTAAACTACAACCTCCTGCATCATACGTCTCCTGTTTTTTCGTTCGACTCAACTACATTGTGACAGAATACCTGACCCAAACGAAGGAGAAGGAATGGAAACAGAGCAAGAGAATTGGAAAGGAACCGTGACTGAGAATCGGATTCTCTTGGAACGCCATCATCAGCAGTTAACGGACCTACATACAACCCTGGACAAGGTCGTGGGTCGTCTCCGATGTCTCCAAGATTTAAATCCACAGAAGTGGGCCACACTGAGATACCATCGTCAGAGAGAGGTGTCCCTTCTAGGTTACAATTGTCCTTACCGGAGATATACAACGGCCATCCAGAGAAATGCATTGGTTTTTTACTCCAGCACGAACTGTATTTCTGGCATCGGACTGGTGACATCACGGGACGTGAGAAGGTAGCGGCTATCGTATGGCTGGCAGAGCATTGGAATGGGCTACTGCGTTGTGGGAGATATCAGTACCTGAGGTGTACTCCTATGAGGATTTCCGAGACCTATTTCGAGCCGTTTTTGACCATCCCGCTCAGGGTAAGCAGACAGGAGAGAAGCTACTGCGGATCAAACAGGGAGCCATATCAGCGGCAGAATATGCTCTAGAGTTCAGAACCCTGGCTTCAGTCTGTGGATGGAACAACAAAGCCCTGGTAACCCTGTTTCGGAACGGTCTCCGAGAGGACCTGCAAACCGAACTGGCCTGGCAAGATGAGGAGGCCTCCCTGGACCAACTAATTCACATGGCAATCCGGTTAGACGGTCTGATAAGGATGCGTAAAAGGAGCATGCAGTAGTCCAGTGTCTCTCTACCAACTGTTCCAGTCCATGAGGAAGCAATGGAGCAAAGCGATGAACGGTGGATAGAGAGGCTGCATGTACCCACCGTTGCATTAAAAAACTCCCATACCTCTACAGGCGATAGACAGTCGTCCTATAGGCAAGGGGGCAATCACGCACAGGACGTTCCCAATTACGATCCAGATTGGAACTAATCACAGGGAGACAAGGAGTTTTTATGTCTTACAGGCTCCAGCGTATGCAGTGGTACTGGGAATGCCATGGCTGACCACACACGATCCGGACATTTCATGGAGAGAAAGGAGCATTGTAGGATGGTCGCCTATCTGCCAGGAGAGATGTTCAGTTCTTACCATGGGTTCTACGACAATAGAGTCCTGAGGGGGCAGGTTCAACTCTCCTGCCAGTACCAGCTGAGTATCATGATCTGGGAGACGTATTTTCTAAGGAAAAAGCCACAAGGCTTCCTCCACATCGGTCCTGGGATTGTGCTATTGATTTGAAACCAGGTGCTGCCTTGCCCAGGAGCCACGTCTATCCATTGTCATATGCGGAGACAGAGGCCATGGAAGTATACATACAGGAGGCCTTGAAATAAGGGTTCATTCACCAGTCAATATCACCCGCCTCTTCGAGTTTCTTGTTTGTGAAGAAGAGGGATGGGGGACTTTGTCCTTGCATCGACTACCGAGCTCTGAACCAGATCACCACCAAATACAGGTACCATCTGCCTCTCATACAAACCACAGTGGAGATGTTTACTGGTGCTCAATATTTCACTAAGTTATACCTACGAAGTGCCTACAACTTAGTGCGCATAAGAGAGGGGGACAAATGGAAGACCGCTTTCAGCACCACCTCTGGTCATTATGAATACCTAGTCATGCCTTACGGTCTAACCAACGCTCCTTCTGTATTTCAATCCTTCATAAACGAGATATTCAGAGACATGCTGAATCGGTGTGGCTTGTTTATATTGACGAAATCTTGATTTTTTCTTTGTCGTACACCCAGCATGTGCAGCAGGTCAGAGAAGTCCTACAACGGTTACTCAAACATCGACTCTACGCTAAGGCGGAGAAATGCCATTTCCATCAGCGTACTGTGTCCTTTCTGGGATATCAAATCTCCACGAGTGGAATCGAAATGCTTACCGAGAAGGTAGAGGCAGTGAAGTCCTGGACAACCCCCGCCTCCATAAAAGCCCTGCAACGGTTCCTAAATTACTACAGGCGTTTTATCAGGGGTTTCAGCACCATAGCAGCTCCCCTCACCGCACTTCTCCTCGGAGACCGCAAACGGCTGGATTGGACGGAAGCAGCGGAGAAGGTGTTTGGCAAGTTGAAAGACAGGTTTACCACGGCACCAATCCTGAAGCATCCAGACCCTGACTTACCTTTCAGAGTGGAGGTGGATGCATCGGAGGTGGGAATCGGTGCAGTTCTCTCTCAGCGTCAGGGAGACCCACCCAAACTCCATCCCTGTGCCTTCTTTTCAAAGAAGCTAAGTCCGGCTGAAAGGAATTACCATGTGGGAGACCGGGAACTACTGGCGGTTAAAGAGGCTTTGGAGACCTGGCGACATTGGCTAGAGGGATCTAAACACCCTTTTCTGGTTCTCACCGATCACAGAAACCTGGAATATTTAACCGCCGCAAGACGACTCAACCCAAGACAGGCCAGATGGGCTCTTTTTTTTGTGCGATTCGGTTTTATCTTACAGACCAGGCACAAAGAATACGAAAGCAGATGCTCTCTCGCGTATGTATGAGGCCGAGGATGAGCCCAGGGAGGAGGCATCCGTCATTTCCCCAAACCGTGTTTTGGCCCCAATCATGTGGAACGTGGATGAGGACATTCGTCAGAACCTGGTGAGCGAACCTTCTCCTCCCTCTTGTCCTTCTGGATTGCTTTATGTTCCTTCAGGAATAAGGGACCGACTACTGGCCTGGGCGCATACTACACCGATGTCCGGACACCCCGGAATCGCAGGAACGTTACATGCTCTTCAACCCAAGTATTGGTGGGAGACAATGGCGTAGGACGTTCGTAGGTATGTGTCCTCCTGTTCAATATGCGCACAAAGCAAGAGTTTTTGCCATCTGCCATACGTTAAGCTACACCCTTTGCCCGTACCGCAACAATCCTGGACACACATCGGAATAGACTTTGTTACGGACTTACTGCTCTCATATGGCTGTACTACCATAATGGTCATAGTTGACCGTTTTTCGAAGGCTTGTAAATTCCTGCCTCTACCTGGGTTGCCCACAGCCTTTCAAACTGCGGAGACGTTGTTCACACACGTGTTCCGGAATTATGGGATACCCGAGGACATATTTTCCGACCGAGGCACCCAGTTCACATCACGAGTATGGCGGGCATTCATGGAGAGGTTGGGAGTTTCTGTGAGTCTGACCTCTGGTTACCATCCTCAGTCGAACGGAGAGAACAAATCAGGAGTTGGGACGATTCCTGAGAAGCTACTGCATGGACCGGCCGGGACAGTGGGCAGACGTCATCCCCTGGGTAGAGTATGCCCAGAATTCTTTACATCATGCCTCTACGGGATTGACGTCTTTTCAATGTGTCCTGGGCTACCAACCTGCTTTGGCTCCCTGGCATCCCAGCCAAACCAGTATACCAGCAGTAGACGATTGGTTTAGATGGGCGGAGATGGTCTGGAATGCTGCGCATGTTCGCCTACAACGAGCAGTCCGTCGTTCCCAACTACAGGCAGATCGAAGGCGCAGTGAGGCTCCGATACTGCATCCGGGTGACCGAGTATGGTTGGCCACTAAGAATACCCCACAGCCTGCCGCAAGTTGACCCCACGATTCACAGGACCATATGAGATTCAGCGACAGATAACCGATGTAACGTACAGGCTTGTCATGCCCATTCATTACCGAGGGTCTCCCTCATTCCATGTCTCTCTTCTCAGGCCGGTGGTAGCGGGTTCTCTTGATGAGGGTGTGCCTGGCAACGCTCCGCCCACTCTGCCTCTAGATCTCGATGGGGACCTGGCTTACGCGGTGAGCTCGTTGCTGGATTCGAAGCAAAGTGGGGGTTGACTGCTGTACCTCGTGGATTGGGAGGAGTATGGTCCAGAGGAGAGGTCCTGGGTGCCATGCAGCGACATCCTGGATCCCTCTCTCCTCTTGGATTTCCACCGACGGTACCCACAAAAGCCCGCGCCACGTCGTAGGGGTTGTACTTTGTCTTGCAGTGTTGGGTCTTCGGGAGCCGCCCCTGAGGGAGGAGGTACTGTTACGTCTACTGGCAGATCCGAGCCACGACGCTCCCTCTCTCCTGAATACTAGGAAAGCGTAACGACGTGCACCTGTGTACTTGTTGGTCCTCGGCTGTAGCCAATTATGTTTATGTATTTAAGGTGTGAGTTTGTGTTTGTCATTTGTCAGGTATTGTCACGTTTTATGTTCATAGTGCACGTTAGACTTCAGGATCATCTCTTGAGAGCTCTGCTGGATGCGAGCGTTATTTTTTGTTGTTCTGTACTAAGAATAGGCTACCTAAGTTTGGTGGCTGTTTTTGTTTTGCCGATGGACACTCGATGGTCATTTCGTAAAAAAAATTGTTGGTGGTGTGCCGCAACATTTTTCCAATGTAAAAAATGTGACATGGCTCAAAAAAGGTTGAAAAACACTGGGATAGAGGATGGCAAAGGAAAAAGGGATCGAGGAAGAGAAAACGATGGAGTGAACGATCGGGATGGAGGGAGGGACAGACAGAAGGATGGAGGGGAGCAGAGACGTACCTCCGCGGAGGTCTGAGGATGCTGCTACGTAGGCGAAGGTGTCCATGTTGATGATATCGATGACTGGACTGACCACACAGCTAGGGTCCTGGAGAGACAGAGAGTTAAGTCAAAACGGTCTTGCTCAAACCTGTTCATAAGACTGAATCACCAGGACCAGACTGAGTCACTGGCCATCATGGATGTTAAATTTACATGGATTCTTCTCTAGATTGATGGTATACCATGGGTATACCAGGGTATACCAGGGTATCATCCATCTAGAACAAACGTACTGTTTCTATTCTCACATTGGGCACAATACTGACAACTGTATTTGCTGTATTTGTATGTATTTGTCAATACATACAATTCCTTAAATTTTCTTGATACTTTTTAATACCTTTGCACTTCTTAAATGTTGTTGACAAAATTATCTTTTGTTGCTAAAAGAATACATTTCAAACATTTTCATTACTAGCGATGATAATATTCATTTTTTAAACTACTTTGTAAAAACATACAGCTGCACTCCCTTGCAGCTGTACTCTGATGCACTGATGCTAATGTAACACGTATATCTGCATCCGAACAGTATGCCTTTGTCTGGTTGGCTGCAACACCAGCCCCTTTACAGCCTCTGGACTTCACTTAATGGACTGTATATGATTTATATTGAACTGCAGCTGTATGTGATTTATATTGAACCGCATTGAGTAAAGCTCTGATGGGTTTTGACCTCATGCCACACCATTAGATTCTTGGCATTTACAGGCAGGTGAGGTAGGACTGTTTGAGTGGAATACCAGTGCTGCTCTTTAAAACCTGTAAAACTACCACAACAGTTTATTTGGCTAAATATAAAAAAGCTGTGTTTATATTACAGTCTAAAGCCAGACCTTTTGAATCTGTGAGAGTTGGACTTTGATAGATACTGATTTTAATGTTACTTTAAGCGGGTTGTCACAGTGACAAGGTCAAGCATTCTCTGTCTAACGAGACAACTAGGGGCTGTGTAGTTACAGGTCAGACACTGCTAACAGGAGATGTTTGATTGTATGGGCGCGCACGTACTCCGCATCATTTGATACTTTCTTTGCCTGTTTTTGCCTCTGTTCAAAAAAATCATTTTCGGTAGATGACACAGTCGAGCAAACACACACGCACATAAATCTTTAAATCCATTTGCTTCCCCTGTTCTGCCATGCTGTTTGGTCAGGGAGGTTGTGTGTGACCAGCCCCCAGGCTTCACAGACTTCACAGTGTGCATGTGAAGTTTTCAAACGTCAAGAATCCCCATAACTCTCACTCGCGGCCTCCATTCGGGACAAAGACCCAGGGTATGGAACCATGTATGGACCCCCCCATTGACTCAACCTGGCAGGGGCATTATAGAAGGAAGGCTTCTCCTGCAGCAGCATGCTTTATTAATATGTGTTATACCTCAGCCAAGATCAATACGTCCTGCATTTAGAGAGAGACGAGGGTCCATGGAGGCAGTGATGGATGAGTCCCCCAGTTTAAAATCAATCCTGATTCTGTTTGAGGTATCGATCTCGTGCAGACAAGGCCTGCCTCTGTGCACCTGGGCCAGTCGGAAGGCGCCTTGTTCAGGAACAGGAGGACCTGAATCTGACCTTCACTTCACTGTGAAAACCCCCTTTGTGATCGTGCATTCTGATGTGACTTAGTTAACACAGCTGTCCAAGTATTTGAGTATGTAGCACAGCTGTCCAAGTATTTAAGTATGTAACGCAGCTATCCAGATATCTATTTGAGTATGGAACACTGATATCCAGATCCCTGTTTGAGAGTGTCTGAGCATGTAACACAGCCACTCTTGAGCACACAGAGAGAGAGCGAGAGCGAGAGAGAGAGAGAGAGAGAGAGAGAGAGAGAGAGAGAGAGAGAGAGAGAGAGAGAGAGAGAGAGAGAGAGGGGAAAGAGAGAGGGGGAAGACAGAGGGAAAGCGAGCGAGTCACTATAGCTCAAATTCCTTACTGAGAGATCTAAGCTTCAGAAGGGAGGCTGCCTTAACCTTACAAAGGTACACAAACAACTCCCCCCCACACACAAACACTTGCTAGCACACACACACACACGTGTGGGGGTACCTCTTTGATCCTGTTCAGCAAGGGGGGGAGCCAGTCCTTGTTGACTTCACAGTGGCTGTCCAGGAAAGTGAGAACCCCTGCGGAGGCATAGTCCGCCCCCCTCACCCGCGAGCGAATCAGACCTGCAGGACACACAGGGGTCAGGGGTCACACTCGTCACGTCTTCCTCTAGTATTAGTAACCATCTAGTGACATCTAAGCCTACTTGTAGTAGACTACCTAATCTTTCTCTTGTTAGTGTGTCTTTTATTCTTTTCCTCTGTGTTCTATAGTTAGGGTGTGTGTATGAGTGTGTATGTGTGTGTGTGTGTGTCTGTGTAATGGGGGGACATGCTGTCCAGGCTAAACAGGCAGATAGATCAATAGCGCCTGACACAGGACACAACGTCTTTGTGAGAGAGGTAGCCGCCCCACGCTGCTCTCACACACACTCTGCAGCCAATTAAAAATCCCATTTCATCCTCAATAACGCTTTATTTTCTGGATGGGTGGCTTCACACCCTCACACACGCACGCCCGCCCACACACGCACACACACGTCGAACAGTTGCTAGGTGCAGACTGACTTTGAAAAGAACAGAATGCCAAAGGACGTATCTGCCTTGACTGCTGCGACCCTACTAAGACCGTAGCGACAGTGTGTGTTTGTGTGTGTGCGAAAAGCAGTACTGATTACCTTCCCTTCCACAGTTGATGGAGTAGACATGGCCTAACAGCTTCTGCTGTTTGTAGCATTAAAAAGACAATCAGGTCTAAACACCCTAAACCATTTACAATTTACCGTCTCAACCCAACCTCAGGGGGCTGTTAACTACACTGTCGAGCGCACACACACACACCCTGAGACTGTGTGTGCTTGCAATAGTGTGTGCACTTGAGGGATAGTGTGTGTGTGTTTAAATGAAACCTCCTAGCTGTAATGCACCAGGGGATCTCAGCAGACTAAGGATGCTGTTTGTTATTGAGGAAAGCCAGGATCAGCTCACAGATACTATCTAATTGGACTTGTAATGATTTTCACAGCTGATTAGGTATTGTCACAGTATAATATCTGATTGCTGTGTGTGCACGTGTGAGGGAGAGTGTGTGTTTGCAGAATGTGTTTGTGGATTACATAGGGTGTTTCTAGCAGAGAGATTAAAAAGTCTGAGATTTTCCATCAGCCTGACAGGCATCTCATTACTTGGTCAGCCCTCTCTGTCTGTTCCCATTCAGACACTACATGAGTGACCAGACGCATCTCATACACGCACACGCACCTCAAATATACACACAAAGGTATACATACACACCTCAAACACATCTCAAACACACACACACATGTCACAAGATGACATATTCACATGTAAAAAAAAGGCCGGTGTGTGTGGTTGTGTGAGAGAGCATGTTTGACACACTAATGGATTTCTACTCAAACCCAAACCTAGTCACTAATAGCTGCTGACACTGCAAATGGGTGCTCTCTCCCTCCCTCCCTCCCTCTCTCCCTCCCTCCCTCCCTCCCTCCCTCCCTCCCTCCCTCCCTCCCTCCCTCATAAACAAAAACAAACACACACACATCCCCACCTATATTAGTTCCTACTGTAAGTACAGCTTTAGTTTAGTAGGATACGTGTTTTTTTTCTCTGAAATTTGACCCAGATTTGAACCCCTGGAGTCATACACCAGCCAGCTACTGCTGGAGGTGATCAAGTCTTGGGCATGGGCCCAGTCTCCAGCTGGTATCTCATCCACACACTGTTACCTCCTCAGACTGGGATGGAGTAAACTAGGACAAACATACAAGCTGAAGAAGATTACCTTCTCTTTTGTCATTGCGAAGACACTTGACTTTTGGCAGCTTGGTGAGTAGAAGGCAGTCGTTTGCTGAAAAAGAGTTTGATACTAGTTTGATAGTTTGTCATACTCAGCACTGTTTCTCACTCATTACTGTATGTGGCATTGGAAATTAACTTCATTAATGTCGGTCCTTGCTGCTCAGTCTCTGAATCCTCCCTTCCTCTGCTGATCATCCACAGTGGTCTCACCAGGTCCCTGTCTGATTCAACAGGTCCCTCTTGGCTCTCCCTCCATTAAAATTCTCTACTACCCTCGTCTACTACTGACTCATCTGCTACCCATATTCACTTCTGACTCATCTCCTACCATCATCCACTACTGACTCATCTCCTGCCCATATCCACTGCTGACTCATCTCCTGCCCTCATCCACTAAAGTCTTATCTCTCTACCATATTGTGTAAACAAAGCCTAACAAGACATCCATCATTGAGGAAACAAAGGTGAACATTTCTGGAGGAATGGGATGTGACCCTGTTCTCTGTCTTCTCCTCCTTTCATCCACTCTGTCCATCCTGGCTGGCAGTGGACTGCATTTCCCACAAGGCACAGCTGCTACTCACCATTGTCACTGAAGTCATCCACCAAGATTATCTCATGGATGAGGTGAACAGGAGTCCGGTTAAGCACACTAGAGGGGGAGGATTAGTGTTGGAAAGTGTTAGAAGACAACTGTCGCTCTGACAAGCATACACACACATTATACATCAATCATCCATACACACACATTAACGCAATCGTCACAGGGCTCACTGCATTCATCATCACTATTAGCTACCTCCCTCTTGGCCTCTCGGGTGATCTTGGGTCATCAGACTCACGCCTACAATTAACCACCTCTCAAGTGGCACCTTAGTTAGCAATTTTATGGAGCTGTCGGGCAGTTTTTATATGCAGAGTTTAACTACATTACATCCTCAACATCCGTAATGCTAATGTATGTTCTGTCTTCAATAAAAAGTGACCAAAGGGCCCTGAATTCTGTTTTAGTGAAGTATAACTCTCTTTGGAAATTCCCTAACCACACAAGACTAATACCTAACCCTAACCACACAAGGTAATACTGTATTTCTTCGATTAAACGCCGCCCTCGAATAAACGCCGCCCTTGAATAAACGCTACACCAAAAAAATCTGAAAACGGTTATTTAATTGGTTAAATTCAACCCCAGTATTTATTACACATGTACATAACTTTCTGCACAGCTTTCTGTTTGAAAGCCAACGTGTATGAACGTTTAGGCATGCTGCTTCAGATTTCTACACAATGTAGAACATTTGTATTTGAGACAGTTGTATTACCAACGCACACCTAATTGATAGCCAATGAGAAAGGGAGTTGCCACACTCATAGACAAACAAAGAATAGACAAGGAGGTCAGCGAGGGTAGCCTAAATGAAACCTGCGTTTTTAGCTGCATGATTCATTTGTCACAATGCCAGCAACGAAGTTGTCTATGGCTGCACTGCAGCTACAATTCACTAAATCTCTCTAACTAATTAAACGCCGCCCTCAAATAAACACCACCCTCGAATAAACGCTGCACCAAAAATGAACGTTATTTAATAAACGCTGCAGAGTTTATTCGAAGAAATACGGTACTTAATCCTAACAAATCTAACTACAATTTTGTGACTCTTGGAAAGTAACAATTACAATGCATTTTGACTGATGGATTATATTTATTCACTAAGGCGTTGAACAAAATACAAGGCATCAGAATAGTAAGTTTAGAAATGTTTTCCAGGTCAGAGCACTAACTATTCACAACCATCCCATCCATCCATCCATCCATCATCTTCCGCTTATCCGGGGGTCGGGTCGCGGGGGCAGCAACCTAAGCACAACCATCCCGTCTTCAGAAAATGTGTTTAACTGTTTTCCAATTACAGGAGCATAGAGATAAAAAAGAGAGCAGTCTTTATTTCTTTTCCCTCCCAACTCTGTTCCCATCTCTCTGGATAAAACCTGCATCTCCCTCTCTCTTGGGGCAGTGCACTGATGAGAGGGTGATGGAGCAGAAAGGGTGAGAGATAGAAGGGGAGAAAGAGAGAGAGAAAAATGAAGAGAGGGATGGGGGAGAGAAGGATGAAGGGTTGGAAAAGACTAGGAGATGGAGGAGATGAAGCAGAAAGAAAAGGAGAAAGAGAGAAAACAAAAAGGGAGCAAGGAGAAAGGAAGAGAGATAAAAAGGAGAGGGGATGAGATGGGATGTGATGGAGAAGAAAGAGGAGTGCACCTCCTTCAGATAAATTCACCTTTAATCCCACACCAAATCAACACTTACTTTCCTCTCTCTCCTCCCTCTCCTTCCTTCCACCCCTCTTGCGCTCCTCCTCCTCAGTCTCCTTTCCTCTCCTCCCACTCAGTCTCTCCTCTCATCTATTCCTACACTTACTTACTTACTTACTTACTTACTTACTTACTTACTTACTTACTTACTACACCTCACCCTATTGTCCCCCCTTCTCTCCTCTCCTCCTACTCCTCCTTTCCAGCATCCCCTTCTCTCCTCTCCTTCTACTCCTCTTTTCCAACATCCCTTTCTTTCCTCTCTCCTCACCCATTTCAAACCTCTGAGACCCTCAACCAGCACCTGGTCAGGATGGCCCTGGGTCCCTCTCCTGGAATACTGCTCCTGTATCCCTTTAAGAGATCTATACTGAGTGAGAGTCTCTACTGGTCTATGGTAGGAATTCAGTTTTTCTGAATGATGGAAATGTTGACGGTATAAAACTGTGATTGACAGAAATACATTTTCAAGTCCTTTTAAGTTCTGCAGCACAATTTCCTCCCTCTGTCCACCTCATCTCACTCCTTTTACCTGTCCCCCTCCTGCCTCTCCCTCTCTCTTGCTCTCTCTTTCTCCCTTTAACACCTCTAATTCACCTTCAAATTAGGCCTCTTTTTTTACCCCTGAGCCCCTAACCTAACTCAAACCCTTGACTTGACCTTACTTCTGACCATAGTTTTAACCCTCACTCCTGAAATTAAAGTTAAGACCATCAAACAAGCGGCTTGATTTTCTCATATTGCCTCATTTTTAAGTTCTCACCAGTGGTACCTGTGCAAACGCAAACACGCACACACATTCTCTCTCTATGTATATTTCCATCTGTCTTTCTTTTTGTCTGTCTGTCTGTCTGTCTGACTGTCTGTCTGTCGACCTTCTGTCTGTTTGTCTCTCACATGAGTGTTTGTCTCACAGGATTCTATCCATCCCACTCTCTCTTCCTCCTTTGTTTCTTTCTGCCCCTCTCTTCCTTCGCTCTGTGCTGTCTGGGTGAGTAATTGCAGGGCTGTCAGCCTCATGGGTCTGGTCGTCCCCTGCCTACATGTTGGTTCCATTCATCACTCTGGATTTCCTCCCCCTCTCCCTCCCTTCCCACCCTCCTGTGCTCCATCCCTCCTACAGCTCCCCTGGATCCTCATGCCTTTATTACAGCCTGTGACAAAAATCTGCTCTCCTGTATGTGTGTACAGTATGTATGTGTGTCTTAACTGTGTGTGTGTGTGGGGGGGGAGGTGGTGCCTGTGTGTGTATGAGGTTTTGTGTGTAAAGACTTTGTGTGTGTGTGCCTGTGTGTTTGTGTGTGTGCACATGTTTGGTTTATGTGTGTGGTTTTCCCAGACCTAGATAAGCCTGATTCAGACCCTAAATACAACCTAATCAGTAAGACTGGAGCATGCGATCCGGGAAGCTCTCCATCTCGATACGTCTGTCTCTGTCTCTCTCTTTCTTGCTTTCTCTCTCTTCATCTCTCACTCCATCTCTAGCCACCTCTCTCACCCAATCTCTTTCCATCTCTATCCACCCCTCCCCTTCATTCTCTATCTCTAATTATTCTTTCTCCATCTAAAATATACCATTATCACTGTCTGGACCTCTTTCTACTTTCTTTTATTTTCTGTCATTTTCCATCAGCATGTATCTGACTCTTTTTTGCCTCATGTAATTTTTTTTTGTATTTTTTATGTTTCATGCTGTTTCTCTCTTTCCTCATCTCAGTCTCTTTCTTTCTCTATTCTCCTCTCTATCGCTCTTTTTCACTCTATCATCTTTGCTCTTCAATTCTGTCTGACCGTTTTTTTCTCCCTCCTTGATAACCAAGCTAATAAGGGGGGAGGTGGTAGTGGGGTGGGGAGGGGGGGCATGCATGCAAGATTGTTAACTCCCCATGGGTATTACAACACTGGAGAGTGTAGAAAGGAAGCAATCAACTTCTTCGCAACCCACATGTTGATATGGTGAACCGCATAACATTTACATTATATTTTATATAAGACTGCTATCTCAACTGGAGTATTCTAGGCTCAGAACCACAACAACAACAAAATGTATCAGTAGATCATGGTATAATTCAATATCAACAAGCTTGTTTTGACGCAGAGTATTTTATTTTAAGGACCCAAGATGATGAAAGTGTGGGTGTGTGTTTAAGCCTAAAATGTATGTGTGCGAGTATTCAATACAGGGTTTTTCCTGCATAGAGAAAATTTTGGCGCGCGCCAAAGCCGTTTTCCCGAGCGCCAATGACAAATCCCGAGCGCCAAAGGCAAAAAAAAGTCTGCAATGAAAAACAAAAAACAAAGCTGTGTTCATCACGCGTGCAATGCATGTCAGCGAATGTTCTCAATAGTATGTTTCAAGTAGGCTACAGCCGAACCCTCGTTCTGTTTTGATAAATAGTAATTGAGTTGATAAGCGTGTCTTCTTGTCTGATCAATACGCAACTGTGAGGTGCGCGAATGGACAGAGCGGCCAGTAATGGACAGAGCGGCCACGTCGTTCCGCTGCGAGGGCAGCCCGACGTGCACGAATACACCTGTAAAAATGCAAAGGAAATTTCCACTCAAAATGCTGACAAAAGTTTGATTTACGATTTCCAACGCAGCCTCCATTGGTATTCTTAACCTGGAATGAAAATATATAGGGCAGTGTTTCCTCTATGGCTACATTTCTGCCGCCACGGTATCAGAAATCAGGCTGTACTACATTTTAGGCTGTCTATCAGCAGTGATTGTTACGGGCACGCGCTTCACACCGCAGTTGAGATTGCGTGTGTGCGTCCTTGAGAACTGTAAATCGTATAATTTATGTTGTCAGTTCATTTAAGCCTGTTATTGTATAAGTCTATAGTTCTTGCAAATGTAAATCAAGTTAACTGGTGATTTTCGTTGTTTGTATTATTCCCCTGCTAGCTAAATTGTCTGTTGATTCGATAGCGATTGATGCCCTTGCTCAGTTTTATATTTTAGGTGCATTATTATGCTGAAGTAATTTTAATTAATAAAAAGTGGGTTTATTGTTATTATTTGCTACAAAATACTTAGCCTATCAAGATCAAATGAAGCAGGCAGTGTACATGCTTCAGAGTGGCCTACCTTAATCGATAGGCTAGGCTACTGACCATTTACAATAAGTTGTTACGTCAATTATTAATTGGCAGCATTTATGCCATTTAGAACATACTTCATGAGTGTAAGGTGTCTTTAAGTAGCCAAACATGCAAAACACCTGGGAATAAATACATTGATTAGAAAGAAGAAGGAAAAAAATATATATATATATACCCTTTTTTTTTGGAGCACCGAAGACCCATTTTGACCCAGGAAAAACCCTGCAGTAGACGTGTGTGTTTCTTTAATCCAAGAATGTGTGTGTGTTTAAAGGCAGCAGATGTGTGTACATGTAAGTTTCTCACCCAAGAATGTGTGTGTGTTCTCTCTTAGAATGCCATCCTCTCAGAAGGTAAATCCAGCTATGTTTTTTGTGTTTTCCAGCATTTTGATCTATGCCGCTTCCAGGCTACATAAAGAAATTACAACAGGCTACACACAAAAGCAAAAACATGTATGCACACAAACAAACACAGACACGCACACAGACTACACAGTCTACTGGCCTCTCCAGGAGCCAGTCTTGACACTTCTTCTAATACTGTTGGAGAAAGCCCAACACCAAAACCCTATGATGAACATTGTTTCTACATTTTTATTCTCCTGTAGCTTACAGTATATCCTTACTACATTATTACACTGTGAATTATTATTCTCTACATCTCTACAATACTTTACATTATTACAAGTGTATCCTCGCTACATTATTATATAGTGCATCGTCACAACATTATTACACTGTATATCCCAGCTACATTATTACACTGTGTATCCTTGCTAGATAATTATAGGATTTGGTGTCAAGTGGCATCACACTGCTCAGTTTCTCTACTCTCCAAGAAGCTTGTTAGTGGTTGGAAGGGTTTTGTTATGTATTCCACTTCTCATTTAACATATCCTCCCTTACTCTTTTTTCCACCTCTGTTCTTCTCCACACACACACACACACACACACACACACACACACACACACACACACACACACACACACACACACACACACACACACACACACACACACACACACACACACACACTACCCACAAACACAGTGTGACACCCTGATTAATGTAGAGAAAGCTCAGGAGATTAGCTAGGTTGTTGTAGTTGTTTTTTTCCTATTAGCTCCAAGCCTAGAGGCAACCGCATGGCCAGGTGGAGGCTGGGGCTACAGGACTGGAGCTGGGTTTAATTATAGTCAGAAACTGCCGGGGCAGCTATGACACACACTGACACACACACACACTCTCTCTCTCTTTCTTTCTCTCTCTCACACACACATACAAACACACTCTCTCTCATACACACACAATCTCTCTCTCACACACACACACACACACACACACACACACACACACACTCACTCACGTACATATAAACACTTCCTTTCTGACACACACACATTCAAACACACATGGCTGATGGACCCCATCTCTACCTCGGGATGTGTTTACCCAGAATGCATTAAGATTCTGACAAGGCAATGTGTCACAGTGCATTGTGGGTAGGTACAGTAAATCCATCCTTGGGGAGCAACCTAGACTGAGCATGTACAGTCAGAGTATCCTCTCAGCAAAGATGCAGGAAGAGGAAAAGAGAACAAGAAAGGAATATATATATATATGAGAGAGAGATAGGGATAGAGAGAGGGAGAGAGAGAGAAGGATAGTGTTCTGCAAATTGATTCATTCAGAAGATAAGGCCTTCTAGTGCCATGCAGTAACAGCTTGAGGGAGGAGACATGCTAGTCTGGAGCTGAGAACACTTCCTCTGCCTGGTTACGGCCCGAGGCATATCGCTAACCTTCCTCTGACACACACACAAACACGCACACACACACACAGGACAGTAATAGGGATGCAGTTGAGTCCGCCGGGAGGGATTGGTTCTAATTGGCTGAGAGAGCAGAGCTTACTGCAGGGTGGAGGTCAGTCAAAGAGCTGGCCCTCGGGTGGTGTGTGTGGTGTGTGTGTGTGTGACTGTAAAGAGACAGGGCAGATCTGTGCTGATTACAGTAACTTTGCTGTAATGATCTGAAGCCAAGCCAGAACCCTGAACCGGAACTGGACTGGAGCTGAGCCAGACTGCTGAGACTGGGACAGAGGGAGGAGAAGGACAGGACGAGAAGAGGCCAGGAGAGAAGAAGGAGGTGGAGGAAGAGGAGGAAGAGTAGTGTGTGAGAGAGGTGGCCAGGTGATAGTGGGAGTTCAGAAGACTCAGAATCAGCTTTACTGGCCAAACATTCATACAAGGAATTTACATTTTACATTTAGTCATTTTAGCAGACGCTCTTATCCAGAGCGACTTACAGTAAGTACAGGGACATACCCCCCGAGGCAAGTAGGGTGAAGTGCCTTGCCCAAAGACACAATGTCATTTTGCATGGCCGGGAATCGAACTGGCAACCTTCTGATTACTAGCCCGCTTACCTAACCGCTCAGCCACCTGACTCCCTATTTGACATCGGTTTTCAAGTTGCTCTCTTTACTTCTTGCTTACACAGAAATGGACATGAAGTTAAAATAAACTAACAAGGGCAAGTAGGCTGAGTAACGTAACATCTTATGAATCTTCCACCAGGGCGAGGGGGAGGGATCAGGGCAGGGGGGGAAGGGACAAAGGGTTGTGCACATGGAAAAAAGTACGGTCAGTTTGTTTGATGTCACTGTACCTTCTGATAGTGCGTAGCAGGGTGGAGCGAGCCTCGTTGTGAAAGGTGATGATGATGGAGGTGGAAGGCAGGTCAGGGTTATAGTGGAGTGTAGTACACCTGAAAGAAAGGCAAGAGAAGGGGGAGAGAGGGAGGAGAAAGGGAATAAGAAATCAGAAATCACTAAACCAAACATAAGACTCAGACAGTTAGTCCTGGTTTCAGGTTAGGGTATTGTGGAATTCAAAAACTAAAACAATCTCTAACTAGAGAGGGTACAATTTCTGGGGAAATTGTAGGGTGTGCTTGCTTGCGTCGGTTGCACAGGGGTCCGTTTTTGAATGACATTTTTACAACTGATATTTCTGTATATTTTATATAAAAATGCATACTTATTATTTATAAAGATTACATAGATTTAAAAGCAGTTTTTTGTGCTGCTCGTTTACAACTGAAAATACGAGTGAAGTGTAGAATGAAATAGATGTCTTCTCATTTCCCCTGCAAGAGGCAGCCTCATCGTTGAATCAAAACGAATAAATTTGGCAGACCGGTGTAAAAATGGACCTAATCTCTATGATTTTAACGTCATTTTAAGTTTTTCCCTTCTCGTGATATTTTCAGGCATGTAGCCTACTCATTGCATTCATTCATTAATAAAGAACCCCCTTTGAAGATTATTCTACGACGTTACCCGGCAGTAGAAGATGGAATCGCGATTCAGACAGTCCCATCTGCTAACTGAAAATATGCCCCCCAAAACGTAAATAAGCTTGACATTTATTTAGTGGAAAATCGCTCATTCATAAAAAGCTCACTGGTAGCGATCATTGTCACTAACAACGCAAAATGCGACATAGCCATGTGTGGAGAAGCTGCCCCGGTAAATTGTACTACTACGGTACAGTATTAGACTACTGCTGTGTTCGTCTTGGTAGCGATTGCGTTGGTTGAATTGGATTTAACGTTCCGTTGTACGGTTTAGGCTGAAATAAATTATTTTCATGAACAGATTGACAACGTTTAGGCTGTGGCAATGAAGTTCAGGTTAGTAGTTAGATAGACTTTTGATTTAAGTAAGGGGAGTGCCGAACATGTTCTGTCGCCGTTTGACTTCCTACAGCTGTGTAGATGTTTTTGTAGTGTCTCGTGTAGGCTACAGCGTTGCAGTGAGCAACACTGGTTTGAAACCACAGGTAATGATCATTTCACCCACAAATCGTTTACTTGTAATGTAATGTCATAATAAATCCTACAACGAAAATGTATTTGTGAGGAATGTTTATTTTAAAGATTGAAAACAGATGCATCATAGACCACTGTAGTATGTGTTGCCCGGGCAACAGAGGCTAATGTCATGATGCTAATGCTTCAGTGAAATAGTAGACTACCGTTTCCAAAAGTAGATGTGGGCCTACTTCCTTAATAATATCAGCTAATATTGTACATTACATTTCATAATTGTGTTTCACATCACAAAGTAAAATGAGTAAATAGTTATCACCCTGGCCTCTTTGCTTGTGGCGTTCCTGCAGCTGCCTTGCAGTAAAGCTATAGTTAGCCTAGCTATCCCCCAAGTTAACAGATGTGAAACGAATGTTCTGCTACAGGTAGTCACGCGTGTTTTCGTGACGTTAGTGACGCAGTGACGTTAGTAACGTCAGTGACTGTGGCTAGCAAATTAGCCACCGTTAGCTTAACTTTTCACCACAAAAACGCAATTTCTACTTAAACCATGCAACGGAACGTAAATAAAAATACAACCAACGCAATCGCTACCAAGACGAACCTTTTGACACCGCCGTTGTGTATGTAGTCCAAATATTGACTGATCCTTAGGGGTGCGAAAATAAACAATAAATAAATAAATATATATGTGAGAGAACAAAGGTTGTGCTCTCGCCGAAGGCTTGAGCACACCCAATGATGGGAGCCTATGTGTTCTTTCGTGTAGAACCTTTTTTCTGGACCGTAGGTTCCATAACCTGTGTGGTTTTAGGTCATAAATAACCATTGGAGGTTCCAACGACCCTGTGAGGAGCTGATTGTATTATCTTCAACCTTTGTCTAGAAAGTTCTTCTGGGTTCTTCTATGAGTGTTGTTAGTGAACGAAGGGCAGGTTGTGTGTTCTTATGATCAGAATGATAATGCTGACAAACTGGAACAGT
This sequence comes from Osmerus eperlanus, assembly GCF_963692335.1. Classification (NCBI taxonomy): domain Eukaryota; kingdom Metazoa; phylum Chordata; class Actinopteri; order Osmeriformes; family Osmeridae; genus Osmerus; species Osmerus eperlanus. The sequence goes on from NC_085025.1 coordinate 15,377,293, forward strand.
GGGAGTGCTGAGGTGCAGAAACATGAATAAAATATGAGACCACAGGAACTCATTAAAACACTCCTGACCAGACCAGGAGGGAGAGTTACAATGGGTTTAGCGTGTGTGCACGCACGCACATACACACACACAGATATACAGAGACAGAGACAGAGAGAGAGAGAGAGAGAGAGAGAGAGAGAGAGAGAGAGAGAGAGAGAGAGAGAGAGAGAGAGAGAGAGAGAGAGAGAGAGAGAGAGAGAGAGAGAGAGAGAGATAGAAAGAGGAAGGGAAAGGCTGCAAATGAAATTCAGGGAGTATGAGTATAAAATGGCATATTGGCATTTTCCTCTCATAATGATATATGACTGACATTTGATAACTGAATTAACCTTTTTCAGAGTATCCTTGACATTTTCCTTCATTCATCAAAAAGTGAAGGTTCAAAAAAGCACAGCGAAAACTGTGGGGTTGAGACAGCCATTTATAGTCAGGAGGGGTGGCTGGGGTAAGCTGTGACCTGGTTAAGGTCGTTAAGAAGGTCCTGGAAGGGTTTTACATGGCAAAACCCTGCAACAGCGCAAGACCAGACTGCGGTAGTTTAGTTTGGATGAGAGCTGTTACAACTGCTATTCATTACTGTTATGACCCTCTCTTTGGTTGTCTCTGTCTAGGGAGAGAGAAGGGTCACACAAATACATCTACATGTACCAGAGAAGGTGAGAAGAAACTTTTTAATGATTTGTTGAAATGTATTTAGCAGTTTTGGTTGGTCCGTAAAGGGCATTTGTATTTGTCCACACTTTTCTCCACTCAATCTCCATTTAGCTGAAGGTGTGTGTGTCTGAGTGTGTTTACTCTGTGACAAAAGTAGCTAACCCACCTGTAACCCAGCTGAAAATCGTGATCCCACACTCCGAACACCACATTCTCCCCTCTCTATCACCTCCCTATGCAAGTGGATCTTCAACTTCCTGACGGGGAGGCCACAGATGGTGAGAATCGGTGACCGCACCTCATCCACACTGATCACCAACACAGGCACCCCCCAGGGCTATGTGCTCAGCCCTCTCCTGTTCTCCTTGTGCATGCACGACTGTGCGGCAACGCACAGTTCCAACGTCCTTGTTAAGTTTGCTGATGACACAGCCATCGTGGGCCTCATCTCTGACAGTGACGAGTCAGCTTACAGAGAGGAGGTTGATCCCCTGACATCATGGTGTCAGGACAATAACCTCTCTGTCAACGTCAGCAAGACTAAGGAGATGATTGTGGACTATAGGAGGCGGCAGGAGGAGGAGCATGAACCCCTACACATCAACGGATCCGAAGTGGAAAATGTCAGCTGCTTCAGGTTCCTCAGGGTGAACATCAGCAATGATCTAACCTAGTCTGCTCACACGGACAAGGTGGTCAAAGCCCGAAAACGCCTCTTCTTCTTGAGGAGACTGAATAAGTTTGGCATGGACCCAACCTCCCGGAAATGAGTCTCTGCAGGTTGGGATGTCTGACACTCACACTACCGAATATTTCGGAAAATAAGCCGCATTTTCTATAAACCGCACCAGAATGGGAGCTTTGTGTTTGTAAATCTGAGTATAAACCGCACTGGAATATATGCCGTACTTAATACGGGAACAATATACGTAGCAATGCACGAGTATAGGCGATCATACAGCATATTTCAGGGTATAAACCAAGACTTTATTTATGAAAAATACGGTAGTCACTTTACACACTGTCACTTCAGCTACTGGTTGCACTTTCAGCTGCTGGTTGCACAATCAGCAATATTGCACTAATTGTACCCTACTTGACTCTATGTTAGTATAGGTTTTAAGGTTAGTATAGTATATTATGTGTATTATAGGTTTAGTATACTGTATTGTTATTATTTTGTATATTTAGGATGTTTATTATATTATATGTTAGTTTGTCATAGGTGTAACCTATGTTCTGAGTAGGCCTGATTATATATCATGTTATGCCAGGTTGCATTGTCTTGTCCAAAGAATTTCAGTACCCAGTCTGACCCTGTGTTGTTCTGTGCATCTGACAATAAAAGACTTGAACTTGAACCATCAAAACATCTCTCTCCTATCTCTTTTTCTCTCAACTACCCCTTTGTCTCCTCTACTCTTTCCCTCTTTTCTCTCTCTCTCTCCGCCTTTCCACCACCCTCTCCTTACGGTGTGCACCAATGAGATTAGAAATAGCAGGAAAGTGCTGACAGACAGGCGTTGAAGATCCCACTGATAATGACATCCTTCTTGTCCTCAACAATGTGTGAGAGCATATGTGAATGTGTGTGTGCATGAGTGTGAGCGTGTAATAATGTGTATGTGTGAGCGTGTGCATGTGCTCTGCATGTCTTTTTCCCCCTCATCTGTCTTGTTCTCTCTGTACTGTCAAACATCAGGGGATCAATGTAACAGGCATATAAGAGGCATGTAAGATAAGCTCAAAAGGACTAGCAGACAATCTCACACACACACACAGCTTTTCTGTTGATGCGTGAAAAAGTCACATGGCAAGAGACAAAAACAAAACATTTCTATAACCTCTACAGACGTGGAGAACTGTGTCGGATCTGTGTGTTTTGTAGGATGTTTATGAGTGTCAGGCGAGAGGCAGAGAGGAAAATATGAGGAGATGGAGTGAGGGAGGGAAAATTCTACAGAGACACTGTGTAGATTAACATGCAGATGGTGCTGGAGTCATTCATATTTGATCACTGCTGTTTGGGGGCTGCTCGTCTGTGTGTGTGTGTGTGTGTGTGTATATAGGTGTGTGTGTGTGAATATAGGTGTGTTTGTGTGTGTATGTGTGTCTGTGTTCGTGGGGTGCTAGCTTGCATGCATCCCGGCTGTTTTCTTGAAGCATAATGAAAGTTCACATTGAGGTGAGAGAAACCGGGGTGAGAGGTGGTGCGAAAGAAGATCATACACACACACTCACTCACCCTTAGACAAACACACACTCTACCTCAGATACACACACACACACACATACACACTCACCCTCAGGTACACATGCACACCCACACTGACCCTTAGGTACACACAGACCCTCAGGTACACACACACATACATTCAAGCTAGGGATAGCACATACTCTCTCACCTTCAGGTACACACACATGCACACACACACACACACTGATCCTCAGGTACACACGCACACACTGACCCTCAGGTACACTTACAGACACAGAACCCTCAGGTACACACAAGCACACACATAGATTCCCAGGTACGTGGGAGTCAGGTGGCTGAGCGGTTAGGGAATCGGGCTAGTAATCTGAAGGTTGCCAGTTTAATTCCCGGCCGTGCCAAATGACGTTGTGTCCTTGGGCAAGGCACTTCACCCTACTTGCCTCTGGGAATGTCCCTGTACTTACTGTAAGTCGCTCTGGATAAGAGCGTCTGCTAAATGACTAAATGTAATGTAAATGTAATGTAAATGTACACACACAGACACAAATACACACACACACACAAACACACCCTCAGATACACACAGACACACACAGGTACAAAAAAACAGACACACACACCCTCTGATACACAGAATTCAGGGAATGAGGCTGACTGGAACACCTGTCACATTGTTGTTGGACCAAGAGAACACTGAACACTTCTGATATAGGAAATAGGACACACACACCCACACCCACAGAAACTGATATTCTGTGGCACATGGTTTACAGGCAGGGAGATGCTTCTTTTCCAGTTAATATACTACCCTTGTATTAACCTCTCCTGCTCTCTGTCTCTCTGTTTTTGTTTGTATCTGTCTCTCCCTCTCTCTCTCTTTCTGTCTCTCTCGGTCCCTTCTTTCAGAAAAATGCCATTCAAGTTCAGGTTACAAGATCAGCCCTGATATTCACACAATTCAAGCTCAAAGTAACAGTATGGCAACTGGCACAAAAACATGTCTGCGCTTTTAACTGAACCCCCAAGACCTTAGCTAAACAAATCAAGAGCAACAATATTACCTAGATTCATTGTTGACTAAGTAAAATCAGATTGGAATGCTACAATATGTTACATTAAAATCCAAATTGGCCTGTCATAGTTTGAAGAAATAAATAAGACAAGTAATAACCTATGCAAGATGTCGTAACGATCATGTAATTTCCCATAAGTGGACTAGCTGTGTGGCTAACTCCAACAGTAAAATAGAAAACAACCATCAATGTATGAGCTGAAAACTCTCTTACTTTTTCAATGTCCATTTTGTCATTTGTTTCTCCCCATCTAGCAAACACTGGTCTGATGTTTATTTGGTGAATAACAACTGTACAATATGCTCCTTTTGCTTGTGCCTCAGCAAATTTTGAAGTGAACAAGAACATTTGTGGTGGTCAGCAGTACGATGGCCCTCCTCATGCTGTTGATTACCTTTCTCTATGGGGACTATCGCTGCAACAGTAGCGCATGGACTTCGGCAAATACGTTTTTCAGTTGCGTAAGGAAACAGAGATAACTCAGAGCTAGCTAGCTAGTTGTGGTCGATTGCAGTTCCACCAAATCCCAGATCAAGGCTTAATTTACACCTGCATGTCATTGCATGTTTTAAATAATGTAATGTAAATAATTTATAATTTAACTTTAAATAAATGTTATTAAAAGTTTAATTCCTAATGTTTTTTGTGTCTGTTACCTTATATTTCATCAGTTTATCATATTTCTAGAGTCAATTTTTCTCTTTCCCACTAATTAATTTGGCAAAAACAAATTCTGTCATGCCAATAAACCCATTTCAATTGAAAGGAGATAGAGACAGGGAGACAGGGAGAAAGGGACACAGCGAGAGAGGGAGGGAGGGGCCTAGATTTGGATGGGGAGGGTGGAATGGGAGGGGTTTGACAACACTCCTCTCTTCTGATATGTGTGTGCCCACACACACACACAGACAAACACACACACACAAACACACACATGCACACACACACAGCTGGCACACAGAGTGGGAGTTAACCCAAGTGGAAAGGCACTACAGCAGCTGTTCATTTCCAACCTCTTCTGTGTCTGTGGGTATATTGTAGACTGGTCATACAGGCTGGCTGGCAGGCATCGAGGCTGGCTGGCAGGCAGACAGGAAGCCATATTTTCTTGCTTTCTACAGCTGCATATTATTACAAACATCGCACAATCCCCTGGTCATCCCTACCTATCCTCCACAAGCCCTGAAAGCAAAACAGTATGCTTTCTTCCTCACATCCAATGACGCCTCCCAACTCTAATGTAGACTTCCTAGTCTGTGCTGCAGTCTCCAGACTACAGGACAATGCAGTATGGTGATGAGAGGTGGAGAGTGTAGGACTAAAGGCCGATTTATACTACTCCGTTTTCACGGACACAGGGAACGCCCTCTCCGACATGGAACGCCCTCTCCGAGCCCTCTCGGAGCCCCTCGGAGAGCTCTACGTGCACCTCCTGATTTTCCTGACTATCCGTCTGTCCGTCCGTCATTTTACGGATACCCCTTGGCTGTGATTGGTCCGTATTAAGAACCTCTTGCGTCATGGGCGGGGGCGGGGTTGCCGTGATAAACAGGACAAACAGAATCCTTTGACCGCCATTGCTGTAAGTTTTCACAATTCATATTTCAGCTAAACAGTACATGTAAATCAGCATCTGAATTAAAATGGGACGAGAAATGTGCAGTGTAGTTGCTGAAAATGTGCTTATTTTATTGATGAAACGGCAAATTTGTAAATTTGCTCCGACTTCTCGATAACCTAGATAAATAAACACATTCACCTACTCTTCTGGTGGTGAATTGTTTTCCGCACCCACAGCCCTCGGAGTACTATAAATTCAACCAATCCGTTCGACTCCGTCCGTCCGTAACGGAGTCGGAGTAGTATAATTCGGCCTTAAGAGAACAGATGTAGTTCGGGAGGAGGACAAGATACCCACCGGATATCGGGAGGACTTTAGGACATTGAGGGACTGTTATGTCCCCGGCCTGGTCCGGGCCAGGGTTTCTGTTTTCCCCATGTGCCGGCTCCAGGTTTCATGCCATACCTCATTCCTCCTGTGTAATTGCCAGTTCAACGCTTCATCCAGAAGTTAGTATCGGCTCCTAGTCTATTGTAATATATCTAGTCCATCCTAATATCCTGTTTTCTCTCTGCCTGCTACAGACGACATCCTCCGGTTCATCAGCCTGCCTGCCACACCTGCCTGCCAGCCACACCTGCCTGCCCCACCGGATCTCCTTCGTTCTCCTTCACCTCAGTTTCAATAAACCAGTCAACCATACCTTCAGTGGAGTCGTGCATTTGGGTCAACACCCCAGTAGCCAGTTGGTCCAACTTAACAGTTTGAACTGGCCATGAGCGACCCAGCCGACTCGGACACCGATCCTGTTCGCAGGGTACTCGGCCACCAAGGTGCAGTACTGGCACGTCATGAGGAAACCATGCAGAACCTCTCCCGCACCCTCGCTGAAGTCCTGGCTGCCCTGGGGTCCTTACAGCCTCCCCAGGCCTCTCCTGCTCCTCCGGCCGAGTCCCCGCCTGTCGCTGCTCCTTACCACCGAGAACCCCATGTCGCAGCCCCAGAGCGCTTCACCGGTGAGCCAGGACATTGTCGTCCATTCCTGCTTCAGTGCTCCCTGGTATTCGAACAGCAACCGTCATCCTATCCCACAGACAAGGCAAGGATAGCCTATGTGATCAGTGCTCTGTCTGGAAGGGCGCTTTCCTGGGCCACCGCGGTGTGGACCACCGGGGGCTCGCTGAGCTCCTCATATGAGAGCTGCTGAAGGTGTTTGATCACCCTGAAGGGGGGCCGGATCCTGGGAAGCGCCTCACGTCACTCCGTCAGGGTCTCCGTAGTGTGGTCGATTACACCATAGAGTTCCAGACACTCTCGGCTGAGAGCGGCTGGAACGATGTCGCGCTGCGGGCCGTTTTCCACCAGGGACTGACTGAGACCATGAAGGATGAGTTGGCCTCCCGGGACGAACCAACCGACCTGGAACAGCTCATCTCCTTGTCTATTCGGTTGGACAACCGGCTCCGTGAGCGCCGCGTGAAAGGGTTCCTCGCTCCCAGCCACGTCCCTTGTCCCCCCTTAGACGCCCACAGTCACCTCTGCCTCGAGCACCGGCATCCCCTGGTACCCATCTGAACAGTGAGCCTGAGCCCATGCAGCTCGGGCGTGCAAGGTTGACTCCTGAGGAGCGGGCATGCAGAAGAGCCGAGGGTGCCTGTCTCTACTACGGTCAACCTGGACACCTGGTGGCCACCTGCCCTACTCGCCCGGGAAACGAACGGGCCCGCCAGTAGTAGGGGAGGTACTGACGGGTCGAGCCTGCTCATCCCCTCCGCGTTCAACCCTTGGTGTCACACTCACATGGCGCACAGTCTCTACGTTGGTCCAAGCCCCAACTCGGGAGCTGACGGCAACTTCATTGACCGGGAGATGGCCAGGCAACTGGGATTGGACTGTGAACCCATCAGTCCACCTGTGGTAGTCAGAGGGCTAAGCGGCCAAAGGATCGCCCACATTGAGCAACAAACTGCTCCTCGCAAACTCCTTGCTGGCAACCACCACGAAACAATCCAACTCCATGTCATCGACTGCCCACTGTCACCTCTTGTGCTGGGATACCCCTGGTTGCAGCTCCACAATCCCCACATCAACTGGGTTACCGGGGATATTACTTCATGGGGCAGTCACTGCTTCCAGCGCTGTCTCGGGTCGGCTGCCACCCCGGACCCTGCCGATTCCCCCACCTCTGTGGCTCCTCCAGACATGTCCACAGTACCACAGGAGTACCACGACCTTGCGCCAGTATTCAGTAAACAAGATGCCCTGTCCCTGCCACCCCACCGCCCATATGACCTTGCCATCGATCTTCTCCCAGACACGCCCCTCCCTAGCGGGCGTCTTTATAACCTCTACCGTCCCGAAACTGAGGCCATGGAAGCTTACATCCGGGATTCGCTAGCAGCAGGCCTCATCCGTCCGTCCTCTTCCCCACTGGGGGCGGGATTTTTCTTTGTAGGGAAGAGAGATGGAGGGCTGCGACCCTGCATAGACTACCGGGGCTTGAACGCCATCACCACCCGGAATACGTACCCCCTGCCGCTCCTCAGCTCGGCATTCGTTCCCCTCCGGGATGCCTCCGTCTTCACCAAGTTGGACCTGCGTAACGCCTACCATTTGGTGCGCGTCCGGGAGGGGGACGAGTGGAAGACGGCTTTCAACACTCCGCTGGGCCACTTTGAATACCTTGTGGACTCTCCAATGCACCTGCAGTGTTCCAGGCCCTGGTAAATGACGTCCTCTGTGATATGCTCAACCGGTTTGTCTTTGTCTACCTCGACGACATCCTCATTTTCTCCCGATCCCTCCATGAACATACTCAACATGTCCGTCAAGTCCTTGAACGCCTCCTCCAGAACCGGTTATTCATCAAACAAGAGAAATGTGAGTTCCATGCATCCTCCATATCCTTCCTGGGCAATGTAACTTCCAAAGGGCGGATGGAGATGGATACAGCCAAGGTGATGGCCGTAACAGAATGGCCTTCGCCGAGCAACCTGAAGCAGCTCCAACGCTTCCTGGGGTTCGCCAATTTCTATCGCCGCTTCATCAGGAACTACAGCCAGGTCGCTGCTCCACTCACAGCCCTCACGTCCACATCCACACCCTTCAGGTGGACCCCGGAGGCAGAGGCTGCCTTCCAGGAGCTAAAGCGACGATTCGTTTCCACCCCAATCCTCACTCAGCCTGATCCCACACTACAATTCGTGGTTGAGGTTGATGCCTCAGACACTGGAGTGGGAGCCATCCTGTCACAATGATTCCCCCCAGACCAGAAGCTGCACCCTTGTGCTTACTTCTCCCGCAAGCTCATGTCCGCCGAGAAGAACTACGATGTCGGGAACAAGGAGCTGCTGGCGATGAAGCTGGCGTTGGAGGAGTGGCGCCACTGGCTGGAGGGTTCTGACCAGCCCTTTGTAGTTTGGACAGACCACAAGAACCTCTCTTACCTTCAGTCAGCAAAACGCCTCAACCCTCGCAAAGCGCGGTGGGCCCTGTTTTTTGGCAGATTCAATTTCCACCTCACCTACCGTCCGGGGTCCCGCAACACCAAACCGGATGCCATCTCCCGCTTGCATGCTCCAGACAAAAGTGACTCCCCTCCTGAGCCCATCTTGCCTCCCACCTGCCTTCTTGCTACTGTGTCATGGGAGGTTGAGTCGTTGGTCACTCAGGCACAGCAACAACAGCCAGACCCAGGTACGGGACCCCAAAACCGCCTGTTTGTTCCTGACTCCGTTCGCACTCAAGTTCTCCAGTGGGCCCACTCCACCCGCCTCACCTGCCATCGAGGCATTACCCGCACCCTGGCCTTCCTCCGACAGCACTTCTGGTGGCCCACAATGACGTCTGACACCCGTTCGTTTGTCTCAGTGTGCACCACTTGTGCACGGAACAAGACCTCCTCTCGTCCACAAGCCAGGGGGCGCCCGTGGGGGGGGGGGTACTGTTATGTCCCCAGCCTGGTCCGGGCCAGGGTTTCTGTTTTCCCCATGTGCCGGCTCCAGGTTTCATGCCATACCTCATTTCTCCTGTGTAATTGACACACCTGCAACCCATCCCCTCATCAGCACCACAGTATTTCAACCCCGGTTTACCAGTCACTCATCGCCAGTTCAACGCTTCATCCAGAAGTTAGTATCGGCTGCTAGTCTATGGTAATATATCTAGTCCATCTTAATATCCAGTTTTCTCTCTGCCTGCTACAGACCACATCCTCCGGTTCATCAGCCTGCCTGCCACACCTTCCTGTCAGCCACAACTGCCTGCCCCACCGGATCTCCTTCGTTCTCCTTCACCTCAGTTTCAATAAACCAGACAACCATACCTTCGGTGGAGTCGTGCATTTGGTCCACACCCCAGTAGCCAGTTGGTCCAACATAACAGGGACGGCGTTATTCTGCTGCAAGCTCTCACAGCTGCTCCGAGGGGGGAGGGGGCGGGTGCTTGGGGTTGGGCGTCCAGGGAGAGAGAGCCACTGGAGCACAGAGCTGTTCGTCATTAGTCTGGAGCAGGTGCCAAACAGGTGCCTGGTTCAGCACCCTGGACAGCGCTGGCTTGGCCCCACTCATGGGATATGTGCTACCTGGGAAGGGTAAGCCTTACAGTGCGTTCAAATTGCAGCGTTTTTTAACGCTCTGCACCGCTTGCCTTCCCACAGGGCCCCACGCTCGGGGGCGTGTTAGACAAGTTAATAGAGAGTTGTAGTTCTCTAAGGTCACTGTTGTAGTCATGGCCAAGCGTGCAGACTTGGGTTCATGTACTCACAATATCTATCAAAATACCACTTTTACACAACATTTATGTAAAAATACAGAATTTTTACTAGTGCAAGATTACAGTAGAATACGTTACGCCACCGGTCACTCAACCAGTCGTTTGTCGGCTGGGCTAGCGAGCTAGCAGTGGCACAGAACAGTCACGTAATGTGATGAGACTGAATTTAAAAGTAAGCTATAAAAACACACTAGGAACACTGACGACATCGGCAACCATGCACCATGCATTATTAGTTTAATATAATCTTTAAATTCAGGCTTGTCACATTAGTGACTTTGTTCTGAACAGAACTGGGTGTGCAGACACATACGATAAGTTTATCCTCCATCTTGAAATTTTAAAACCTAGAAATGCTACGTTGCTACGTTACAAGAAACCAATCCGATTGGCCAACGCTAGTGTTTTCACGCTACATAAAGTTGAGAAAATACTTGTCTTGGACAATGTAAAAAAAACAACTGAGAAGTGTTCTCCAAACTTCTGGAGGAAAGTTTGACACCGAAGAATCTGGCAATTCTCAGTTATAATTGAAATTACTTTGCATTTTCAAAGTACCTGTACAGGTTAAGAACATATCCAGTCAGCCAAATCAATTATGATGTAGGAAAAGAGAGTGGTGTGCATTGTGATGCCAGTGTAGCAGTTCACAGTGCAGTAGCCTGCTTGTCTGCATGCAGCTTTTAATGCAAATAGAGATGGTAGTGTGGTAAAAGTTGGACCGCATGAGACCCGACCCAAATGAAACAATTGAAGGGAATCACCACTCTCCACAGACTCCAAGTTATTAGGCGAATTGGTACGCCAGTGATTCGGCGAGAATCGAAACAACTGCCTGAAAATGTCTCCTAATCAGTTTCATCTAGGGGCCAAATCAATCCTCACGTCAAATTAAAACACAAAACAATCGAAAAGCACTTGCATCTGACCGAGCGAAAGGAATCCTCACCATTTCAGAGCCAGCAAACTTAAACAGGAAGAGCAGATTGGTATGCCATGATTGAAAGGGGATGGGAGGATGGGAGGATGGCGGGCCGGCTCAAGGTGACAATGCCCAAAAAAGCAATAACAAAAGTCACCAAAGAAATATGAGAAGAAAGGGTTTTCCCTGTGTGCGCAGTTCAACTCTAGCGTAACGATTTCCGCTCTGTAGCAGATTGGAGCCTTCATAAAAGCAAAGGTCCCACATGGGACGAAGACCTTAAACATTAAGAGATCCCTGCCGTACAACTGGGCCCCAGGAGCCCGGTTTCCTCACCCGTTAAAGGAAAAGGCACGGCAAGCCCACACGTTTCCCCGGTGGCAGACGTATCAAACGAGGACCTTCCAAGGAAGTTCAAAGTGTTGAAGGCTTTGGAGAGGTCAACAGAGGTCATGGACACATCTTGCTCATGTGTTCCGCACTTTTTCTGCCATTGGCATCAATGAACAATTACAGGTTCAGTGCATCATTCATGCTGAAGCCACACCAGAGCTCTGGTAGCAAGTCTTGATGGTAAAGACAAGTGTGTAGGGACAGTATTTGCATCCCTTCACCGATGAGGGATTCTGCTTCCATATCTGACCTGTGCAGTAGGGTTTGCGTCATTTCTCTTCGATACAGAAACAAATCCCAATTTATTATATAAATACTTTTGTATAATATGTTCTTGCATGTGAAATTGTTTTTTCTTTATTTTAACTGAAATAAAATAGACCCTACTACACACACACGCACACACATATGCTACACTGTGTCCCAGATAAGATGAGAAGATAGAATCTTCCAGATTCTCTCTCAGATTCACAGGGAATTGCAAATGCATTGAAACAGGATCTTCATCAAATGTCTCTGCCTTCAGGCACAATCATGTATCCCCCCTCACACACACAAACATGCACACACAGAGACGCAGACACACATACACACACACACACACACACACAACAACAACAATTCATGCACACAAATGCACGGACACACAAACGCATGCAAATGCAAACGCTACACACATGCACAACATTGCCTCATTCTTCAGAGAGAGAGACCAAAATAGTTCTAATCATCTATCTGCAACTTTAATGGTATTTTAAACATTCATGAAAATTCACACAGTCCCTCTGAAGACAATTTATAAACAGTGAGATGTTGGGCCCTATTTTAACGATATGAAACGCAAGTATCAAAACGCAAAGCGCAAGTAACTTTGTGGGCGGGACTCTGGCTCGGTTGCTATTTTGCCGGCGGGATAAATGACTTTGCGCCTGGGTAAAATGGGTAGGTCCGAAGTAGCTACATTACTAATGGGTGTGGTTTGGGCGTAACGTGCAAAACACCAATCAGAGCGTCATCTCACATTCCCTTTAAGAGCAGCGCTTGTTCCATGGCGGATTGCTATTATAACGGCGGATTTGCCAGCCGCACGCCAGGAGCGGTTCACAGCGGAGACCGACGTTCTAGTCAGGGCCGTAACAGATAGAGAAGTGACATTGTATGGGAAAGGCAGAGCAGTTTTCTCATTGCACTAAATTGCCTGCTCATACTACTCATTCAAATTCTTATTCTTATTTTTATATAGCCTACCCTATATTTTATTTTTTAAATTGTTTAGTTCTTGGAATTAGTTTAACTATTGTACTTTTTTACTTAATTTAAGACCCATATTTGTTTATTGTTTGCACCTTCCTGCCACAGTAAATTCCGTGTTTGTGTAACATAGGCTACATGGCGAATAAACCGAATTCTGATTCTGATGGAGATGGGAGAAGAAACCCACCCAAATTAGCTTCGGTTAAACAGGCGTGGGAGAAAATTGCAACAATTGTTACAAATCATGTTCACATACATAGAGATTTCTAATGAAAATCTTTTTATAATCATTGAAGAAATGTAACACGCCATAAATCAAAACAATGTAACGTAGCTTCGCAGAAAGAAGACCCTGGCCTCGCCAGCAGTGCGCACGGACTAAGCTTGCGCCCTTAAAATAGCATCTGAATAATGCGCCATTGACTTTAGACCACGTTTTTCCTGGTCAGTGGCGGAATTGTTTTTCGGAAACTGCAAAATAGCACTAGGGAACGTTTGCGCCGGAACACGCCTCCTTTTTCGCTGAACCGCCCACGGGAGCGCAAGGTCATTTCGACGTGCGTCTGTGGAGGGAAAAGTCCGCTTTGCGTCGAGTGCAAACTAGGAATGATACTTGCGTCGTTGACAAAGTCAATTGCGCTGGGTGCAAGATAGGGCCCGTTGTGAGAAAATTCTGTCTGCCTTTTTACAGAGGGGTGATATATCAGGACTGTTGCCATCAAGCACAACCTTTCAACAACAATATAGATGTAGACAAAAAGGTTTTGAACAAATTATGCACCCACAACCGGGTATCAAACCAGCCTGCCAGTTATGTGCTATAGTAAGATGCAAGAACATTGTGTAAACCAGCCAACCAACAATTTTACCTACGGGTACGAAATAAAGATACCTTGACCTACCTTGACATGGTAAAATAAGATGCTGTTCATTTCTCTGAGTGACTGAGCTCACAGACCCTGAATCACATTTAAACAGAACGAGATTAATACATTGCTATTCCAGTTCACCATGAGCAGATGTATTTATTTTCCCCTCTGTGAGTCTCTTTATCTCTTTTTCTGTCTGTCTCTCCTTTACCTGCTTTTCTGAGGATTTCCATCTGACTAATCAAACGAGGAGCAAAGACTGCTCTATGTGGTGACAGGAGAGGAGAGGACAGGAGGAGAGGACTGGAGGAGAGGACTGGAGGAGAGGAGGAGAGGACTGGAGAAGAGGAGGGGACAGGAGGATAGGATGGGACAGGAGGAGAGTAGGCAAGGGGAGGAGGGGAGAAAAGGACTGGTCGAGAGGAGGGGACAGGAGAGGACTGGAGGAGAGGAGGGGAGGAGAGGAGGGGAGGAGAGGAAGAGAGGACTGGAGGAGAGGACTGGAGGAGGGGACAGAAGGAGAGGACTGGAGGAGGGGAGGGGATGAGCACAGGAGATGACTGGAGGAGAGGACAGGAGAAAAGGACTGGAGGAGAGGAGACGAGGGGAGGAAGGGAGGATAGGAGGGGAGGACTGGATGAGAGGAGGGGAGGACAGGAGAGGACTGAAGAAGAGAGGACAGGATGAGAGAACAGGAGAGGACTGGAGAGGAGAGAAGGAAAGGAGAAGAAAAAGGAGGAGAGGTAACATGCATTTTAGTGTGGCAACAGTGTGAATTATCTGATAAGGTTCTAGTGTGAAATACTTTGAGAGGAGAGGAGCGGAATGAATAATCCTCAGCAAACGTGTGTGTGTGTGCGTGTGTGTGTGTGAGTACCCCAGGGACTGTTGGTGGGTGGTAAGAGGGTGTTTGAGTGTGTTTAAGAGGCAGGAAACAATATTTTACTCTTGGACAGCCCCAGGTCTGCATTATGTACAGGCTTCTCATAATCATATGCAGTGGGCATGCTGTTTATGCTTTCTGTCTCTCTCCCACACACACATGCACACACACATATACTCTCACACACACACACTCACACACACACACAAACAACAGCTACCTGGGTAGAGCGGAAGGGCTGCAACACTGTGGAAATTCACCAGATAAGATAAATGTGGCTTCGCCGCGCAGGGAGAGTTTTTCCACTCCGAGGCTCCGACACAATGAATCTGTGGCCTCCACGCCGCGCTCCCTTTAATGCAGTTTCTGCACGGTGATGAATTAAGCAATCTGTGGGCGTGAGGGGGGTTGGAGAGGGTGGACCTGGAGAACAGACAGAGCCATATGTTATCCTGAAGAGAGCAGCCAGGGTGTTTCTAACACACCCTGATGGTCTATCAGTACCGAGAGTGGAGGCAGGGGGCCGATAGCAGCGGACGTCTGGGGGACTGGCTGAGGACTGCCTTGGAGAAGGGATGTCTTTGAAGCGAAATCAAGTGCACCTGAAGTCTGGAAGCTTCCCCACTGAGGCAAAGCCTGGGAGCGAAGGGGTGAGGGAGAGCTGCCATGTGTTCTTCTGTGATCTGTGTGTGATATTCCCTGCTTGCTGTCGCTATGTCATCCATTTTTACCCTCCACCCTCTTCACTACCCTTCCTCTCTCACCCTGGCCACCATCTCTCTCTCCCATACTTCCTCCCTCACTCGCTTACTCTGCCCACCCCCTCCTGTTCTCACCCCGCCCTCACACCCCTCCTACATTCCCTCCTACACTACCCCTATATGTCGTAAACATATGTTGAATGCATCCCTGATTCTAAATATATGTCTTGATGAGAAACGACTGAGAAACGACCTTTTGTGAAAAGGAAAAACATACTTTTTCAAAACAAATCGATAGGTTAGCTAAGAGGCTGACAAGGAAGGCCGCATCATGGAAGAGAAAGTGGATAACTGTACCTACGTTCCTACCGGTATTAATGTACAGTATGGTTACCTCATCCATATTTATGTGACTGCTACCTCTCTGAATCGGTTATATTCCATTCATAATACTGGACTTAGTTTTAACATGCAATGATTTTTACTACTCATCCCTGAATCTGAGAAACAGAGAGTTGGCTGCCCTCTATAGTATCATGGAGGTCAGCATGTTCATGATCATTATTTTCATTAATGCAGGTCTTGCACACACAGACACACACACGTGTAGCCCTCTCACTCAATTCTAATCGCCCTAATAGATCCGCAGCATGGGAGAGGAATTGGTGAAGGTTACTAAAATGTACAAATAATATTTATTTACAATAGCCACAATTCGGGCATATGACTGCCTAGGGTGCAGAGAGGCCTGGTTAGCTTATTATATAGCTATACGGTTATTTGATACATGAAACACATTAACATCACCACCACTGAACACATTATAACAGGTTTATTACAGAGACTTTTCAATTGTATCTGGACAGAGAAATAAACAAAATATACCCAGGGTTTTCTATTGTTATTGTGTGGTACCACAACGTTGGCGCGCTTGTTGGAGCTCTGTAGAGAGAATGTCATTACTCACTGTTCCTCAGCAACCCAGAAAGCCGTTAGCTAGCAGTCTCGTCCACCCTCAGCGGGAAGTTAGCAACAGTCCACCTGCAGCCACGCCGCTAGCTCCTGCAGCCACGCCGCTATCTCCACCTCAGCAAAACCCAGCGTTACCCAGTGAAACCACTCTCGACCACAGTTCACTCCCCCACTTCAGCAGAGCCACACCACGATACAAAATCCCCCGTTTTCTAACTGCATTCCAATAGGAAAAAAAAAAAAACTCGCTCCCAACTCTCAGCGTCTCTCTTTCTCCTCTTGATATCGATCTGTCTTCTCTTGTTCTTCTCATTTACGCCCCCTCCCCACAAACAATATCTTACCGACTCTGATTGGCTAGTCACAAAATTGACACATGACCGCACCCAATACAAACGCAAAGAAAGTTATTAAACACCAGGGACAACTGAACCAGCCCACGTTTTTCTTTTACATAAAAACAATAGAACAATATATTTAACACTTTAGCAGGGTGCTACATTCTTCCCCCACCAAAAACGGTCATGTCCTCATGACATGTATACATAAATGACAGGGTCAGCATCAACAAGTCATACACTACACCTTCCCCTTAACCAATCCACTTGTAAAAAGTGCTTATGTACCTTTTAATAGGAGATAAGGATAGACAAACAGTCTTGTCCTCAACCTCAGCTAAGGTAGCACTATATGAACCCACTGTTACTGAACTTGGATTCCCTAGCAAGTCATAGGTCAGTCTGGTTGGAACCCTTTTTTGTCTCTGGGGTCGTATTGTCTTTTCGGAGGGTCCTATAACACCGTCCTGATGATCAGTCTCATGTATCATCTGCGTGTCAGTGTCTCTCTCAGCTTCAGCAATCCTTTCCATTGTCTCTTCTGGTACTGAACGTTCATTCTCATCCACTGTCCCAGGCTCATCAGCTGTGACCCCCTCCATTCCTGAGGTACTTGTGAGGAGAGCCAGATCCAAATCCAGACTGAAAGGCTCAGAGTGTTGTTTGGTCCGGAGTTCCGTCTCCTGTGACTCTCGCTGTGGGTAATAGTCATACCATACACCCATTTCGTCATCTTCTGAGTCAGATGCAGACTCAATGTTTACGTCCTGCTTAGGGGCCGATAGGTAAGAGAGATCACAGTTCTCAGTCATCTTTGCTTTGAGGCGTTTACTGGCTCTCCTTTTAGGTTTAGGTTTCTCTTGGTTCACTTCAGACCGAAGCTGCACCTCCTGTCCAATCGGCAGAATGTGATTGCGGTGCAGTACCTTCTCAGGGCCATGTCCACTTTCTGGCTTCAGTTTGAACACAGGCAACCCTGGCCGCTGACTCTCCACGACATAAGGGGTATCTTTCCACCGGTCAGCAAGCTTGTGTTTTCCTTGTAACCCAAGGTTTCGAATCAAGACCCTGTCCCCAGGGTCTAATGGACAGAAACGAACTCTCTGATCATAGCGTTGCTTGTTTCCCCCATTTTTCTTCTCTGCCATACTCTCAGCCAACTGATAGGCAGCCTGGAGCTCACGTTTCATATTTTTGACATATCTCAAGTAGGATTTGGTGGACGTACCATCACTGGAGACACCAAAGGTCACGTCTACTGGCAGCCTGGCTTCTCGTCCAAACATGAGAAAGTATGGAGAATATCCTGTTGACTCATTCCGTGTGCAATTATACGCGTGCACAAGGTGGCTGAGGTGTTTACTCCATTTACATTTGTCTTTTGTTTCAAGGGTTCCAAGCATGTCAAGAAGAGTTCTATTGAACCGTTCAGGCTGTGGGTCGCCCTGAGGGTGGTAGGGTGTAGTTCTGGATTTCTTTATGCCTAGCATGCTCAACAGTTCATGGATGAGGCGACTCTCGAAATCCCTGCCCTGATCCGAGTGTACTCTCCTTGGTAGACCATAATGGACAAAATACTGTTCCCACAGAACCTTAGCAACAGTCGATGCCTTTTGATCCTTAGTTGCAAAAGCTTGGGCATATCGCATGTAGTGATCTGTAACTACAAGCACATTGCAGATGTTTCTGGAGTCAGGCTCGATCGAAAGAAAATCCATACAGACGAGATCCATCGGTCCGTCACTGTTTAGGTGTGCCAACTCAGCAGCTCTCTTCGGCAGTGTCTTCCGCTGAATACACCGTGGACAATTTTTGCAGTACTTTTCAACCTGTACTTTCATACGAGGCCAATAAAACCTCTCTCTTGTCAACCCATAGGTCTTGTCAAAGCCGAGGTGGCCCGATTGGTCGTGCAAGGACTGGAGCACATCTTCTCTGAACTCTTGTGGGAGTAACAGTTGCTGGCGACATGGTTTATTTGGTGGCTTACTTATTCGATACAATACAGAGTCTTTGATGTGGAGCTTTTCCCACTCTTTTAGCAACATAGACACATCAGGATGATTCCCTTTGTTGGCACAGTCAGCACTGTTCTGACTAACAGCATGCCACACTTCCCCAATACATGGGTCTTTCTGCTGAGCATGGGAGATGTCGCCTGAAGTTACTTTGGGCAGCTGCTGGGAGCTCAGGAAGGACACGCTACAATAGGCTCTGGGTACAGCATGTTTGGATGAGCCAGTGAGATCAACAGCTCTGCAGTGGCGGTAGCGGAGTGGTTTGATTTCCGACATATGACAGACAGCTTTGATGGTGGCAGCATGCATGGTTGTTTCCTCCTCCTGAGAAGCATTGTTGTTTACATGAGGACGCCGTGACAATGCATCCGCATCAATGTTTTGCTTTCCAGGGCGATATTTCAGGTTGAAATCATAGTTGGACAGCTCCGCCAACCATCGATGCCCAGCTGCATCCAGCTTAGCTGTGGTAAGGACGTATGTTAATAGATTGTTGTCCGTGTGGACCTCAAACTTGACTCCATAGAGGTAATCATGCAGCTTGTTGGTGACAGCCCATTTCAAAGCCAGAAATTCCAGTTTGTGTGTGGGATAATTATTTTCTGCTGGAGAGAGGCTTCTGCTGACAAAAGCAACCGGACGCAAACCCTGTCCTTCATCCTGATAGAGGACACCCCCCAAGCCTTCTCTGCTTGAATCCACATGTAGGACATAAGGTAGTTTGGGGTTGGCGATTGCCAGAACCGGTGCTTCCGTAAGACTTCTCTTTAAAGTCTCGAAAGCTTTCTCACAGTCTTCATCCCACCTAGGCCCTAACGGCTCTTTGGGGTGGTACCATTCTTTGGTTTCTTTGTCAGTTTTATGTTTCCATTCTTCTTTGATATTCTTTTTTTCTGTTCTTCCAGCCACAATACAGCCCTGCAGCAACTGGTTGAGGGGATAACATACTCTGGAAAAGTCTTTCACAAACCGCCTGTAATATCCGCAGAAGCCAAGGAAAGAGCGAAGAGCAGTAACATTCTCCGGTCGTGGCCAGGATCTCACAGCTTCAATCTTTGAAGGGTCTGTGGCAATGCCATCTCTAGACACAACATGACCAAGGTATGTTACAGAGGGGCAGCAGAACTGACACTTTTCCAACGACAACTTTAGTCCTTCCTCCTTTAATCTGTCCAGCACTTTAAAGAGGCGCTGTTCATGTTCCTCCAATCTTCTCCGAAAAACGATTACATCGTCAAGGTACACTAGCACTTCCAGTAGATTCATATCGCCAACAGTCCTTTCCATGACTCTTTGAAATGTGGCAGGTGCTCCACAAATTCCCTGTGGCATCCGCTCAAATTGATAGAATCCTGCTGGGCAAATGAATGCCGTCTTTTCTTTGTCAGCAGCACTTAGCGGGATCTGGTAATAGCCGCTTCTAAGGTCAAGAACGCTGAACCACTGGCTACCATTCAGGCAAGACAGAGCATCTTCCACACGAGGCACAGTGTATTGGTCAGGGATCGTTCTCTTGTTTAACATCCTGTAGTCCACACACATGCCTATGGTTCCATTTTTCTTTCGAACCACGACAATTGGGGAAGCATAGGGGCTTCTGGATTCTGAAATTATTCCAGCCTCTTTAAGATCATGAAGATGTTTCCTCACATCTTCCAAGTCACCTGGAGGTAGTCGTCTAGAACGCTCTCTGAATGGTTTTTCATCAGTCACACGAATGCTGTGTTGTGTACTCTTTGCACACCCAACATCAAACTCACTGCAGGAGAAAACCTCTTTTCTCTCCATCATCTTTTGACACAGTCTCTCCCTCCACTCAGGAGACACAGGAGAATCGCCAAAGTTGAAAGAGGAGGGGGACAGTTGCGATGTGGGCGACTTAGGCCGATCCTTTTCAGGGACTGTATTCATCACATCCACTGGAAACAGGTGAGCGATTGCCATGCCACGTTTCAATGTCACAGGATGACTGGATACATTTCTCAGAGTGACTGTGATGCGACGACAATGGACAGTATTTATCTTTTCAACAACGGGCATCACCAGAAGCTCTTCAGGAAACCAACCATCCTCTGGACGGTCTATGAGAACAGCTCTATCAGGGACACTTCTAGGAAACTTTGGAATGCCAACTACTGTTGCAACTCCACCAGGCGGCAGGCTGAAAGGCTTGTCTCGTGTGAACCAGACGGTTCCTCTTTTTGTCTCACTTGTGTCGTCCGGAGTTTCCTCAATCTTCTCATAAGCTTGTCTTATTACAGGGTGAACAGAGAGGGTGCTTAGGAAGTTATCTCCCTTGTGGGCCTTGCAGGACTGGAATAGTCTCCTGACTATAGAGGTGTTTGTGCCAACCACAATGGAAATCTCCCTTTCCATGACCGGATCAGGACACACAAGAACAAGTGTTTCTATGGTCTCAGCTATTCCAACTACAACCCCACTAAACTCAAGTTTTAAGCACATGTAGCCATCATATGGATACTTATTGACACTGAGGCCCCAGATCTCAAGGCACTCAATTGGGGTCAACGCCAGGTGCTTCAGATACTTGTCATAAAAGGAGCGATACAGAAGGGTAACCTGAGACCCACTATCAAGTAAAGCTTTGGCATAAATGCCCTCAATTTGTACAGAGACAATAGAGCTAGGGCCAACTAAACCCTCTGGCAGATCAGCCTTCCTTTCCTGTAATGTGTCACACTTGGAACGTATCTTCTCCGGAGCATCAGGTCGTTCCTCTACTGAGCCCCTGGGAAGTTTCCCGCTGGATGTTTCATTTTCAGGAGACGCATGTTCACTTTCCTGAGATTTTCTGGGTTTTGACACTCTCGCTGGAAATGACCGTCTTCCCCACACCGATAGCAAAAGACATCAGCACGATGCTGGCGTTTGGGAGCTCCCTCCTTTCCCCCGGCATATGCGTTTCCCTTAGCTTCCTGGTTGCTTTTTTAGGCTACCTGCTGTGGCACACTTTCAGATGCAGCTACAGAGGCAGAAAACAGGCGTGCAACATCATTCTTCAGCCCCTGAAATTCTTTTCTCAGACTCTCTATGGCAGGATCATTCTCTACAGTGGGAGGTACTGGCATAGGAACTGGCTGTACTGGTAAAACGGAGGCTACGGTACACCTACCCACAGCTGAAGAAGCAACATTCTTGACACTCAGTCTCTCAAGGATCATCTCCTCTTCTTCTCTTACATCACGAAGCAGCTCAGTGAAGCTTGGTGGAGACTTGAGCTTGAAAGTCATTCTTATGCGAAGCGCAGCCAGGTCATGAGAGAGACCACCTCTTGCGACCTGTTCAATGCGTGCTTGGTTCATATCAGCCACCTCAATTCCACCTTTACGATGGACTGCATGCAACAACTTGTCCAGTCTGAGCACATATGCTGACAGTTTCTCACCTTCTTGTTGGAATGTGTTACGGAACCTCACCATGAGATCAGCTGCACTGTCTGTAGTTCCAAAAGCTGTTTCCAGGGCTTTAAGGTAATCATTTGCAGTGGCATATTGATTAGTGACTCAACCCTCGGACAATGTCCGCTGCTGGCCCTTTAAGGCTCTCAGCTACTCTCTGTTTCATGGCAATATCAGAACACTGCCACTCATCCAACATGTGGGTGGTCTGTTCTGCCCAGGCGTCATACTCCTCTTCTCCATTTGGAGTGGGTTTCATACCTGAGAACAAGCGAAGTTTGCGATAGCTTGGTCCATCCGTAGGCTGGACTTGACATTTTTCAACTAGTGAGGAGATGGCATTAACTAGTTCTGTGTTCAGATCTGGAGCAGTGAGTGGAGCAGGAATATGGCGAAACAAGCCTGTGACATCAGCTAAAGTCTTCCCTTCGTTGGCTAGGAATGATAGTAGCTTGGACTGGAATCCTTCTTCTTCACCAGATACTTGCCAACTTTGGGTCTCACTGACATTGACTATCCAAGTTCCCAACTCATCTCCAGCTACTAACTGTTCAGGTATGTCAGTCTTGGTCATGTCATTAGTGGTTTCAACTAAAACTAATTGACTTTTATCAGAATGATCTACACACCGTCCTCTTATTTTACAATGACCAAAAATGTTTACCCCATCCAGTACTTTATAAATGGTCTCATCAGTAGCTTCCAGAGAAACATCACTAAGCACAATTGCTTTTTTTACATCAATACTTTTACTCTCACACCATTTAGATATCTGCTGTGACTCCACGTTACATTACCTTCACACACATTCAGTCATGAAATGCACCCCCAAAACACAAGCTAGCGACTATTTGCTATCTACCTAATTTATCAGACTTTTTTTTTATTTTTTTTTTACTATATGCTCACAAATCAAAGAAACAGTAAACAATCCCGGACGAGCCCCCACGTGTAGCCCTCTCACTCAATTCTAATCGCCCTAATAGATCCGCAGCATGGGAGAGGAATTGGTGAAGGTTACTAAAATGTACAAATAATATTTATTTACAATAGCCAAAATTCGGGCATATGACTGCCTAGGGTGCAGAGAGGCCTGGTTAGCTTATTATATAGCTATATGGTTATTTGATACATGAAACACATTAACATCACCACCACTGAACACATTATAACAGGTTTATTACAGAGACTTTTCAATTGTATCTGGACAGAGAAATAAACAAAATATACCCAGGGTTTTCTATTGTTATTGTGTGGTACCACAACGTTGGCGCGCTTGTTGGAGCTCTGTAGAGAGAATGTCATTACTCACTGTTCCTCAGCAACCCAGAAAGCCGTTAGCTAGCAGTCTCGTCCACCCTCAGCGGGAAGTTAGCAACAGTCCACCTGCAGCCACGCCGCTAGCTCCTGCAGCCACGCCGCTATCTCCACCTCAGCAAAACCCAGCGTTACCCAGTGAAACCACTCTCGACCACAGTTCACTCCCCCACTTCAGCAGAGCCACACCACGATACAAAATCCCCCGTTTTCTAACTGCATTCCAATAGGAAAAAAAAATAAACTCGCTCTCAGCGTCTCTCTTTCTCCTCTTGATATCGATCTGTCTTCTCTTGTTCTTCTCATTTACGCCCCCTCCCCACAAACAATATCTTACCGACTCTGATTGGCTAGTCACAAAATTGACACATGACCGCACCCAATACAAACGCAAAGAAAGTTATTAAACACCAGGGACAACTGAACCAGCCCACGTTTTTCTTTTACATAAAAACAATAGAACAATATATTT
The DNA here is from genome assembly GCF_963692335.1 of Osmerus eperlanus. Classification (NCBI taxonomy): domain Eukaryota; kingdom Metazoa; phylum Chordata; class Actinopteri; order Osmeriformes; family Osmeridae; genus Osmerus; species Osmerus eperlanus. The sequence goes on from NC_085025.1 coordinate 15,401,172, forward strand.
AACACTTTAGCAGGGTGCTACACACAAATTACACACAGACGCACACACAAATTCATACACCTGCACACACGCCCTACAACAATTTGCTCAGAGTGGGATAGAGTCTGAAGCCCAGAACAATCACCTGGGGTCTCATTTATAAAGCTTGCGTACATACAAAACAGGGCTGAAAATGTGCCTACGCCACTTTCCACGCAAAGGTTGTGATTTATAAAAAAACAAACTTGACGGGAGAATGTGCGGTCCTCCACGCAAACTCTGACCCTCCCGTAGGCCTACGCACATTTTGGAAGCAGTTAGAATTGGTGACGCAGATGACCGTACTGTAGTCAGACTGCAGAAAGTGAATGTGGGAAGAACATTACTCGTAATATTTATATATTTTGTTTTCCTTACACACGTTT